>NC_092859.1:112210264-112238994 GCF_032062135.1 Pyxicephalus adspersus
CAGGGTGCCCGCTACCTGCTAAGGACAGATTGGCATAATGAACACTGCTGCCACCCTATAGAACAGCAAGCAATGTGTTTCAGTGTTTGTAGAAATGCAGTTAGATTGTAAGCTCTTCTGGGCAGGGTCCTCTCCTCCTGTGTCACTGTATCTGTCATTATGTACAGCTCTGGATATTATGTTGGTGCCATATAAATACTGTTTATTAACAATAATTGCGGCATGGTGGAATGTCTACTAACAGTCACTATATGGAGGTGGAATCAGTCTGTCCCATATGCCCTAAAAGTAGGTTAGTGAAATGTTGTTCAAGTCTCTTTGATGAACTTGTTCACCTGTTTGAACTGCTTGAACGGAGGCAGACTACAGAGTCACAAGCATCAGTCCTATCAATGTGCAGTCTATAAAGGTCAGTGAAGGCGGATACATGTGACAGTGTACCAAATCACTGTCATTAAATGTATCATATGGAATTTGATCTTACTTTTTTGTCTTGTATTGTGGTCAGTGTGGCTTGATGAAACAATATGTTTCTTCATAATATTTAGCAAAATACATTCTTTTTCTTTTAACGATAGGTTTAAAATAAAACATCTTAGTGTACATTGTGTCAATATGGTTTAGGGATAAAAACAAAGACAGTAAACATTGATTAAATCATAACTGGAATTGTACAGAGCAATAGCTTTATTATTAGCTTGTTTTTATATAGCATGGACATATTACGCAGAGCTGTACAAAGTCCATAGTCATATAAACACCATAAAGGTTTTCCCCTATAGCAAACCAAGATATCAAAAAGATGCCATATCTCCAAAAAACAACATAGAATGGAACAGAGTACTAGCGTACCTTAGCAGGGAATTACTGGCAAGTAAATCAGTTACAAAACAATACAGTAGACTCCGGACTAGCCGGTCTAATGTGGTGGAAGGACAGGCCGAATAACAAAAAGGCCAGATAGTCCGGAGTTCTATTAATACAGTACAATACTCACCTCCACACACAGGCCAACACTTCGCACCTGCGGATATCCGACACAGAAGAATTGGAGCCGGAGAAGTAAACAGCAGGCAGCAGGGAAGTGTCAACTTTAGGAGGACTGCAGCAGATGCCCACCGCGAAAACCCCCCTCCCCCCGGCATTTGAATACAAAGATTTTTTTTTTAACTAGGCTGGACTAGGACTAGGCCCAATAGTTGCGTGGCAGATAGTCAAAAGGCTACTGTATTTTTATTTAGTGTATAATAACAGTATTAAACATTCCATGTACATTGATAAAAACATAAGACCCAAACAAAAGACCTCAGACATCACGTATTATATAAAGTAAAGTATCAAACATTTATGTAAGTCACACGCGTTTCGCAGATACAACTGCTTTTTTAGAGGAGTTTTGATAGTTGGATAACATATGCAAGTACAAATATACAGAAACCAACTTGGTAACCCAGGCGGCTCTGTACTCTCAATCTGTTTTTACCGCCATTGGACACAAGGGGAGGGGCTTTAAAAAAATTATTTTTATTTGAAAAAATAAAATAATTTTTACTTCACATAAAAAAGGGTTGTCTACCCTTTTATGAAAAGTAAAAAGTTAGGTGATAGGTCCGCCTGAAGCTAGCCATAATTTTCAATTGATTGGACAAAAACCTTCATTTGATCAAACATGTTTTCTATTGATCATTTTAATTTTTGAGCAAAATGTCTATTTGAAATCACATTGAGCTTGAATCCACTTTGTATCACAATTGATATTTGATAGTTCAGAACAGGAAATTACGGCAACTTACATTGAGTTGGACCTCCATTGCAAGCACTTTTACCTTTTTTGATTAGATGTGATGGTGAAATCGATCGTAATACAGATTAATAACCAAGGGGATTGTACATCAATTTAAAGGATTTATTTGTCAGTTACACTGGGAAAAAATAATATTGTATGTTTACTATTAAGTCTAAGAGTCATTTCAGCCCTAGGAAACAATGATTCTTAAATCAGAAGTAACAAAAAAAAATTTATACTCACCTTTACTCCTGATTTCTCCGACGCTGTCCTTGTTTGGGTCCCACGCTGTCCTGTTGTCAAACTTCGTCCTGATGCTTCGCCACCATCTTCCTACTAATCTTCCTTCTCCTTCTGGCTACGTGACCTTGCATTAAGATCGGGTGACCTAGCCTGCTGTAAATGGGAAAAAACAGGACTGATCCAACTGTACATGTGTGAGATCGGGCTATGCTCTTCAAAGGGGAGGGGCTTCACCTTTTTACTTTTTTTTTAATTTAAATGGCTTTAAAAAAAAAATAATTTTTACTTTTAGCAAACTGAATTTATCCTAATAGGTATATATGGTCACTACGCTACCACATTCCATGAATTTCAATAACAAAAAATACTCAACAATAAAAAAAAATGTTTATACATTTTAATATTCACAAAATCAATTAAAAAAAAACCTCATCTCAGGTGTATGATCCAAACTTCAGGTATTTGAAATCTCTGGATGAAAATTCTCACTAGATGATGTTATTCTGTATGCATTTTAAAAACTCAGTCCGCTTCATCAGGAAATATAAAGAGTTTGGTTTCTTCCCTATCCTCTGCGTCAGGACACAATAGAGGTGCTCACTCAAAATTGGCCTCAGCAATCAAAGGATGCAGTGGGTAACGAGACAGTCAACCCAGAAGCACTATGTGTTCTGAATTCACCAATATTCTTGAACTTCTCCCAGAAGAAATAGTGTGAATTAAATTACAAATATTGTCCACAGGCTCCCCAAATTGCCATACCCAGCTACTGAGAACAAACATCCGCTGATTATCCTCAGTTGCTAATCCACCAAACCTTCACAAACACAGAGCCGCTTCCAAGGGAGGGTTGTCTACCCTTTTATATAAAATAAAAATGTTGGTGTCAGATATTTCTCACCCAGGTTGAATGGTCGTGCTCAGAGTGAAAATCTGACATGGATACAGCAGATCTGCCTCTGATCTGCCATAGATGAACAGCTTATTGGGACCAACCACTGTTCACTCCTTTGGAGAAGAGCACAGTGGAGTGCCACTATCTTGTCCTTCCCCATATTCTTGTCCTATGTCCTTCCCCTTTCAATTGAACAGATCGGTGCTGTTTGTACAGCACTCATTTGTTTTTTCTGTTACTGGAAACCTGCACACGCTAATTTCCAGGGACAATCATCTGATTTCTGTAGCCGGCTTTACTCAGCCTAACACAGCCAGTGGCAAACCTTTGCGGTTGGTTACAAACTAAAAACACACCTTTTTTTTTACTTTTACTGTCATGTAACTTCTGTAGTTTTAGAATTGTTTCTTTTTTTTCTATGTACAACTCCAGGGGTGAAGCTTGGCAACCACCCCATGCCATACAAATAGGCACCTTGGAAGGAAAGTGAGGGAATGCCGGCTGACCATTCCTAGAAGTAAGTAAATCTCCTGGTATTGTGAATATACTGGAATCCAGACAGCTCTGATTTTGCTGAGTCTATTGACCTTTTTCTGTAAAGGGTGAACATAAGTAGGAGGATTTACTAATATGTTGGTGCTTATGCAATACGTCAGTCTGTGATTCCTGCTGTTGTGTTGGTGGTAAAAGATTCTTACATAAACTTGAAACCCACAAGGAAGTGATAGTTCCAGTTTAGTTAACAAATATGTTGCCGGTGTGCTAATTTCACTTTAAGCTACCATACATTTATTCTAGAAGGAAGGTCTAGACATATCAGTTCCTCAGTGATAAATTTACTTCCTGTTTTTGTGGGAGGTTTAACATTTTGGAGTTTCTGTGGTATTTTATTGCCCTCAGAAAGAGTTAGCAGAAGCAGTGTGATCTGATGGAGACTTTTAGGCTGCTATAGTTAAGGGGACAACCTACAGCTGGTGTTGGAGTCAACTTGCAGACTGCTCTCCCCACCACACCGATCCTCCTTTAAAGGTTCCCTCTGCAGTCTGCTGTACCCACCACGCTGACCATCTCTAAGAAATGCTCTTACCCCCGTATACAAAGCGCAAAAAAAACATTAGAAACTTGCTTGTTCTGTCACGCTGCTTCTCATTGATCCTCTTTTCATGTACAGATCATTGACCTATATGATGTCACCTACATGCACTAGGTATGGTTGCAGGGGAGCAGCACCCCAGAACCGGTAAACTATGTCCTGCCCCCACTTTCTTGAGGTGCTCAGTGGTGTCCATAATGGCAGGACTTTAGAGAGTTTGAAACTCATGCACCATAGGAGAAAAGAGCAAGGGACCATGAACCGAGTTTCTGGACTGTAGAGTCCTAACAAACATTTGACCTGCTTATTAATGGTCCTGGTCTTGCATTTAGCTTATAAGATACATGGATATTGTATCTAAACATGGTTTAGATACATGGAGCTTTTTGTATCTAAAATTTCAATGTTTTCCTGGCACAAGGATTATATTAGACAACAGTGGTTGGGGTTTCAGTTTTTTGTTTTGAGGGGGTCCCTTTGATGTTACCGGTACATTTTAGTACTATAGCTACAAATAGGATATTTATTATAAGCTTGGTGTACTAATTAGCGTAGTTACTAATTCATTAAAAAGTTGGTTTTTTTTAGCTCCGCATCACATTTAGATGTTATCTAGGGCAGTCAAAAATACTGTTATAGATACTGTTCACAGATCCAGACTGACATCCTCTCATTCAAACATTTTGATATTTGCAAAGCTGCAGAGGGCTAGCCCACTGCCTACATCAGAGCTAAGTGCTCCTTAAAGCAGTACTGAGGCAGGATGCTGTAATGTTTTCATTCATCATAGTAAGTGATGCTGGATATTCCAGGTTACACCTGGCTGCCAGGAATGAATAAACTCACACGCACCAGAGTTACATCATTCCTCCCTGGTCATTCAAGAGGGACAAAGATTTGGAACCTGGAAGAGGACTAGGTGAAGAGAGCAGCACCTGTAACAGAACAAGGGCAGGTGAGTGTAAAAAAACAAAAACAAATTGCAAATAGGCAGGTAAGTTTATTTTGTTACAGAAGGGACATTGCCTGTCCCTTCTGCAATAAACATCCTGGCTGCTCTAATTTTTTTCTAATTCACATTTAGGGGAAAGCATGTAAGTGGCCATTTTTTTGCTGCTTCCTCCTAATTAACCAATCAGCAAGCTGCCAGGCTTTTCCTTGACCAAACTGTATTTCTTTCCAGCAGAAGAGAAAATTTAGGTCACAGTTTGAATCAGAAATCAGATCAAACAGTTTGCACGTATGTTTTAACTGTGTATATATTTGTTTGCCAGACGTTTAAAGGGATTCTATGCCCCTAAAAAAAGAAAAATCAATGTGTTCTAGTATATTGTTTTTACATATATTGCTTACCAAATAGATAACCCTACCTCTTGGTGGTGAATCCCTATCTGCACCAATTTTCTTTATTCTGGCCCTTTTATTTTAGCTGTTGCCTTGTGAATACATAATGCCATTGCATTCATTAAGCAGTGCTGGGCGCTGGAATTACAATTGTGTGCTAGGACGTCATATTCACCCAGACATGATGCCCACAAATTTAACCCTACTTTTGAGACAACACCAGTGGAAACCACCTCCTCGCTTACCTGGACTTTGTCATCGGCCACAAGTTAGGGTCTCGTGTTAAGTTTATCCTGTGCACTTGGATTATTATTATTATTATTATTATTATTAATAATCTCCTTAGACCCAAGACTTGCTAACGCAGGCCAAATGTGTAAAATAGAAGTCCCTTCTGAAAACTTCTGCTAGTTGTTTTCAATCAATAAAATACCAGTTTTTTTGTTGTTGATAGTGGATGGTGGTTTTATCTTCTTCTTTTTTTTCTGTCCTGTTTCCACAACCCTGAATGCATTCCTGGACCTCCAGTTTGCTCTTTAAGAAGTACACTTGCAATGTGTACTGCTTTATGCAGAAAACTTTCACTGAAAACTGCGCCAGTGGTGTCATCTGCTTGGTAAGCACTCCCTGAGTGTGAGGTCTTATCTGTGAATGTGCAGAGGAGGGTGACTACATTACACATCCTTGGAGAGAGCATGTAAGCTGAGTGTAGCCACCCTCTAAAACATAAGCGTTTAATGAGGATTTACATTTCTTATCATCTAAAATACATGATGTGTCACAAATAAAATCTAATGGATCCCTGGAGAAGGTAAGCAAGAATATTTTGAGTCTTTAATTAAGGGTTTAGTGTCACATAACTAAAGGGGACCTGTACACAAGATTTAGGACTTTAAAATCACTTTGTACAGGTTACTAATATATAAACGCTAATTCCTTACAAGAATACTACAGCTTTAAGGTTATATCCTTTAAGACCCCCCCCCCCCAAAAAAAATAAAACAGTTGCTGGCAACCGAATTCTGGGAGGATTGCTAAACTTTCGCTGTTTCCCTTTTAGCTATTAGCTCCAATGTGTGCCTCTCTTCTAGTCAGCCCCTATGCTCTAAAGGATTATGTCAAATTGGGGTCTCGGCAGTCTCTCGCGATATTTGATGAGCCTACATCATATGACATCTTGGAGGAGCCACAACAAAAACATTGCTGATTTTGTCAATAACAAGAGTATCAAAATAGGACAGACACATATTCATACATTTTATAGTAATTGGTAAAATTATAGTGTATATATATACTGTCCGTATAACTCTGATTTAAATAAAAAAAAAAATTGAAGTCAATTGGAAAAGAAAGATATGTTAGGAAACAGCATAGTTGCATCAGATCCTGGGTGATGGTATGGGTTTCCACATTCCAAAATAAATGCAGTTACGTTGATTGGCTTCCTCCAATTTAAATGTGACCTTAGATCAGGGGTCAGCATACTTTTTGGGCTACTAGGCCATTTCAGGAGGTCAAGAAGACACACTTGGCATGAAAAAAACCGAAAGGTTTTTTATTTGGAAATACAGTACGATCAATAGGAAACATGATGTTCAGGTTGTAATGATGAGGAGTTCAGCAACAGAATGTCATTAAGGTGATTGTCAGTGAGCTGAGAGCGCAGCTTGTTCTTACAAAATTTCATCTTGGAGAACAACTGCTCACACGAAAAAGTACTGCAAATTATTGCGATCACACGCTTGGCACAGGCTAACAACATTAGAAACTGAGCATGTGGCAGATGACGGTAGAGATCAATGAGAGTATTGCAAGAATTAAACTTGGACAAGAGAACGTCCGAAGCCTGCAGCTCAATCAACTCCAATTGCACATCAGAGGGGCCCTCATAATAGGGAAAGTCAAAAGGATTGCTGACAATCTTGAACTCTTGCGAATGAGAACGCACATCAGTGAAGCGCAAAGAGAATTTATTCCGCAGGGTTGACAGCACACTGCATTCTTCGGTGTCAACGAGGGCTGCATCACACTGGGCGAAGTGCGGGAAATTGACATAGTCGCCCTTATACTGCTGTTTCTCCCATAGAATCAGTTTTGCTTCGAATGCCCGCAAGTGGGCTTCCATGTTCGTGATGAGCACATCACATTCTTGAAGCTTCCGGTTTAGTTTGTGAAGGTGAGAGCTGTTATCAGTGAGAAAGCTGAACCGACAGAGGCAAACCTCATCAGAGAACTTTTCAAAGCCTTTGAGCCCCCTCTCACTGACAAAGGAAAAGATCTTGTGGTGGAGGGCGAAGACACGCTTCAAGACGTTGCCACGACTGAGCCAGCTAACCTGGGTGTGGTAAATTCGATCGCCGTAATCCGCCTGTGCAGCTTCGCACATGTTCTTGAAGATGCGGTGGTTAAGAGGGAAGAGCAAGCACTGCGTTCACTAACTTCACCACAACAGACATAATGTCCTTCATGCCAACTGCTTTGGCACACAGTGACTCCTGGTGGGCGATGCACTGCACCTTGCATATCTTCTGCGCACAGCCCAAAGAGCGGCAGTGGTTGATGAACAGCTGCGAATGTCCCTTGGTAGATCCAACCATGGCAGGTGCACCGTCAGTAGTTGGCGAGGCGAGCTTCGACAGGTCGAAACCACTCAAAGCAGGTAGGAGGGCATTGAAGACATCTTGGCCAGTTGTCATTCCATTCATCGGGTTGAGGCTGGGAAACTCCTAGACTACCCCAAGGTCTTGCGTGATGCCTTGCACAAAAATGGCCAGCAGCGCAGTGTCTTTGATATCACAACTCTCGTCCAAGGCGATGGAGAATAGATCGAGAGTTTTGAACTTTCTAAACATCGAAGTCACAGTGCGGGAAGATAGCGGGATTGCCTTGAAAGCGTTGTGTTGCTCAGGACAAATGACGTCAACAGAAGCAAGTATACGATCCATTACAAAGTCTGCATCAGTGAAGGGATGCATTTTCTTGGCAATCAAGGACAATTCATAGGAAGCATGAGTGCGACGCTCAGCAGCCTCCTGAAGCTTTGGAGGCCTGCTTCTTGAAAAGAGACGACTGTTGATCCAACCGTGACTGCATGCGAACAGCCTCAGTCTTCAGCCCATCCGCGGTGTAGTCTCTGTACGTGTGTGCATGCTTGGCATCGAAATTCTCCCTAATATTCGACCGCTTGAAAGTGCTGTTGGTGTTGTTGCACACTAAACACAGGGCTTTGTTGCTGCGTTGGACGAAGAATAATTCGTCAGTCTATTCGGGGTTGAAGACGTAACGATCGAGGGCAACTTTCCGGAGTCTGGTAGCTGCAGGTTGCTTCTGTTCTTTAGGCATGGTAATTGGGGTTACTGTGCGGGAACTCTATGATATCACTTGGTAGGGTATTTTTTTGTGTAGTTGGTGATTAATCCTTTTTTAATCCTGAAGCCAAGCCCTGAATGTTACATAGAATAGTTAATTTGTGTATGGAGAAGTGCGTAGAATCTACGCAGGTAGGTAGAGATATTAACCTTTTATCAAGGGTATTCCAAACAAATGGAGAAGATTCCAGCAGGTGTATGGCTGGTGAGAATAACATAGAAGGGTTACTACGGTTTATGTTCGTGAATATTATTAGTATCACAGTATTTATATAGCGCCATCATTTTACACAGCGCTGTACAAAGTCTGTGGCACTAACTGTCCCTTATAGGGGCTCACAATCTAATGTCCCTACCATTGTCATGTCATGAAAGTATTAGTGTTTATTTTTTTGGGAGGGGAGCCAATTAACCTAACTGCATGTTTATGGGATGTGGGAGGAAACCGGAGTACCCGGAGGAAAAGCAGACACGTTCAGTATGTTGTTTATGTCTGTTGCTGGAGGGCTAGGGAGGTGTCTTAGGCATTAAGTATGGGTTTCCCGACCTTTAAGTAAATAGGTATTGAAAGTGAATAAATAAGTATTAAGATTGAGTAAATAAATATTTTTAGATACACGAGGTGTAGCGTACCAATACCTGTGGGGAATGAAGCCCAAAGGGGCTAGTGAGTGATGATGATAGGGGTTAAAAATAAGTATACTTATTATTAATTTATAATATATTTATTATCCATCAAATGGAAGGTTGGGACTTACTTGTGGTGAGTAATACAGTCCTGGAGAACAAGTTTTGCATCCGGTCCTGGGTATCTGGCTGAGAGCAAGCTGGGGGCTGACGTCACTGCATTGAAGCAGGCACACCCCTTGCCGACCCCTGGAGTACATAGATACCAAAGATGTCAATATTGCCATGGTTTTTTTTGTTTCAATCAAGTTTTTTGGTTTTTATAAAATAACAAATACAACATCATGCATTATCCAGTCAACGTGAATGCATAAACAAAAAAAAAACAAAACATGCATGTATTGTACAAAAGATATCATAGGACAAAAAAATAGTTAAAAAATGTCCATGAGGAGTAACACTCCATTACATGTCATGTCCAGCAGAACAAAACCAACAACTAGTTCTGGGGGGTTATAGAGGAAGAAGTAGATGGGTAGGGGAGGAAAGGGGGAATAAAGTAAATGAAGCAGGGGAATTATAAGCAACCCAATCCTGGAATAAGAAAAATTTCCTTAAAGGGTCCCAAGCTGACTACGTGTATTTGAATTTTTCATATTGATCTTCATCTTCAGCTACTAATAACAATTTCATATGCTGGATCCTTTCAAGTTAAGCAAAGCAATCCTTTAAGGAAGGAATGTTCGTTTGTTTCCAGAACCCGGGAATGACTTCTCTGGCTGCAGTTAAAAAATGGCGGAGCACACTCGGAACCGGGGATCATGAATAATAACCGCACTTTGGGTTTGTTAGGAATATCTGAACCTGTCAGTTTATTATAGACTTCTATAATTGTTCCCCAAAAGAAAAGAATAGGTGGACATTCTCGCCATATATGTAGCATAAAGCCTCTACATGATAGGCAACACCAACATGTGTCAGTCTGAGAAGGAGAAAAACTATGTAGATCTGTAGGGCACCTATACCACCTGGAGACTATTTTATAATTAGTTTCCTGCGCTTTGCAGGGCAATGCCAGTTTGTGTGTCATAATTAAGGCCTGTTCCCATTAAGAATCAGAAATATGCATATAAAGTTTTGATTCCCAATTTCTAGTGTATAGTAGAAAATTGGGTTTGGTACCTGACAAAAGGATAGTGTATAGTAGGAAGATGATATGTGATGGACAGTCATGGGACCTCAATATTGTCTCTATGGCGGTCAGGCTCCTGTGAAAAATGTGCGTATTTCTGCGGAGTGCGGATATAAAAGAGGAAAGCTGCCGGTATTGAAACCGAAGGGCCAAATTGCCACAATCTCTAATGCTTAAGGAAGAGAGGGATGGAAGTTGTCCATTGGACAAAATGTCCCAAAGGTGTCGATGCTCATTGAGGTTCCAAATTAGGAATGTCTGTGTTCATTGCTGGGGGGAAGGCCAGGTTGACAAATAAAGGGGTCATAGGACCTATCTTGGAGGAAATTTTGCCCAAACGTAAGAGATAATCCCAAACACGTAAGAGATCTAAGATCAGTTTTGAAAAGCAGTATTTGGGGTTTAACAATGCAGTGTTTACCCATGGTAGGGATCTTCAGTCTAGGGGAGAAAATTGATTTCCTAAGAACCACCCAACTCTTCCTTTCTCTATTATGAAACCAATCTACTAATCCTATTAATATAGTTGCCTTGGGTTTGATTAGTGAACGGAGGGCTATGCGAGGTCGTTCATCTTTCCATATAAATGATTTGAAAAGTTGTGAAGTTTTCGTCGGTAGAAAGCTGGGAGGTGAATCGGCACCGTTTGATAAATATATAGTATACGGGGCATGATGTTAATTTTTTGTGAATTAATTCTGGCAAACCAGGACAAGGGTAAAGAATCATACTTGTGAAAGTCTGATTAAATTTTACTGAATAGAGAAGAAAAATTATATGTGAATAATTGGGTAGGGTCTGACGTAATATGTAGTATCGATGCCTATGGAGTAGATTTGAGTATGAGGAAGGGGGACATTGAGCTATTCCGATTTATTATAATTGACTTTAAAATTACGAACTGAGCCAAACCTTCCAAATTCCTTTAAAACAGAAGGAAGTTAAGTGTGGGGCGATGGTATGTATATTAAAAGAAAGTGAAATTTTGTATTTTGTATCTCTTATCTAAATGCCTTTAATATTAGGGTTTGTACGTAGGGCAACTACTAAATGTTCCATCACTAAGGCATATAGTAATGGGGACAGGGGGGATCCCTGTCTAGTACCATTTCTAATTGTAAACGGTGCAGACGGAGCCAATAACGCGCACCCAGGCGCGAGGGGCTGAACGTAGAGCTGCAATAAGGGATAACTTGGTGGGGCCCAAACCGGTTTGCCTTAATGATGCATACATAAATTCCCAGTTCACCCTATCAAATGCCTTTTCTGCGATAATTGAAAGAGGACACATAGGAATCTTTAAGGTTTTGGCTGCTTGCGCTAATAAGAGTGTCTTGATAGTGTTATCATGATCTTGCATTTCCAAGACCATTCCTTTCTGCCTAGGTTTGGTATTGATAACGTTATAGAGACGTCGTAGGATGCCAATCTAAAGCTCTATGGCTAACAAAGATGTAGTCTATACGTGAGTATACACAATGTGGGTTAGAGTGGAAGGTGTAATCTTTGGTTGTAGGGTTCAGGGTACGCCAAGTGTCGATCAATTGAAGCTCCTGGAGTTTCGATCGGAATGCATTAAGTTTAGAATAAGAATTAGAGGTTTTCCCAGATGAGATATCAATCCTAGGGTCAAGAGCAATATTAAGGTCTTCGCTCACTATGAGAATACCTTCTGAAAATCTTTTTATTATGTCTAGGTACTTTATAGTGGCAACTGTAGGCTGTTGATTAGGCGGTTAAGGAGAGGTCACTGTATTGTAAGTTCGTCCCCAGGCGGTAAATTTAACAAACACGTATCTACTCAGTGGGTCTAACATGGTGTCAAGAACCTGAGCTGGGAGGGATTTATAAAAAGCTATGGATAAGCTATTGACTTAGCTTCAGGATTAGTACTATGGAGCCAGGAAGTATGATAACGGTTGCACAAGGATGGTATTTTTTGAATTTCGAAGTGCGTTTCTCGAAGTACAAGAAAAAGAACTTTAGCCTTGTGTTGGCTGTAGAGAATTTGTGAATGTTTGGAGGGACTATTCAGCCCCTTGGCATTGAGAGTGCAGTATTTCAAAGATTGGGATTGCTGGGGTGTTTGCGCCATGGTAGTATCAAGATATACAGAGGAGAAGGTGGGAAGATCAGATGATCCAAATTTGAAATGGGAATTTGCCTGTTTTGCAAAACTTGGAGTTGGAAGTTAAGGTAGGGGAGCGAAAGAGTCAAGGGAGATTGGGGATGGAGGAGGAGGACACAATAAAGGAAAAAGCTCTCGACCGGGAAGGACTAATATCCCAGTCACCGATGAGCAACCTAGAGGAAAGGTAAGAACCTAAAGAAAGCCACCTAATTAGGCGGTTTACCTATGTGGATAAGGTGGTGACTCAAGGCGGGACTCGAGCATTCCTGCCCAGGGAAAAACCTATATTACTAGGGTAATATCTGTAGAAATAGTATAATAACCTACTGTGCAACATTGCAAAAACAACCACAAACACAATTTATAAATCAAAGGACATTTCTTTACAGATGCCTGGGCCGGCAGAGCAATCCTGACCAAGGATGTATTGCTAATCTAAATGTGTCCCTTTAAGGGGACCATCCATTGATTGTATACTGATCTAGCGATGTCGGCCCAAGAATCCACCAGAGGAAATGAATTCAAGATGTATAAAGATGAAAATCTGAAATGCCCATTTATACAAATGTAAACTAGTACAAAATCTAGGAGAATAACTCAATAACATAGAATACATAAGTGCAAAAGGCAACCACAATCCTAATGAACACATCCATTGACACTGCCGTATAAACGTAATGGCAACCCTGATTTTATTTTATGATTAAAGTGACCTTGCCATATGGACACTCGGACCAGCAGAGCTGCCCTGTATATGAAGGGGAACATTGTAGCGTCCGCATTAGGGGTCTAGTAACGTACAAAATAGTCAAGCAGCAATGGTGGTCTAAGAATCCAACAAGAGAAGTATAGACAAAACACACTGGTACCTGAAATGCCCATTCAGCTAAGACAAACTAGTACAAGATCCAGGGAAATAATACCAGACTAGTATGCAACCTGAGGGGATAGTAATATATCATGAGGTACAGGATTAAAAAAGGTAACCACAGGCCTATTTTTGAATTGAGTGATATGTACATATAGATGCCCAAACCAGCGCAGGCCTGCTATTTTTAAATGTGTGCGACCAATCATTATTAGGTGTTGTATTGCCCAACCAAGGGCCTTATTTAACATATGAAGAGCTTGTGTAGCGGTGCTGGTCCAGGAATCCACTGGGGATAATACCGTTAAGGTGGGAAAGAGTAATAATCAATAAGACCCATGTAAACTAAAGCAGGACATACATCCCAATACATAATAACCTCACATCCCAAAAATGGGTGCCCTATTAAACAAGACAAAAACATATAATAGAGAAAATGCATTATTCGAAGATACTAAAGCACATTCACTAGATTAAACATGATAATAAGACCCGAGATGACGGCATTCGTGGAAGACCATTCAAAACGACCTCCAGAGAAAACGCCGGATTGATTGAGGAAGGAAAGAGCCGCAGGAATAACCAAAATGTAGATGTCCAATGAAGACAGAGTTTTACGCTGGATTGAGATAACTTGCTTTGGTGCCGGTGTTGAAGAGAGGGTGGCTATGTGCTGCATCCAGAAAAAATCACGAGGGCTCTTAGGAATGGATGAATGAAAAACTTATCTTGCTTCAATGATCTTCAGGAGCTGAAAGTGTTGTAGAAGGTGGTATCTCAACAATCTTCATTAGCTGAAAGTATTGTGAAGATGACGTCGGGGGATCAGGAACCGTGACAGGAGACATAGAAGTATCCAATCTGGAACAGTGAGTAGCAGCAATAGGGCCTCTATTCTTAAGGGACGCCGCAGTCGTCCAATCTTGAAGGATACCATCTGGAAGGTTGAGATCCACCAAGAACTGTGAGGGGTCATGAAAAACATAATTCCTTCCACCTTGGCAAGCAATCAGACGAAAGGGGAAGCCCCATCTATATGGGATTATCTGGTCGCACAGCACAGAAAGCAGAAGTTTGAGGGCTTCACGCAGATCAAGTGTATACTTAGACAAATCAGGCAAAAGCTGTAATTGCGCTCCAGCAAACTCAACGGAACTTGCTTCTCGGGCCTTGCGCATGATATCTTCCTTGCAATAGAAATTAATCCGACAAATAACATCTCTAGGCTGCTGGGGATCTCTACTGCGTGGGCCCGGTGTTCAATGAGCACAGTCAATTTCTATATCCACAGCAGATGGTATATCCAACAATTTGGCAAAAATGGTGTAAGCTTCAGTTGTGAGTTCTGTAATGGAACTGTCTCAGGGATTCCCCGAATGCGGATGTTGTTCCTACGGTTGCGATTCTCTGCGTCATTATGGAGTAGGAAAAGGGCATTGATCTGTGCTTTGTGACAGGTAAGCATCTCCTCATGAGAAGATACTATCATATGAAGAAAGCATTGGGCATGTTTGTTGTAAGGTGATGGTGGTTGCAGGGCGCGCTGCATAGCCTGGAAATCCGTCTTACAACTGGCTTATAAATGGTCGATACAGTGCTCCTGGTCCTGTCTGGCAGGTAGGGCCCGGAGGTGGGCCTTCCAGTCCCATGCATCCTCTCCTGGGGGGGACATATTGCTAGGGCTGGAGGTCTCCTCTAATGAGGGTGGGATGCCGGGACTAACAATAGGAGAGGCTGGTGGCTGCTGTACTAAAGGGGTAAGTGGCTGGCACAATACCTGGGATGCTGAAAAGGGAGATGGTCAAGTTTGCTTCCTAAAATCGGGTCCTGTGGCCGCAAGGGAAGCCATAAATTGAAGCCGTGGCTTTGCGACCTGGTCGGAGCTCGTGGTTTGGCCTCACATTCTAATTGAGCCCGCAGCTTTTAGGCCTGGTCACGGATGGTCCGGCCAGAGGATGAGAAAAGGCCAGGAATCTTGCCAGAAGCTGACGATTTTCCACCAGAACTTTCTTTCTGTCTGGATTTGGACTTGGGCCTCATGAGTGAGGATGAAAGAACATTGCTGAGATGCAGATGAGATACTCTGCCATCAGCCGGCCACGCCCCCCCATAGTAGATGTTTTAAAAGTCTCCAAATGGTGCTGGGATTTCTGGTACCTGATAACCAGCCCAAAAGCAACTTTAATAGTTCATACTAGAATCACAAACAACAGCCCAGTTTTAGCTGTGTTGCTTTTATTTTTTTGGGTTGTTGGTTTCAGTTTGCTTTAACATCTCATCACTTTAGAGGTAATTGGTAAAAATAGCCCTAGAATTATTGGTCTCATTCTCATTTAATGCTATCACAAGGGGACTGACATGTCCCTTATGTGATAGTATAGTGTAGGTGACAGGAATGCCTAATATAAAACCTTAGACCTCCAATGCCCAATGCCAACCTTCCATTTTTGAAGGTGAAATAGCATAGAGTGACTATGGTTTAACGGCTCTAATCTCTGTAGTGCTCATAGCTTAATACTACCACATGGTGGTAAGAAAATAGATGTTTGTTGATCCCCCTCCATTTGTCATCCTGCCATCCACCTTAATGATCCTGCCTGGATCACTTATATTGGAAAATTGGTCACAGGAATAAAAAATTGAACAGACTCCCGATTGGCTGGATGAAAGTATTTGGCCAATGCATTGTACTTGCAAAAAAGTATTAGCCCGGTGTCTCAACTACTCAAGTGCACTAGCATTGACTTTGTATGTTTTATGTTTTTTAACATATTGTATGACAACTCTTTTAGCAATAAAAGCATCCAAAAATTAAACTCAGACCTTTAAAACATGGACATCTAGATATATCTTGATATTTAGGATATCACACATTTTAGACAACAGCTGTGGCTTAAAGGGCTGGAAGTTTCATAAAATACATTTTATCCTGGGCAGAAAAGAAATTGACTGAAATCATGTTTAAAGCTGAAAGCCAAAGATGATGAATATAGAGACACCAATGAACTTTATTGTTCATCTTTGCCAGTCCGCTTCAAAAAAAAAAGCTAGCTGGTCCTGAACTAACATTAAACAACACAACAATCTACACCTGCAAAATTAAACAGACCAGTACAAGTGCGAAATTATGAAATAATAATTGAGAAATTGCTTACTCTATACAGTCTACAGAATTCTGAACTTTTACAAATAAAAGAAGAAACACAGCCAGCAGTTATAGACCTGCATGGGAAAAAGTGCCCTGAGTGGAAAAAACAAGTGCTTCTCAATTTTCAGGAAGATCTGTCACTGCGTCATTCACTCTGTTGCCAGTGACCTACTTATGTCAAGGAATAGAACTGTAATCCCAAAGGGTTGCAGATCTGAAACGCTTAAGTCTACATACAGCTCATCAAGGCATATGTAGCTACAAAACAAGGGCAAGAATCATATTATGTTCACCTTGCATGTCCTTCAAAAGTGTCAAGAAAACAGACCAGCCAAAATAAAGGAACCTTTGTGATGATAGGATATTTTTATTTTATTTATATTTTATTATGGATAGTCCTTTAGTTGGGAGACTATTCTTCTGCGCATCCAGAAGTTTGCAAACCCTAAGATAAGACATTTTGTGTCATCATTACCAAGCTCAAGTGTATGTTCTAATAGTGTGGTATCCTATGATGAGTAGTTTAAGATAATATGCCATTCCCCAGTGTTAAATACTTTAATTCCCGTTGAGACCAAGTTTGTTTTTTCAGGTATCCCGGATACCTGCTAGCTAAACGACTAGCTGAGGGAATGATAATGACCATGGAAATCATAAGGCAAAAATATTGATCCATACTCAATGCTTCATATATGAAATCTGTATCTTCTACATATCCCTAATTGTTCAAATATGAGTTGTGTGAATTATATAAAAGGAACATTTAAAGTTCACAAAATAATGTTAAAACTACGGGAAAGTGAAGCACCTGATAAAGATGTTATTTTTTAATATTTTTCTATGAAGACATCACCAATGATTCTCACAGGTTGACCAGCATCTGCATTCTTTATAGATTTTGTAGTAACTGTAGGGCAGCAGTTTTTAAACAAAGAAAATAAGATGGCATCAGAATGCTGGTCTTACAAGTGAAAAAAACAGATTTTCTTTTACATTTAATTTGATAAAAAATCTAATTTTGTAGAGCAGTATAAGGTGCCTTGGGCCACAAAACTATAAGGTCACCATTTCATGGGGGTCTAGTAGTAGTTAGTCACTTTTAACTGGACTTGTTTTTGTACTGGTGAAGACATTCCACAGCCTATCCAAGCGGCTTCTTAAGTTCTGAACTGAACTTTTTAACTATTCTTATAGCCAGGTGCTTCTGTGTATAAAGAACATTAGAGTGCAGCACTAAAACCTGTAGCAACCAGTCAGCAAAAAAACCTTCACTGTCTTATTTTAATGAAGTCCAAATATGATTGGTAGCATTAAATATTACACAAAATTGGATTTAAAAACTTTAAATAGCTCAGAATTACCTTGTAGATGATTTTGTATACCTAGAAATAGTATTATAGAGTATGTTCAGTATATATATATATATATTGCTTGCAGGATGTGTGTCACATCTGATATGGAGAAAACCAAACTTTTGCTCTTTTCTGGTTTCCTGGGCCCAGAGGTTTTGTGTAGCTTTGGGTGGGGATAAGCCTTAATCCCATTCCTCATCCTTTTCCTACCTGATAGTGCTGACCTTGTTAGTCTCAGCTGTCCACAGATCTTTAGATATATGAACTGAGTGATGCACAATGCTTTTGCTTTTTTTGTTGTTGAGGTCCACTTTTGGGTGAAAAAAAGTTGGGTGCTGACAGAACAACAAATGGTAACTAAACCCACTTTACTCACCTGTCCTCATTCCCTCGCAAAGTGCCACCATCTTCTTCCTCCTTTTTTTCTGAATAAGATTTTGGCAATCTTGGTTGGCTGGGCCAGGATGACGCAGGTCCATGGAAGTTCGTTCATGCTTCTCTATGCAAGTAAACAGATTGTGGTTAGTAACGGGCTGGCAAAGTGCTATACATAGCATGGTGAAACCAATACAGAATTTTCCTCAATACTCTTTGCTAGAGATCTCCATTCTGGTGCAAGCAGATTTTTCTAGGGAATGCCAACATACAAATAAAGTGAAAATTAAAAAAATAAAATCCAGTGAAGAAAAGGGGTTGGTCTAGCACAGTTAGGGTGGGAAGAAAATGGCTAAATGATATTGAACGTCCTCCAGCCTGAAAAAACAAAGAATATTTTAATTTATTGGAGAAGCCAGTAAAAGTGTACAAGATTTAAGGCTGACATTCAGCATTACTGTAAATCTATATGTATTTAATTATACATTACCAGTGAAAGCAAGTTTTGCCAGTATATTCTTACCATTTCTGGGTAACTAAGTGCTTTGCTGTAAGTTCTTGCAGAGGAAAGTTAGGAAGGAAGCATTTTTTTCTAAAGCCCTGTGTATGCCAAGCTTCAGAAAGACTTAGTTACAATGAAGTTGAATTCGACAGTGACTACCCTTTTATTACAGACCTTATTTGCAGTAGTTGGAATTCTTACAGCACATTTTAATCTAGGACGAGTTCCTGCTTTGTTTTTTGAATATTTTATCTAGTTTTCATTCCCATTCCTGTAGTTATAATAGAATATTGCTTTTTTTCCTCATTCCATTTATAATGTTCCACAGTTTTTGTTTGACAAAGGCTGGCTGGTACATTGGTAAAAAAAACATGGGAAATGCAAAGCACCTATTAAGTGATTACATAATGCATTATGCCTGAAAATTCTTCTTCAAAGACCCTTTGTTCTCCGTCTTGTTTTCCACAATTTGTGTTACTGTTGGAATATTTCCTTGTTGTTTGCAAAAGCCCCAGAATAATTAAAACTGTCCTTCATTTTTCTGTGTAAAGTTGCTGCCAGTCTTGAGCATGTGAAAATGCTTTTGGCAGTTTAGAACTTTAGAACTTCACTAAACAGACTTGGCACAAATCTTAGAATGGTCTGACAAGTACTTGGAAAAGAAGGACATTTAGTTTGTTTTCTTGCAAAATACAAGACATGGGAATACCTCGGAAAACTTGATCATAAGTTAAAACCTCACTTAAGGTGCAAGCATATTTTAAAGGGAAATATTTAGGCCTAAGTCCATTTTATTTATTTAGTGTTTTTGTTTTAAAAAAGATGTGTTAATAATATTCAACTTCTTTGCAACTTTTAGTGCTGTGTATACTATTTGCATACAAATAATAACACAGCATTTGGTTAGCTAAGTAGACTGCACGCAGATGCAGGGAGTCATTGTTTAATTCAAAAAGTTTGACTGAGATATTTGATAACAGATGAGTCATTGACTAGTTGATTTCAGTTCGAGCTATTGATGTCTGTAAATGATGGGTTTGTTTAATCTTTTTTAAATCTGTAATGGCATTGAAGTAAAGTGCTGAAAATAAGCAAACATATTCTTGCCTGCTGGCTACAAAATACAAAATATCAGTCTATACCATTTTATGTTTATTTGGCTAAGAAAGGAAAATGATATTTGATCCAAAAATATCTACATATACAATACATGTACTTATATACAAAATGTATATAATTTATATATACATACTTACATATATACAATACCACATTACATTTTAGCATTTAGTTTGCAAAGATGTTCTTACACATTTTTTTTCTGCTTCTCTCCATTATAAGATCTTTTTGGAATCTCTACTTCTTACTTCTTAACTTTCCGAATTTCCTAATTCTACAAAGGATTTTTCCAGCCATCATAATTGTTCTCCATATGTTTATGCCATGTTCATTTCATAGGACAGTTATCTGACTCATCTCTTGAACAGGTACTGGAAACCACAAAGCCTTTACAAACATCTAAAGCACAATAGTAACACAGTAGTAATACTGAGATTTTATTATAGGAAACATCTGTAAGGTTGACAGTTCTCCCACTGGTCAGAAATGTCAGAGGCTTTCTTCCAACTGACCACCACACTAATGTACTGTGCCTTTTGGATATAGTAATATAGCAGGGGTTCCCTGAAGGCTATTTCAAGGGGTTCCCCCACGGTAAATAGTTTGAGAAACACAGACTCAACCTATTCAGCCAACCATTTTTATCATGTTCTTTATTACAAATATTACAAATATTGTATTTACATAGGAGAAAATGTAAAGAAGGCAGGCCCCCATTGCAAATAAATAACATTCATGTCTCCTGTTTTACACAGAAAGCTTGGGCATTATAAAACCATAGAGACTCCATATCCAAACAAGAGCTTACAAAAAACAAAGTCTGTTGTCCTGCAGGAATAAAAGTAGGGAAGAACAGAGCCACCTGGAAATATTGTCCTTAAGAGTTTGAAGCTAACTAGCCGGGTTTAACAGAAAAGAAACCACAAAGCTTGAGCATGGGCTGTGTGGCGTCATTGGGCCAACTAAGCTAATGTTCAGTATACAGTAGTCCCCAGCACAGCAGTTTCTTAATGTGGCCAAGATACTCACCAGTCCAACATCTGCTCCTGGTGGACTACCACTGTACCTCTCTTCTCTGATTCCGGACCCATCTGGATATTGAAGCCATGTAAAAGGCAGCGGCACCAGTGTCGTATTGACAAGTTTCACTTCTGACAAAATTAGCTCTGTTGCTCCAGCTAATGTATGTTCACCAGAGGAGCCAGAAGAGAAGTTTGGCGGGGTAAACCCCCTAAAATGTGTGTTCACACTACCATGCCTAGGGCTATTTCTGATGCTTGTACTGTAGTTCATTTATAATTGGTAGTATAGGGACGAAATGGAAAACAGGGTATTTTATCAGTTGTAACAGTAAGATAATGATGTACTCTGAATACTGTAACATTATAAATACAAGTATAACCCAGTAATGGTATAATTGTGCCCTCCCCAGTAATATACTGAGGAATCACAGGAGATGTATATTTTCCTAGAAACCCAATTTAAAGCCTAACAGGAGAATTTCAAAATCAAAGAGATGCCTCATGTACAATGCAGGACCAATGACCACAGCTTGTTCTGCATTGTATGCAAAGATTTAAAAGTACCAGCACATATTCCAGTGCTGAAGAGAAGATGGGTTGGTGAAACCTAAAAAGTGAACTACAAATAGTAATAATGTAATCAGTGTACACCACCCTGTAGTACTGCCAGCACTGTATATTCAAAGCTTCTAAAAAAAAGAGAACTTCAGAATCTCACCATAGGGTGCGGCTATTGAGATAATTGTACTTATATACAAGTTTCCTGGGATTTTCCACAACTGTTATTAGCTAGAACTTGCAGGAAGTTATGAAATGGATACCTAGAACTCCACTTTACAGGGTCCCTGAAAGTTTTTGGCAGGTCACACAGCCACATCATCTTCTGGGAAGTCTATTATTTTTTGTGGCATCCTATATCACTTGGTTATAGTCCTGTGGGTGAGTATGACAAATGATAACTGAGGTTTAATATTTCCTTTTTAATTTCCTAAAGCTATTATAAGAACAAAGAGCTTCCAGACCTGTGTTTGTTTTAGCATGATTTGTTTTATTTATTGGTAGCAGATTGTGTCCATCAACTTTTCCATCATTTGTTAAGTACTTTTTAGTAAGTTTAGTTCGGCAGGGGCAGGTCTGTTTATGAATATTTTCACAAAAGATTTACGCTTTTTTAAACTTGACATTTTAACACTATTAACTAATTAGCAGTACTTACAATGTTGGCGATAACAAGTTGAAAAGATTGTCCTTACTGCTTCGTAACATACTGGGATTGTGTCTTGATTTACCAAGTGCTGAAACAAGGAACTTTTGATGTACACATTGGAGGTGTTTGTTCATCAGAATCTTTATCAACATACTGCATATAATTGGTATCTGGGAAACCACATATATACGTAATGCCTCTAAAAATATTCTTCTCAGAAATGTCTGAAAGCTTCCTTATTTTGACTAGCAGCAGCCCCAGAAACATTAAATAGTGTGGACTTCCTTTTCCCAACATTTTGCTGTTTAAGGATATTGGGAAACTTAAGAGCAAACCCAGATGTCATTTGGCAGTATTAGGGTATTACATAGTCTGAGTTGGATTCCCAGAATGAATATAAAACATAGTTGTTTAACCTTAAAACCATTAATAATGTTTTCTTGTGCCTAAAAGGAATCCTTTATATTTTTATGTTTTTATTTTTTACTACTGATGACATAATTTGAAATGTGAGAATGAGTATGGGAATACACTAGTATTAGCTATTCATTTAAGACATTTTAAAAATGCACATGCTTTTCCAGTTTTCTTCCCTTGTGCACTCATGATTGTTTTCCTTTCCTACATATCACTTAACAAATATAAAACATGGTACATCCTATTAAATGCGTTCTATATATTAACTTTGTTCTTTACAGAGCGTCATACCTTATTTTTATGCATTGTCTGATACCTTACTATTACACTAAATGCCTCATACCCCTGTATTACACCCAGTACCTTATACTTTAATATAAAACTTCTGAATTTACACACATTGGGCCTGATTTATTAAAGCTCTCCAAGCAAAATAGACTATCTTGGGTTAACCTGGGCAACCCAGCAAACATGGAAGAGATTTTTTTTAAAAATTCTATTATTTAGTAAATGTTTTCAACCCTAGACTAAATCCATTCCAGATTTTCTGGTTCACCCATAATAGTCTATCTTCTCCAGTCTTGGAAAGCTTTAATAAATTACCCTTTTAATGTCATACTTCTCTTTGTTGCACTTGGGCAGGGCATGTACTGGGTATGGCTAAAGCTTGCTAGATACAATTGATTAAAGTGGAAACACAGAGTCTATTTAAGGTGCTAAAACAATATACGCTAAATATAAAACTACTGTATCTTTAAGTTAAACTGTCAGTCATCTTGTGTTCTTTTGGTGGTTCTTTTACAATAAAATTATTAATTACAGGTAGTTCCTGGGTTAAGGACAGGGAGGGTAAGGTAAGGCTTCCCTGCTCGCTGCTGTGCAGGACAGAGGTTTGATGGGGGGGGGTTTGCATGACTTGCAGAAGAAATATTTTGCTATGAACAGCTGAGGTTGTGGGTGATCTTTAGAGCTCAGCTGATCTGTAGCATCTTGTAACTCTTAAATGACCAAGATAAATTCTGCAGTTGTTTCTTTTTTGCAAAATAAAGCACAGCTTGCTCCAGAAGTTATTGAGAATTATACAGTACCTGGCACCATGCTGCCTAATATTATGTTGAGACAAACATCTGTCCTTATTGCATTTATTAAAAAAAATTACCTATTCCAACTTACATACAAATTCAACTTAAGTACAAACCTACAGTCCCTATCTCGTATGTAACCCGGGAGCTACCTGTATTTGGAATTTGGAAGCCCCTTTAATTAGTGGGCCCCCGGAAAGCCGCTGCCCCATACTGGGGAATGATTATTATTATCCCAATTATTAGCAGGAGAAGTGACCTGGGGATCATTGAAACAAAAATATTCAGTCAAGGAGTTCTGCACCATCATATTTAGATTAGGGTCACTTAAAAGGCATTCATTACGCCTCCAAGTTGGTCTGGGTTTTTTGGTGCTAAACCCTACAAAATGAGCAGCTAATGGTTCGTGATCAGACCATGGGGTGGCCAAAATGCGTGCAGAAAGCAGGTAAGGAATGCAGGGAGTATAAATAAAAGTATGGTCTATCCTGGTTTTTTGTTTATGGGCCGAGGAATAATAGGTGTAATCCCTAGCTGAGGGATTGGACTCTCGCCATGTATCCACCAGATCAAAGCTGCGCAACAAATTGGCAAAATTTTCTATGTTTCTAATTTCTATGTAAGCAGAACATCTGACCAAAAGGGGAGCAGGCTCCGCCAAAAGGGCATCACACTACTCCAAAGGAGGCCGTGTTTTACCCCTCCAGACCTCTACCCAAAAAAAAACCACACAAATATAAAAAGATAAAAAAATAATCAAAGAATGTAGAAATGAAAAAAACATAAAGGCGTGTACTGTATCAATAAACACAAGGTAAAAGAAAAAGGATATAAATTGTATCCATGGCTCCATAAGGGAAGACAACAATCAAGTTAACACTTCTCAATGGGGAAGTCCCTCTATATTGTAGATTAAAAGCAGACTTGTTGGTTCAGGAGTTTTTCCTTCTTGCTGCAGAATTTCCTGAAGCTGGGGTCCGGATAGGAGAAAGAAGTGAAAGGGCTTTATGTGCTATTGATTTGGAAGATGGATCCGACAAATAAAAGTCCTTGAGCAAAGATTCACTCTCAGAAAACATGGAAAATGCATAAAATTGGTTGGAGTAGTGAAAGCATTGTGTGACATCAGAGATTGCAGCAGAGGTTTGAAGGACCTTCAATTTTGTATTGTAACCAGGGAAAGGTCCTCAAAAATTTGGATTGGATAGCCTTCAATGGACAGATCAGGTGGATCATACAGCTTTCATAAGAGCATCCTCCGTTTGGAAGTAATGAAGCTTCACGATAATATCCCTTGGGGCACCATCTGTCCTGGGGGCCATAATAGCTCTGTGTAAAGGATCCAACTCCAGGTGTAAATCATCCACACTAGGAAGCATGGATCTTAGAAAGGTTTGCACAACAAACTCCAAATATTTGATACTTTCAGGAAGGCCTCTAATACAGAAATTATCTCGCCTCGAACGATTTTCCAGGTCTTCCAGTTTATTTTGAGCACCTTCCAAACGTTTCTCCAATGAAGATATAGCAAAAGTGTTTTGATTAACTTTTCGGATAGTTTCATCTGTTTTTTGCTCAATGGGCTCTATTCGCTGACCGAATCCTGGGGTTTCTGAGGTTGTTTCCTTCTCATTGCTTGCAGACTGAGGGAGTCTGTGATGTCTGCGAGTAATCGCGGAGCTGATACAGCTTCAGTGTGCTGGAGAGGATCGGAGGAGCACGGAGCAGCTACAGGGACGTCCGACCTCTGTCCGTCCTATTTCGTGACTACACACATGACCAGAGGCTACTGAACATTTTTAATATCATGTTGCAGTTTGCAAAATACTCACTAGGAGGAAGCAAAGACCATTTTTAGTATACAAGAATGTGGTAGAAGAAGCTTTGTAATAGGTTTTCTTGCAGTGATTTGTTGGCTCAATAAATTGCTAACCCAGGCAATGTCCAACTAGGTATTTAAATGTTCACATTATCTTTGGCCTACAATATGATGTTCTGATGGGGGATGACCCTTAAATAAGAACTTTGCTTTATCCCTAAAAATGTTTAAGCATAAATTCATTGTTTATATAATCATCAATAAGTACAATTAAAAAAAAAAACTACTGAGATTTTCTCTTTCTGTGATAACCTGTATAAGAAATCAGGAGTGGGGTTGTTACTCAAGCCAGGAAGGCATGGACTGCAATAAAAAAGAAAAAACATTATTAGACGCTCTAACTATTCCTCCTACTTAAAGCACTTTGCGAACAGGCAGGTTTTTATTACAGAAAGAGACAGGCTTAAAATATACTGCAGAAATGTGCTGAATGTGCAACTCAGCGTATGATGCCAGCATGTGTCGGGTACCCTGGCATGCCCTAGGGCTGCCAGGGCTGAATGAACGTGAGTGCGGGATATCATCCCGGCCCAGCTAAACAAGATGGCCAAAGATCTGGAAAAGGAGCAAAAGATGAGTGTATTAAAAATTGTGATAAGACAGGTAAAGTTATTTTATTGCAGAAGGGTCATCACCTGTTCCTGCAATAAAGGGACCTGCTTGGTTTCATTTTTTTATTTTTAGAGTTTAGTTCCAGTTTTGTTTCTGTTCCTTTCTCATTACACATTCTTTATAACATGATCCAGTTATCATTTGTGATCTGTCTGTATCTATGTGCAGCATAGATAAGAAATAAGAGCATTCTCGTATACATGCTTTCCATTGTGAAACAATTGTGAAACAAGTTGAAGATCTAACTTGCATGCAATTCTAGAATGGAAATAAACTGTATATATTAAACAACCCTGTTGCAATGTTTCAGTAGAGGGTTCAGGTAGGGACAAACTCTGAAACATTATTCTGAGAAATAAATTAGTTTGGAGGATCATTCAGCACTCTTACAAATTAAAACTGAAATACCAGATTTGCGTTGATTTAGTTTTGAAAATGAAACCTTAGTTTCAGGTAAATTTGTATAATTTTCAGAACAGACCTATATGCTCTGTTTTTAAAATAAAATGTCAGGAAAATATAGCTTTTTATGAGAGATGCTAAAAAGTTCAAGGCCCAACTAGAAAGGAATGACGTAGTGACCAAACTTTAAAATTTTTTCACACCGTGATGTTCAACACATTTGGTGCATTGGTTCCCAAGTTTTCGATAAAGTGAAATGGACGGCCTGTATGCACTTAGCCCACATTTTTCAAAACTTTCATGGTCTTGTTGTTGCCATAGGAATCCAGCAACCCCTATAATTCTGTCAGTTTTCCCGCCCCCTATACTTAGTTTCTACCCTCTAATGCCCACCCTCCCTGTCCCATTTTTCTGTTGTCTTTGTATTATGCCTCAACTGTTCATTTTTTCCGTAACCACCCAAAGACAGCTGGGTCGTGCTGGTGTTTCTGTAAGATGACATTTAACAGCAAAATACATCTTTTGCTATAATAGCTCTGATTTTAAAAGTTCATGTCTTTTCTCATGTAAATCACAAATATACCTACCCTGATGTATAATCAAGCAGACATTGTAGAAAAGAACTAGAAGAGAGGCCTGTAGAACATAAAGCTGGCTAAAGATGAGGAGAAATTTAGTGACAAAGTAGAAGATGCTGACATAAAAACAAGTAATGAATATAAGAAATACATTTGGGTACATGAGAAGATTCCCATAGTGTCTCAAACTGACTTTTCTTTTCTTGTTCCATCTGCTGTAAATGAACCAAAATCTCCCGTGTTTTAGCTTGTGGCGTATAATTGCCACTGTTCTTGACAGAGCTGGCGCTCTCAAGTTGTTTTCCTTGTGTACCATGTTGTGACGGTCATAGTGGTTAGGTATGGATTGGATCAGGCTAAAACTTCTATAACATGAAATGTAGAATAATGGTTTGTGCACAGATTACAATTTCCCAAAAATTGGGGAATATTGAATATTGACTGGGACTGCCATCCTTCTCAAGCCTTCGAGTGGCAAAGGATCACTGGAACACTATACCAAGTGCCTCTTTTTTTACCAAACTGGTGCCAGCCCATTCTGGCTATTCACACCTAACTATTGGCATTATATGGAGACACGTGATTATTCTGCTGCTTTACAAATTTGTTTTGGTCGAATCATTCCCCTCTGAGAATGCCGGTTTCCTGGCCTTCATTATTGAGTCAGTGTCCCAGAACAAGTATGTAGTTAGTACTATTAGAATTTACATTTCTATGTCAGTGATTCAGCAGGTATTGTTGTTATTGGCATGACATCTGGGTTGGTGGAATTTTCCAGGGGAGAGGTCAGGAGCGGCAGGCTTCATATTTTTCTCAGTACAGACTCGTTCCAGATTATTAGTAATATCAGTACCAGTTTAAATCTAATAATGAGTACATTAGCCTAGATGCTTGAATGAGTGCTCCGTTGGAACCTACTTATGAAACTAAAAGAAAACTGTTCTAATCCAGATTTAGCTATTTTCCTTGTTGGATGCTGTGAATTGTCTGGGACAATGTATACCTCAACTAATAATAAATCAAAAGTTTAGAAAATATATTTTTTTATTTTATTCTCTGTCAAGCAAGTAATATCACTGGGAATGTAAACAAAGCTAATTTATGAATGAATATTTTGAAAAATAATTTTTTATTTGTTAGACTAATACATGCATAATTAATAACATAAGCTTCCACAATCACATTCCTTATCAATCCCACAATTTAGGTTTAAAGCTGAACTCAAGCCAGTCTCTTTATTTTATTTATTTTTCATCTGTGTACTCGTAAAGGGATTCCTGTGACAACACATACGGAAAAACAGGGGAATCTCCTGAAAAGAGCAACATACCACAATAGAAAAATTGCAAAAACTTTTAAACCATGACTATTCAACCCAAAACTACAGCTTCTCCTGGGCTTTTAGAAGAACATGGGTCACTAAAATGAATTTAAATAATTTCCCCCTTTAGTTCCGCAACACAGTAAATAAAAGTGTCATCTTAGTAT
>NC_092859.1:112240791-112241371 GCF_032062135.1 Pyxicephalus adspersus
AAAAAAGTTGTCTGTCCAAATATTTATGGACCTAACTGTATATATATTCCCTCCATACCGTTATACCTTTTTGATGTGGGGGAGTTGTAGAAGAAATTACCTCAACTCATGAGAATATCTTCAACTTGCAGGCAGATTTGGATATTTTCATATTCCTATTTAAGTTTTGTTGAGTGACCAATTGGAATTGATGCAAACCAGTTGCCATTATGCAGTAAAATAGATT
Source organism: Pyxicephalus adspersus (assembly GCF_032062135.1). Lineage (NCBI taxonomy): Eukaryota > Metazoa > Chordata > Amphibia > Anura > Pyxicephalidae > Pyxicephalus > Pyxicephalus adspersus. The sequence goes on from NC_092859.1 coordinate 112,241,018, forward strand.
TCAGACTTCGAGTGGAACTGTCTATGAAAGGCCGCCGGTCTTCTGCTCGGTGCTCCCATATGGGCTAGTAGTCCAGGGATGTTACAACAGTACACAAAGTCTCCATCTTCACTTAAATATGGTAGGAGTGTCACCTCTCTTGTCCTATAAACTGTTATTTTAACTTCTGGTCTCAGACAGTTCTTTTCTTTTAGTCTGGATGCTAAAAGTTCAGATGCTTGTTTTGACAGACTTAGGTGACGTAATAAATCATTGAGCTCTTCTTACACTCCAAACCCTGTATATCCTCCATGTCGGATACAGGAATATTAGGGAGTGTACTGAACACTGGTATGGGAACATCAGTACCATGCT
>NC_092859.1:112241499-112243526 GCF_032062135.1 Pyxicephalus adspersus
CCAATTCAATTAAAGTAATGTCATTTCTGGGTTCAGCAGACCTGGATACACTAAATATAATGAAACATTCTTGACAAGTGAAAAAAAAAAAATTTTTGTTGAGCTGTGTAATACATGTGTTTTGCAAATGTGGACATTAACACAATGCATTAGTGTGGACTATTTCTAACTTGTCTATGTAATTTTACTACTGAATGGAGAATATCAGCAGATTTTTTCTATCTGTATCATGTTTTTTCATGTTTAAAATTTGCTGTGTAAAAGTAGCTTATATATATTTATGATGTTTAGACTGCAGGCTAAGTTACGTTGGTTACATTAGTTATTCACAGATAACAGGGTACAAACCCCACACACTCAGTGCAGTAAATTATCACCTCCTTTTACTTTTTCTGTTGCCTGAAACTGAATAGGTGGTAGTAGCCAAGATGGTTAATATGAAACAGGAAACAATACCATAAAACCAGTCTTTGGCATTCCTTTTTAAGGCGGCTTTATGGAGTATATTTAACTGTGTGTGAAAGTAGCTGATGGCGAAATGGAAAAACACAAGTTCTTGATGGTGGGGAGAAATAAGAATAACAACTTAGTTTAGCTAGCCTATATGGAGCGGTATAGAAAGACGATTTGTAAAAGTGTGGGTCATAGTGAAGAAGTGGGAGTGAGAAATACATTTGTTGAGAATAAGGAAGATCATGTAGGGAAGATGACGTACAGAGAAACAAAGTTTGCACAGACATCACTGTGAAATCAGAAAGGTTAAGAACCCACTGATTTAATGATTTCCCAAGTGAAAGGTAAAGTTAAAAGTTCAATAGGAGACTCTCTTACATATAGTATATATTAATCCTCTAAAGCACAATGATGTTCTTTATAAATGTCCACCTCACTGAACCAGCTTCAGAACTCTGAGGTTGGCACAGACTAACAAAATCTCAATGAATGTTTGGCTTACAAGAAAAAGGAGGATGTTCCCCAATGTAGTAATTTCTCAACTGAGCTTAAAGAGCTCTGTGGTTGGAGTCAGGCCCAGCCATATGAGCTGTCATAGCCATTTGACTTGGTCTCTTCCAATCATGGTGCTCATTCTGCTTCAGTGTATGAACTTCACTGTATGCATACCATGGACCCAATCCTATTGAGTGGAGTGCATGTAGTGCAGTATAATAGAAAGCTCATAGCAATATCTGTTCTCTCCAATATAAATAGACCCCTGAATGTTATTCATTTATACTGTGCCACCAAGTGTAGGCTATGTTTATGGTTTTAGTGCTTATGTTGTGCACCTCAACGGAAGGACCAGCGCATGTAAATGTGTTACCCGCAGCAGTTTGCTATGTGCTGGGGAGCACCTAACTGTGTGTATTTCCATCACAAGTGTGAAAGAGGCCTTAAATTCCCCCAACACCCATCCACAGAAAACTTACATTCCTCAAACACATATCTAAAATAAATGTGCTTTGTCGATTCGGAGCTAAGAAACAAATTTTCTTTATAGCAAAAAGGCCTCTCTTTCCCTCAACCACTTCCCATTAATAGGGTTTGCTTTTATTGCAGGTACAAGTAAGCTTCTGACTATTCCTGCTGTTCTAAATAGCAGAAGTAGACCCAAATCACTAAATGGGAAACAAGTAAAGCACTTTACTGGTAGTAAAAAAAGATTTTTCATTTTCTAAGATTATGTATTGGATAACATGTATACAAACACTTCACTTAAATGGAATGAGAAGAAAAAATTAGACTACCATAACAACTTTGTAAATAAACAAACCAAGAGAGTTCTAGGTAAATATATTAGGTATGCAGCTTGGAAGTATGCTAAAATAAAAAAACAAATAAGAATGCTTATTTAATTCTAGGGTTTCATGGCAAATTATCAGCTTATGTAATAGATGACAGAAAAAAAAAGAAACTAATTAATGTTGGAAGAACAAACGTTTAAAATGAACAGGAAACTGATGCTTACATATAGTGTGCATCACTGGCTTTATTTATCGGTTTGTTATAGCAACATCCTCCTATGACAT
>NC_092859.1:112245005-112256327 GCF_032062135.1 Pyxicephalus adspersus
ATCACATACTCCTCTAATCCTCTTCTGCTGCACACATCCTTAGTGTATGTGCTGGGGACGCTGAGAAGGATATTTCAGGTGGAAGAGGTGGCTAAAGAGAAGCTGTGGATGCCGCAAGCTGCAGAGCAGAGGGCAGACAACTAATTTATTTCCTTTGCTGAAGTGACGTGGCTGAAGAGAATAAGGAAGGCCTGCTATACTGTGGTGACACACAGTGCAAGATTGCTGGCCAGATAAACCTTTCCAAACAGTGAATAAATACATCCATGGTGTGATTTTGTTCAAAAAATTATAAAAAGGTGGAAAGTAATATTTTTTTTAATACTGTTGGCCACCAGTAAATAATGATGTGACCTCATGTAAAGTTTGTTACAAACAGCTTTACTTCTGCAGTTCTGATCCATCAAACCAGAGACACATTCAGTTTCAGGACTTGTCAATAGGTGTCACCCAAGTATAAACCAGGATTCTTTTCTAATGGAATTCCCAGATCAAAAGATTTCAGTTTATACTCAGGTATACATAGGAAATAAAATGGTAAATATACATTCCTCAATATTACAGGTTATATGCATTTTTTTACTCAGTTTGAAAAAAAGATAATTTCTGCAACCCGAATAAATGTTAGAAAGTTTTTGTAAAAGTAAATGTAAACGATCAGTGTTAACATAAACCCATTAAATGTCACTGAATTATGAAATCCATGATCCTCATATTATACTGTCCCCCTATTAGACTAGGAAGCTACTTGTGTTTATTTACAGAATTGTGATTTAAACTAAAATTCTAAAAACCTAGGACCATATAAGAAGCAAACTTTTTTAATTAAAAAGTGAAGAGCTGGCAAGTTATATTTATGAATTAATGTCCAGTAATTAAAAAAATAATCCTCTCCTCAGCCTAAAATAGGTGATACAATAAATACATTAGGTAACAAACAGCTGTGAAACAATGTTAATACAGTGCAAAATGTAAACACTTTTTAATTAATATGGAAATATAATAATGCTTTTTTTTTCATGGCTGTATTATTCTTTCACTTAACAGCACTTTACTATGAATCGATTGTCCAACAAATGTATAGCCTTTGATTTTGCAGTCTGAAAAGATAGATATTGGTAATAAGCAGGGGAATAAAAAAGGACAGAACATTCTCAACCTGTGTTTCTGTACTGAGCTCAACCTAATGGCTACTTTCCCAGAGCCTTGTGGACATTTGCCAGTTTTCCATGCCATCATGCAACAATAGTGTGTAATCTTAGAGGTTTTTTTATACTTTGAAAACATATTTGATTGTTTTTTAAGTTTACAGGTTCTGAACATAATATAATATAATATTTTTTTATTGTCACAGTGGTTTATTTTGTATTTTTTTCAGGTTCATGCATTGAATAAAATAAATGAAAATCAATCCTATTTTACTTCTAATGGGTATTAGCAAAGTAGGAAAAAGTTATGGATAATATTATTAACGTATTTAACAATATACTATGCACTGTGGTACAGTGAATAAGGACTTCAGGTGACAGACCTGCATACACATAGGTTTCTTTGAGACCTGAAAGTTATTTCAATTCTTCCCTCATAATAAAGGGTTGAGAAAGGCTGGTCCAAGGGGTAGGAGAGAAAAATAAACAATAGACGGGGGGAATATAATGATGTGTAATGCTTAAGAAAAAGAGGGGGGTAGGGCGGTTTGAGGAGGTGGATTTTAAGGCTTAGGTGGGAGCAGTACTAATGGACCAATGGAGGGAAGTTTGGATAGTTGGGCTAGCCATGGAGAAACTTCTATATCCGTGGCTGGGAAAAATGTCAGTGTCTGAGATGTATACCCTTTATATCTGGCACTGTTCCACAGTCAAAATCCTGTAGATCAACCATCTTCCTCATTCTAATGTTTGAACACAAGGTGAAATCTTTGACCATGTCTACGTGTGTTTTCAGCCACTTAATTTACTATTTATCCATTAACCAGGAGCAGGTGTACCTAAATTAGTGACCCTTAGGTATAGGTAAACTTTTTTATTTATTTGTCTTGAGTTTTGTTCTAAAAAGCCTGAGTAGTTTAAAGCAACATATTTCTTCTTTTCGTATGTAAGTCCCCCACCTCGCTATGATAGCTGATTACTTTTTTTAATTAATAAATATATTGCCTATTTTTAATTTTGTCTACTGTTGAGTTGACTGTAGAGTGTTGCTGTAGGTTAATGAATTGTATTTAATTTTGCAGGTGTATAGCACATTTCATCTCCTGTGAGTATCAGTACAAGCAAACGTGGACATGGAGAGTTTTACATTATGAACATAAAATATGTAAGTACATCTTTTATAATGGTAAGCATTTCCATTTGTTGCCATCATTTTTTAGGTGCTTTATTATTGTGCCTCTGAAATTGCTGTACATTTATGGTAATACCTAAGCAAAGTCCAACGTATGAATATGATTAAAAAGGACATTTATTTCACTTAATGCCCAATTTAGAAGTTGCAACTAGTTTCATTGTTGCCTCTTTGAAGCTGAGACTTGACCCATTTGATATTCATTAAAAAAAAAGCATTTCATAAACTGCTCAAAAGACGTGGGAGTCAGTTTACTAAAGGAGTACATTTTCTCACATACAATAAACTTGTGTTTACTCCCCAAAAAAATTCAGCAACTTCCCATGCACTCCATCAGATGTTTGATTAGCAGACAGTATATCATGGGGAAAAAATACTCTTTTTTGTAAATCAGTTTCTTAGTTTAGTAATGTTGATTCTAGGAAGATTTTCCTTTTTGTGTGTGTTTTGGGCTGAATTTTGTCATAGGTTACTGACGTAACTGTAATATTATTATAATTATTCATTTATTAACCTCAGGAAATAAACAGTTTTAAAAGTAATAATGTCATGAGAAAAATATCTGTGCAACCATTTCTGACCTCCTGAAAATGAATGTTTCCTGGCAATCACGCTGACCCTCTTTCTCACCGACCTTGAACATTTATGTTAGTATTCACTTATCAGCTTGATTGATGTTAGAATATGGCTTTTTCAGTTTTGGGTTTAGTTGAATTTTAAAGTCAAGGGTCCTTAACTTTAACTATACATGGTTTGTATTGAAGAATAGTAGTCAGCACGACAGCCAGGTAACTGGCCTTTGTCAATAGAGAATTCAATCAATAGCTGTATTATAAAAGGAGGGATTTTTTTATTTCATTTCCATTTTTTTCAGTTCAAGTAATACAACTTTCTAGCAGCTTCTATTCCTAGATGTTTTATATGCAGAAAATGTAGGCAGTCACCTATGCTCTCTGACTATAAAGAGAGTTTCTGCCGCATTAACATCTCATATGCCTATTAGCTGAATATACTTGAAATAAAGGTTTTATTGTGAGAGACAGGGCATATTTTCCCATAAATACAGTCCTCGCCAGTTGTGCCAGCTATCATGTATAAGCCATGTTAAGCCTGAATTACCAGCATAAATAAAAGCTTGGACAAGTGAATCAATTGTAATTCTTTGAAATTCTATACAGGTATACCTTTTTTATGTATGTTGCAAGGAAATTATTTATTTGAATTGAAAGTCATTATATATCATTAATATTATTGCAAGTGCATTTAGCTATTTTTTGGATGTTTCATTGTGTTAGAAGCTTTGTGTTTTGTTGTTGTTTTAAATGTAGGTTTGTATACTCGCAATTACAGTTACTTGCATTGTAAGAAGAAGCAGTAAGATTTTAATTATACATTTCTGGTGCTGAGTTTTGGGTTAATGCCTGCCCATTTTGTTTTTTTTGTATGGTTTGCATTAAGGCAGCTAACTATAATGAATGGGCCCCAATAGAAGTTCCAGCCACAACTCCCCCATTGTGCTATTTGTCTTTTAGATGGAAGGCGAAAAACCCAGCACTTCTGGGTATGGGGAAACACGTGACCCTTTTTTGTTCTGTCCATACCAAATTTGATGAGTTTCCTTATCTTGTTTTGCTTGAGGTTTATATGGTTCCTTTGCTTTGTGTCTGCTCTGTAAATTAAAATAAGTCAGCATTATGCAACATATTATATATTTAATGGCAGGCTTATAGTAATATGAAGTACAAGGACCTCTTTCTAAACATAACCTATACTTCATTCCTAAAGTTGCAAAGTTTACTTTATTAGTGCAGATATCCCCACCATATCATCATATTGCAGATGGAATCTACATACAGGCACGTTTAGGATCCATTTCTGAAATATAAACCTTGTTTTGATGAAAATTGCTGTCACTAGCATTCATACATGCTGCTGTGTCACTACAGTTACCCTGTGTTTAGGTTCCATAAACAACTCATACACAAGGCTGCCCGGCAGTGATCAAACAAAGCTAATGTTCCAATTTTCTTAAAAGCTGCACATTTATATACAAGAAAGACATTTCTTTATACGGAGGCCTTCAGTATTGCCCAACAGGTTTATAATACGCAGGTGTCAGATTGCAGCTACTTCAGTAATGCTGACAATACCAGGTTTATACAGGAGGTATGTGATGTTAAAGCTAATTACATACATGATAACATTGCTTTGTCTGTTATAAAGTAATCTGGTCTACAACAGGTTCATTGTAATAATGTACTACTCTGGTAACTTTTTAAGCATGTCTTTGCAGGGTGATGCAGTTTTAACAAGGTTATACAGGCACAATGACTGTACAAGTAAAAAAACAAAGATAAAGTACAGTCATTATGCAGTTAGGTTAATTGGCTTCCCACTAAATTTGACCTTAGACTGTTTTTAAAGACGTATGACTATGGTAGGGACATTAGATTGTGAACCCCTTGGAGGGACATTTGGTAATATGACTATGGACGTTTTACAGCATGTTGCTGTTATATAAATACTGGCTAATAATTATATATTTTAGGAAAATTAGCATGGTGTTATTTTCTATATGTATTGACATGTCCATGCATTGCATGTTACAAAATGCTTTTATGGACTAGTCCTAATATAAGATTGAGCCTTCTTTATGTTAAAATGTTATTGTATTGGTCGAGAAGAAATGTAATAATTCTGATCAGAAATGATCCAATAAAACCTTTTGAGACATGAAGCTTGATATTCAGTCTCTAGGTTTATACAAAAGTTCATCAATACTTGGAACATACCTATACAGGCTGCTCAGGTATTCTTCTTTATTGTTCTTCTCTCTCAGTCTACTGGTCTGGTTATGTCGATGTAAAGCCAAGCATTCTGTATGCAGCTTGTATTATCTTTTGGTGATAAAAGACTTTCTAGTTGGTATTTGTTACAACAATAACCCAAATGGCAAAGTCTGAAAATGAGGTTTCTTAAACCATGTTGACATATGGCCAATATTTTCCATGTCTTGAATTTGTAGGTGTGTGAATAGTGTTGTTATTGGTTTTGTATCTCTTTGATTGGTGGAAAGTCTGTGTGGCATAGTACCTGCTGTTTAACTGTGATAAACACTGATGTCATTTTTTTGTTTTTGTTCTTTTCATCTACTTTTTTGTATCTAGTTTTCTAAATGTATCTCTCTATTCATCTATATCTATCTATATTTTCCAGCAATAGAGAACCCATATAGATTGGCATTTTAACAGTGGGGAATGGGTAGGCTTAGTTAAAAAAATACCATATATATGTTCCTGGAAACACAAGAACAAAACTTAAAAGAAAGTAAATTAATAATCTTATGCACAGTTACTTTTGGATATCTTTTCAATGCAATATAACTGAAACATTAAAATACTGGAAAACTGAAGGATTTGTTTTTTCAAATCATCAAATGCCACTAACATTGTAGAGGTGAACAGATTTTTTTATTTTCATAATAATACATAATATGTCTTTTTAATAAACCATACACCTATCTACCCTATATATTATGAAGTATAATCTAAAACTGAAGACATTAAGAATTATTTTTTAGTGCTGCCATAGACAATTGCTTGTTCAAATGATTTGGTACAATATGGTTTTATTTAACAAATTGGTAAATATTAACAAGTATGAAAATGTTTTTCTTTTTATGTTTTAGAAACTGTATTAGTTCTTGGCATTTTTGTTTGGGTTAATATTTGAATATGAAAGGATTTACTTCTTTAAGCTAGCAGGTGGCATTTTTTTCCTATTTGCATGTATTTGCCAGGCTATTCTTTGCTGGTAAAAAAGAAAATGTTTCCAAAAGCTCAGAATACAAGCACACCTGAATAAGAAAAGAGACAATTTTCCCTTACTTCCTTTTTTAATGATTCTATATAGGAGTTTAGTTAGCTAAAGACAGTAAGAGCTTAAAATTGAATAAATGTACCCCAAACCATTTTAGTTTTCTTTAAAACAAATAAATAAAATAGGACACTTCAAACACATTCTAAATAAAACACTTTACATAGTTTTCCTAAATCTACATGCCAAATTTGTATTTATAGGGAAAAAGGCTTTAAAACATGACCTCAAATAAATATGCATATGCATTGTCATTGTGTAGAGTAATTGTTTTACTGCAAAGTTAAAATTTAGGAGTTTTTAGGTTTTTTAAGCTTTGTAACAGAGCCTGAATTCCACATTGCAATCATGTATAATTTTATATTGGACAAGTGAAGTTTGCTTCATTTTAAAAATATTACCAGGACCTGTATACATTATTTAATTTATTGAATGGTGTGTAATGTGTTCATTCATTATGCTCGGATTATTTGTAAGCAATTGCAGTTGTACTGTGAGAAGGAACAGGTTTCTGCTTAACGACAGTCACATTTAGGTCAATACTAATTTAGTTTTTCTAGAAATTGCCAGGTATTTCCTTCAATCAGAGTAAAATTCTGTCAAATCCTCTGCATTTTGGATAATAAGATAAACAACATTTATAATGTCTATATTGTAAAATGATGCTGAATGTTTTTTTTTTACAATAAGCACCATTTATATGCATTGTAAACAAATACTGAATAGATGAACCTTAAAGAAGATGTTTGTAGGAACTACAGGTAGTGAATACTTTAAGGTGAAAATCTTTTCAAAGTGAAAGCAAAACAGATGCGTTCTTCCTTTATGACACCAGTGTGGTGCTGCATAGATTGCTTTATTGTTTGATGAAAAGGATTTATTATTTTTATTTACTTACTGTTGTGATTTATATATTTATGTGTTTGTATGCATTAATAGTGGAGCTGTTAATTATATTCTGGTAAGAATAGTACAGATTCTATAAAAATTAAAGGAAACAAATGGAATTCTGCCCATAGAAGCTAAGCAGATAATTTCCATCAAGTCAAATAAAAAATGAAGGTAACAATCAATGTGAATAATATGTACACTTTCTTTGCTTGGTTCCTAAAATATACCTTGGACCACTTTGTGATAGCTATGCATTTTCCAGAGCATTCTTGTGAAAGTGAATGTAAGGGAAAACTGTAATGTTAAACAAAACTTTAAAGCTAAATGTTTTAGGAACATATATTAGTTGTATTGTAAATATACATACAAATAGAGTGCACTGTGTCATAACAGAATCTTTCTGCCTTTTGGATTTTTTGGTCTGAGTGATGCCTTAGAGACATTAGATAAAACATGAGTCTCTGCTCATTATTATATGTAAAGCTACGTACAAACGTCCAATGGCTCTCGTCCGATAATCGTCTCAGGGCAGATATCGGACAAGAATCTGGTGTGAGTACAGCGCCCGTTGTCCATCGCGCAAACGACCATCCTGGTGGATCCATGGACGACGAACAATCTTAATGGTAGCAAAGGGGGTTAGCGCGCAGTAGGGTGCCGCTCTGTCGTTCTCCCCCTCCTCCTCTCCATAGAGCAGAACGGTGCTGTATTTACAGCACTCATTCATTTCATCTTGAGCTATTAAGCTTTGTAAAAAAACAAAAGCACATCAGGTCAGCAATTTCAGAAGTGTTAGTTTTAGCATACACTTTAGTGAAATACTTCTTTGCAGTAGTGTTCAGCAGAGACTTGAACAGAATGTTTTAAATAAAAATCTCCTTTATTAAAGTTCTCCAAAGCTAGAGAAAATAGCACTTTCATCAGTAAATCTGGGTGATCTGTCATACTTGAAACAGATCTGGTCCAGACATCAAAACATTTGCTAGCAAATAGCAAATTACTTTGAAGAAATCCATTTCAAGTTTGCTGGATCACCTAGCTTCACTGATGAAAGTGTATCCTCTCCAGCCTTGGAGAGCTTTAATAAATCAGGCCCATTGTCTATATATTGCCACTCAGTTTGCCCAAGTGCAAGTTGTCTCGCCTTCTGTTTTCAGATTGTCTAGTGTTCTTGAGAACTAGTATGTTTAACATAAATTTGTCCCCCTTAGGCAATTTTTTAGTAAAATGTTTGTTTTCTATATATGATGGACTATAAATTGTACCTTGCACCTTCATCATGTCAAACAACACATTTAACCTCATAGTCAGTTATATGAATACCAAGAAAACTTCTATTTGACTCATTTCATGTCCACGTAGCCATACTAGGCTCATTTCCAAATTATATTAGTTTCAGTTCACAGTAGGCTAAAACATATAACTGCTTTAAAGAATTCAGTTTTGGGTGGTTGGTGATGGTTCTAGGGTGTGTGCAAAATCACATCTACCGTTGCAGGCTTATATTCCATGCTGTAAAGTTCCTCCAGTGATCCCACTTAGATCTCACTGGTAATGTTGCAACTACCTGTTGTTTGGTGTTAGCACCAGAGACTTCAATGGGAAATCTTACTGACACCTACACATAAGGGACATATGGTTGCTAAGACAAGATCAGCAGATAAAGAATAGCGCTGTATATAAACAATGGGATAGAAGCCGCATTTCCATAATATATCATTTAAGATAAAGCGGTCTTCCAAATACTTACATTTTTATCTATGGAGGTTAGAGACACTTGGAAAGTAGTTATTGTTATGCCCCTTCCCCAGGCACTTTTATTGTATCTACATTTTCTAACAACTCATTTTAGATATTTAGACATTGACATTGTAACATGACTGTGGAAAGACAGAGAACCTCATTCAGTAAACCTCCCCCCCACCCCCCCTGTAAACGTGAATATGCAAACACCATGTTACTACACTTGTTACTACACTATGTCACTTACACCATGTTACTACACTAGACTTTAAAAACCACCTAAATAATCATACCATTAATATAACAAATCCCAATTAACAAACCAAATAGGACATATCATTATTATAACATTCCCCTAAACACTTTTCTTTGGTTACCAATCCTCCCCTTTTCACTAACCCTTTTTGGAATATATGCCACCATGATATGTATGCTCCCAGCCAGATCCACACCAAGCTCGCCAACAATATCACCTCTAATTGCAGTCCCATCCTATGATCATTCCATCCATGACTATTTACCACATTTTGGAGATTCCACACCAAAGGTGGATCTTTCACCCACTGAAACCACTATCCAAACTTACGTCCTTCAAGGACCTCACCGCAACCCACTAACCTTCCCCAAAACTCCAATGGGTGGGTGGGAAGATTTTCCCTCACTCTTCCCCACCACTGATAGATCCGTTCCTCTCTATTCCTTGCTTTTTTGGCACGTTGTCTCGAAACGTGAAATGCATCGGATATTACGGTTTCATGTATGTGATCTTCTAGCTATTGTATTTGTGGATATTGCTTTGATAAGATTGACTTTTTCACCAATTAGGTGCTATGTGTCTAGTGCCATTTAGTTGGCCAAACCATGTGATCCCTGCATTTTAAAGGGATCCTGAATATGTACAATTTGCATTGTATTATGAGAATTTATTCATTGAATACAATACTTTGCTTGCCAAAAAAACCCTATCTTTTTTTTTCTGTTTATTGATATGGTTCAGAGTTGGCAGTACCCTTAATTGGCAGTACCCTTAAAGGGATTACCCTTACCTGTATATGTTTGCTGGGGATCACTCTACTATTATGATATCGCTTTTCCTCCTATTTTGACATGATCATTTTAATTTTCCCATTTTTTTACTTACAATAATTTTTATTGTACCCTAAACAGATTATTTTAAATATCTTTAAATATCCAGTTTGGATTTTGTTTAAGGACATACTGCACATGAAGAGGATATCCCGGTTTTCATTTTCAAAGTTCATTTCTCAACACTCAAAATTCGAGCTACAACTTATCGTATTCAAGTTTTAGTATACTATGATTTCTTTAGACATTAGCTGGGCTGTAATACCCAGTGAGCTGTCACCGTTACAGTAATTTGTTAGTGAGTAGTGACTCAGTGGGGTTTTTGGAGGAATTTCAACTTGACTCGTAAATTAAACCTGACCCATAAATTTATATTGTATAGATTTGAACATTAGATTGATATATTTAAGGCTGCTTTTTTTATTCATAAAACCTGTATAAATTACTGAACTGTATGCTTCCAGATGGTTCATGCATAATCTGATAAAAGTAATTTGTGGTACACGAGTAACACGTTACACTTTGTGAAACCTCAGACTTCATTGGTGTGTCAAGGCAGTGTCTTTACCACAATAGAGCTTGCTCAGTGTTCAGCACACTTTGTTCCAAGATCTGTAGATGGCAGAAGCTCTTTTTTTGGTCAGTGACATTTACTGGTAAGGGATGCATGAATTTCCTTTAAAATAAAGTTAGATGGTAGATGGTCTGATAGAATTTTTTTTAGCAATTTGAGATTATTTGCTTTTTTTGTTTTTGTTTTATACTTAAAGGAATTTCAACTATTGCAATTCACCTAAACTTTCTGTCATTAAATTACTCAGTGATGTAGTCAGTTGATTGTAATCTTTTTCTATATTTTTTTTTTTCTAGCCTGGAAAGACTGATAGCTTGAGGCTTGTTACAGGCATCTAATAGTAATATTTTCTAGTACTGCATCCATATAGCTTAAATATTGCCACCTCTCCATTTTCATAAATTTACAATAGTACAAAGATAGACTTAGCAGAGTTTTAGATAGTAACTGTTAAGGAATTCCTGTTGATATATATGATTTTTTTCTAGGAAATCTATTTGATCTTACTTAATGTCATGCTACTGAAGAAAACATCTTATAATTGTAATTGTTGTAGGACTTATATTGTAATATACATATGCTGTTCATTAATAAAAGATAGAAACATAATTTCACATACCATCCTCAAATTGTGTTTCCATTTACAAAAGCCATTGTAGACCTTATTAACCTGTTAAGTTGCACTATACTGTATGTAAATTGTTGTACATACAATATTGTAACTACATCGATTTACATATTTTCATCAATATACGAGTCCTTTTGTAAAAATAAGATAGACCTTTTATTTTATTATTATTATTAATAATTTA
>NC_092859.1:112257743-112267305 GCF_032062135.1 Pyxicephalus adspersus
TCATACTGACAAACAGAAAAGCATGTGCATTGTAATAAGGAACTTACATGCAAGCCACAGGCCTCAAATTTGAAGTTTAAGTTGAGATTCATATAAGCAATAAAAGCAACTGCAGATTTTTTGAAGATCTTTTATTATTAATATATAATTTAGGATGACCTCTTCTGTTAGTGACTGACCAATATTAGATACCTGTATAGACCCCAGTTTTCCTTTGTTAAAATTGCTGCTCTAAAAAAAGTCTAGAATATAAGATTTTTCACATTTCTATGCCCATTCGATTATTAATTTTTCACACTCCAAATAAATGTATGCTTGTATATTCCTCTGCAATGTTTGCAGCTGTATGCTAAATTAATCCTAAACTTCCTAATGGCATTACAGAACTTCAGACAATTTGTGGTACATTATTATTAGGTTTATTATGCATAGATGCTAACATGTAATGTATTTTATGGAATATTCTATGGAAGAAAGAATAGCATCCTAGATCGGCTAATGTACAGTCACAAACAAAGTGAAGAAATGTTTAATTTAATTCTATTCATTTTTATACCTTTTATGCCAGTTAGGAATTTAAGGACAAGATAGAATAACCAGTGTTGCAATTACTGTTTTTTTTTTTTTTTTCTTCAGTAGTTTCAACTGTGTTTGTTAGGCCTTAATAAGAAACCTGACATGACAAAAAAGAATGTAATCTGCAACATGTAATAAATGCTTCAAGATCAGGTATAATTATGAACAGTGTCCCAAAAATTACATGCTCCAAAGCTCTCACTTCTTAAATCTCATTCTATTGAGGCTACCCAATGTCAGCAACGAGGGGTAGAGTCAGGCTCTGGATCTTCATAGTTGGCACAATAGGCACCAGAAAGTCTCCATATTTGGAACATCCTGGGTTCTGAAATGGAAAAGGATTTAGAACAACAAAGCCACTGTTTGTTTTTCCTTCTGGTGATAATTAATGTTGGTTGTCTTGGAAACATGATGAACCTTTGGGACGTCTTGAAATAAAAGCATAATAATAATAAAGAATAAAAGGACAAGGCTGGGATTTGAAATCTGCTTGCTGTATCATATAATTAGCACACTTACCTCCAGTTTTAAAGCTCCCCTAAGACTGTAGACTAGTATCTGCCACTTCCCTCAGACATAAAAATAATCACCCAATCTAGTCATATGTGGCCAGGTCGGATTGTGAGTACAATTACATTTTATAGGTAGGTCATTTATGATTCAGACACATATCCTTCATTGCAACACATGGATATCTTTGTTTATAGTATTTCTATTTGTGTTTAAATCTCAACTTGAAACAAAACTTTTTTGGTTTTGGATATATTGGGGATTTTATAGGACCTCTAAATACTGCCAGTGTCCCCTCACTTCCTGCTTTTTCTAACAACTGCCAGCTGAAGTGAAAGTGAATAGAAGTGTCATCAAGGGGGACACAGAGTCCTATAAAAAATCCTGACAGATGTTTTAACTTTTCTCTTGTTTTTCTATAAAAAAAAAAAATATTGCGGCCAGTGTGCACATGGAAATGTCCTATAACCATTTGTTCTGTCTGTTCTCTGTTATGTTAAAAGCCATTGAAAAGAAATGTCCCTAATTAACACGGCAATGGAATACGGACTGAAATTTAAACTCTTCAATGATTCGTCTACATTTACACGTTCTATATTTACCGGCTACATTTGTAATCTGGTGGATCAAATAATTCACTGGCTTCTTATAGATTTACAGACTGAAGTTATGACCTTTTTACTAGTGGAGTCTACAAAGTACAGCATGGGTCCCTTTAATAATGGCTGTGGCAGGTTGATTTCATGAGAAACTCCTCAAGAAGAGTCACTATAACAGGGGTGCCCACACTTTTTTGTCTTGAAAGCTACTTTTAAAATGACCAAGTCAAAATGATCTACGGACAATAAAAACTTGGGCCTAATAACTCCTGTGCTCACTAGAGTTTATTTTGAAAGGCAGGGCTCTGAGATCTACTTGCGTAGCCTTTCCGATCTACCAGTAGATCGTGATCCACCTTTTGGGCATCCCTGCACTATAACAATGATGGACCCAAGTACTGCAGGGTCTTGGACATTAAAAAAAGATTTTCGAAAACTAAAACTAGATTAAGGAAGTGCCAAAATATTGGCATACTTACTGTTGACATAATGATTAAATTATTTCTAGTCGCTTTTTCACCTCCATTAGCAGCATTGTTCAGCAATAATTTCATATTAAATGTTCTGGGAGTGAAATCTGGTTCAAAAAGTTTCAAAAACATTATCCCCAGAGTTTGTTACAAAGTTAACATGTAGTATTATTAACGCTACATGATTTCAAGTATGACATATTTCTTCCATATGCAGTCACCTTTCAAGCTACATCAATGATCACATTTCCAGATGAATGAGTAACTTGGTGGCTGATAAGAAAAACTTTCCTTTCTTTATGCCTGAATGCATTTCTTCCATTTATTTTTTGCTTGTTAAAACTCCCCAACAAAAGCAAAGTTCAAACTGTAATCTGAAGATATGCAAAACAAAAAAACATCACACACTCCCCCTCGTAAGCAAACAAACCTCCCCTGCATGTTTTATTGATAGGCAGAAAGTCTACCAACTGAAAAGGAAATCGAGCTTAAAAATTTAAGAAAAAAAAAAAAAGGATTTGTAGATCATTTGGAGAGGTTGGGATCATAAGCCACCACTGCCTCTCTCTTACTTTGATGGCATCTAACTGACCATAGTTGGTTCTCTGTTCAGCAAGCCTGCCCCGTACATGTCTGCCCCTTTCTTTACTGCCCTCTTAGAAGGATGGGTGAGATAATAGCCAGCAATTATCTAAAAAAAGAAGAAAAAAGTAATAGAAAAACTTTTATTAGAGAGAAGTGCAGATGTCACACCTATCGACTAAAATTACTGTTATTTTTTTAATTCAGGTTAGAGAAATACTAAAAAGGTACACTGTAGGACATATTAGCTCCATTTTTAATATCCTTGAATAAACTATTGTTATAGTAAACTCTTTCACACATATCCATTGCCTATTATTAACAAAATACAAAAACAAAAGTTCCTCATACCTCCAAATATTTCTTAGCATGCTGAAGCAGTTGTTAGATGTAGAAATACTTTAATGCAGCCTTTCTCTTCCTTTTTAACATGGATGATTACTAATGAGTCAGCGAACCCCTTCTATAATTGCTATATCCACAGCTCACAGTAGCCAGAAACATTATTGGTGTCAAACCAACCTAAGAGGCACAAATGCTTATTGCTCAAGGCACTCCTAACAACCTCTGGAGGAATCCTGGTTGAGAAACGCTGCTCTAATGTTTGTCTGGAACTTTCTATTGGCAAACTGTTCTACTGAAATGGATAAGCCATAATGAGCCATGAGCCAGAGTTTATCATTCAAACTCAGCAGATAAATTTTGTTACTACCAGGAGCTTGTGGGGTGGCTCATATTTTTTACTAAGTGAAGGTGTCTCAAGCAGCAGTTCACTACTTTACTAATGCTGAACAGCACCATTTTAACATAACTACATTTAGCAGTTGCATTTTTTTTAAAAATGGTATTGTTGTATTATTTGTTAATATCACTTTATATGACGTGAATAACCTTTATTATGTTAAACTTGCTGTGCTGCTTGTATGTTCATAAGGTTAAGTATTTCTTTTTGTGCCACCGCCTAGTGGGGAAATTCAGAACTGTAGTCAGCTTTTTGCTTATCCCACCTGTTCTAACAGATGAAAGATGACTATGTTATAAAGAATTGGTAAATAAATTCCAACAATTACTAGAACATGTATCATTCCTTTCATATAGCATATGAAAGCCCACTTGAAAATTCTGTGAATGATCTCCCCTTCCATGAATGTATAGCATTCACTTGTAGATAGAGTGAGTCATTTGGAATGTTATAGATATTTTATTGCCTGACGGTGTGTTCTGCTTAATGGATTTATTTAGAAATGTGTCACAGTTTAAATTGAATTTAATGTAGCACTGTATTGGTTAGAATGTTATATATTTAAATAGAGTACATCCATAATCTAAATCTGTAATCATTCTCCCTGGTAATGATATGCTCTACTATGAGCACAATTTTATTTCTACTAGATTGATGCCTCTTTTTCAAACTGAACTTTGACCTGAAAGTAGAATTTGTAGATTAGATACAGTTACATTAGCTGTTTTACCTTTCAAAATATTTGTTATTTAGTATACATACACACTTCATGGCCAGAAGGGTGACTCCTCTTTACCTATTACATGCACAATGTTAAATAGTCAAAACTTTTTGCTTTAGTTTTGCATAGCTTAAGGAAGGAATAGTACATTTATTAATTTTTTGTCTGTGTCTCCTCTAGAAAGATTTACCCCATTGGCAATTGGAATTCCAAAATTTGTTGTCACAATAACAAGAGCTAAGAGCAGGGGCAGCCATAGGGAAGTGCAGAGTGTGCAGCTGCACGAGGGTGCCAGGCCTCCTCAGCTAACTCCCCCACCACAGCCAGGGCCAGACATTTTTCATTAATTGCAATGCACAGGGGGTTCCCCCTTTAAGACCCCACCACCCCCTCTGAAGTTGTTGGACTTGCAAGATGATTTCTTGCCCAGCCATCCTGACAGAGGAAGCCGGCAATACAGCCAAGCACAGGAACACTTGTTCTGGTGCTTTACTGCTTCTCTATAACACCTGAGGATAGCCACAATTAGGACATCTGGATGAGTTGGATGAGTTCACAGTTCTGGAGTGCTTGGAGATGGGCAGGGCATGGACGTGTGTAAAGGTGGGCATTGGAGGTGGGCAGGTCATGGACATGGAAGGCAAATTGTCCACAGCCCACTGTTGGCTATGTTCGCCACTGGAAAATAGTACATTTTCCAGTAGGGACATCTGTTTCAGGGACAACTGTCCGTTACAGGGGACTTCCATCTCTTTTGTACTGATTTTCTCTCATTTTCTGGTACATCCTCTGCATACCAAGTAAATGAACACATACAAAAAAAATGACAAGTTTAAACCCTTTCTTACTTCCTTAATTTTTCCAAGCTTATAAAAATGTTTTGGCAAAACAACCTACTTAAAAAAAAAGCAGAGTTTTTTTTAAGAGTTTGTAATCTGTGTTCCCTCATTAGCATGGTAATAGACCAACAGAGTCAGATCAGCTGCCATGCTTACCTACGCTGTGGATAGTGCTTTTACCTGACTTTCCGAAATGACAGATCTCTATACCATAGAGCTGGAATAATGGCTTGGACTTTAACTTAATAAATACAAGCATGTAGAAGCTAAGTGCTTTATTTTTGGAACTGAAGAGCTAACAGTGAAATTAGGATTTAGATGTGGTCACTTTAGTTCAAAGCCAAAACAAGCTGGAGTGGTCTTTTGGTATAAATATAATAGAGGGACATTGCTCCCTTATAGTAACACTTTCTGTGTCATACTTTACAGTTAAGTGGCAGTCTAAATGAGTTGGGGGTCTACAGTATGATGTGATCTTTGGGTATAATGTGAATAGTAGTAGACCATCTCACCCTTTAGGTAGCATGATGGATGCGGGTGGGTCTCATTTTTTACTACTTACTTTTTAATGTAGTATTTGTGCAATAAATAACTTTATAATTCAGACTTCTGCCACCCTGATTGATGTTAAAGGGCATAAGCACTTGTTTTCTTCCCAACAAAGGTATTTCCTTCAAAGGAATTAGCATATTCCTATATGTTACAGTTCGGGAGGTAGGGGTATGGCATAGGTGGCAACATTCAGAACAAATACTGACAAAATAGAAACAAGGCTTTCATGTGGACAATTTCAGAACAACATTTTATCAACTGGACTTTATTAGACATTTTACATTGTCTGTAGCTTTTACAAAAATAAAATGAAATTTTACAACCATTTTTTATTCTTCATAAGCAAGTAATTTTTTTGCATATGATTACTTTACTTTAGTAGCCAATTTTTAATATTTAGATGTTCTCCGTATAATAACATAAATTAAATAAAACAGAAAAACACCCATCATCCTCTAAAAACAGTTTTAGGTAGACTCTTTTTAGGGACATCCTGCATTTCATTCAGCCTTGTTTCCATCCATAAGGAAGAATTCGCCTGTTATTTATAGTGATGCATGTCAATGGTATTAGAGTTTCACAGACTACATTGAGTGGGACACATCCCCCAGATATTGGATGGTTTGCAAAAAAAAAGGCAAATTTAAATTCTAATGTATGTAAAATGTATGCAATAAATTCATTTTGAGTAATAGCCATGTAAATATTTGTAACTGTTATACTTTATGATAAAATAATGATTGTAGCCTATAAATATATATGAATACTGAATACAATGAATAAAGTAGTCCTCCTTACAGTGAAGAAGTAGTTCTTTGCACTGGTGTTCAGTGGATACATTTCTCTGTTAATTGGTGGGTGGTCTGTAGAAAAGTGATCCCTTACAATAGTGGTCAGTGTGGTATTCCTTTGCAAGGATAGACAGTAAGAAGAACCTGTTGTACTGGTGGTCAGTGAAGAGTTACCCCCCTTGCTGTGCTGGTCAGTGCAGGCAGGAGATCAGTCCATTACTACTCACTTCTCAATGAACCAATAGAAACCTCTGGAGGAACCTTAAGGTTTCACAGAACCCTGTTTGAGAAAGACAAATGTACATGTCCTGGTGAAAATTGTATGTGGTTTAAGGTGAATTGCCAGTTTAAGAGCCCTATACATATTTTTTTAATATTTTTTTTGAAAAGTCTAGGTAATTTTCTGAATGTGTTTTCATGTGATTGTAGAACTCTTTGGCTAGTCAATAAATGTTCCCAAAAAAGACCAACTAGTCCCAAATCAAGGACCAGCTGGAACAGAACAGATTGATACATGGCCTTCCAATTACGAGCTTTACCTTTTTAGCAGAAAGATTGATAGACACCTGCTGCTTAGTCTCAATGACTCAGCTATAAATGTTGCCTTATAACAAGCTAAATCAATGCACACAGAGTAGAGGGAATGTTCCCTATTTGCCCTGGCGGTGGAAGTGTTAACGCCTGCCATGGTAAATAGGGAAGGGAGCCACAACACGGAGGCTCAAGAGCTGCATGCGACCCCGGGGACTCCAGCTCCGGTAGTTTGTTCCAGCTCTGCCACAGGTTGTCGGCTGGGATTAGGCCAGATCGGCCAGGGGGCGTTAGGCCAGAACAAACCACTGGCTGGGCTGTATCTGGCCTAAAGGCCGGAGTTTTTGGACCTTTACTTTAGACCAATACGATGTATAGGTATAGGCATATAATAAAAACGCACTGTGAAAATCAAAATCAGTAGGTTGATTGATAGTAAGCAGTGTCCAAAATGGGTATGTATAGTATCACTTTGATATGTAAGTTTTCAATGTAGAAAAAGGCAACATAGTTTCAACAAGACCAGATCATTTATCTACATGAGAAAAAAACATTGCCCCTGAAAAGAGAAAGGTGGTTTTACATTGAAGGGGATTGATTGATTGATTGATGGACATGTGTGGACACTCAGTGGCACAGTTATAACATGTCATATAATAGAGTCCTCAAAAAAAATGTGCACCTCCATTACTAAGTCTCAAAAAGTCTGTTGTGAGCTATACAAAGCTGTCATAATGCATAATGTGCTGTTAGGGAGCATAAAAACCTTCTCTATACATGGTACAATGATATGATACGCTGTTACATGAACATGTGTTGAATTTCGTCAATCAGTAATTATTATTAGATGATATGATTTTATGTCATATAATACAAACCTTTGCATCAGATAAGTCTGCATTATAGCATCAGCATATGACAATCAGGTGCTGTTCGGGTTGGTCCACAAGCCTGCACGACTCTAAAGACAATCATACTGTGGCCTAAACCTAATATATTTATTAAGTAGCATGGACACAGGAACCCAGAAAACATTATATTGTGTTTCATGCTACACTTACCATTTTTTAAAGATGCGTATTATGTTTATAAATAAGTAATGTTGTTTAATAAATGCATGGCATGTCACAGCTATAGTGCTGTATCAGAACTGTAATTTATATGTAATCTGTATAACAGTACAGTAACTAAAGTAGGGGATAGGTTTGGTAATAGTCATCTTTTTAGGGCAGCTATGACTAATATCCTTTGTAGAAAGTTTTGCGGGTGAATCGTTGTGAAATATGTTATGGTTAGAAGATATTTAGGAATTCTGGAATCTAAATTGAAGAGAAAGTAAGGCCAGACATAGATAACTGGAAAGAAAGAAGACCGAAGGAAATGTCTCAAGGCGACTCATCTTATCAAAAGGGTGACTAAGACCCCAGTTGTTGGTGGTCACAAAAGGCACGTGCCCCCTAAATAAACCAGCTCTGTACTCACAGTGAGGTGGCTTTCATGCACCAGCACGGACAATGTGATTCCTAATGAGTGAATCACTTCCAGTCAGGAATAGCTGCTCCGAAAGGAATGAAGATTGTGAAATCTCTGTTTACTGCTGTCTTCTCAGATGGGTGACTAACAGTACAGCATCCAAGCTCTGATCAAAATAAAAGCCTGGAGGACAGGATTAGAACATTAGAAATTTCTCTGGGTATCATCATGAGATTCAGAGCCATAGAAAGACATTGTGTCCTTTCGAAACCTTCACTGATTGCACCCAGGATACTTTATACCGATTCCTATGCAAGAGGACAGCGGAGTACCCCTTCTTATCACACACAATTGTCCAATTTGTTTTGTTGCTGTATAAACAATTTAACATGGTAGAAGAACAGCATAATTGCTTATGTAAGCTAAAGATTTTTTTAGGGAAAAATTAGCCGGTAAACCATATAGCCAGGAATGCATTTTATAAATGAATTGGCGTTTGGAAAGAAATTCATTCATAGTGCTTTCCTGTGAAATAAGTGTAGTGGTAAATTACCATGTTCTTGCTGTATCTACTCGTAACTATAGGAAAGGGTTTGTTTGCTAAAAACTTTTACAGATCAGTGATCACAGGTGGTAGGGATGAGTGTTGGAAGAAGAGCAGCTTTACAAGGAAGGCAACCAGAAAGAGAAGAGGACATGAAGGGTGATCAAAGAAGAGAGGTTGGGAAAGAGATACAGGTAGGTAGAGCAGCAAATGGCTTCACAGCGAGCCCTTGAGGTGAGCAAGCCATTAGAGGAAATGAGGCTGGCAGAGGAATGGCTTTAGTATCAACATATTGGGCACAAAGGGGAGCACATGTTTACTTATGTTAAGGCAGCCTATTCATTTGAGTGACACCCTTGGCTGAAGCAACAGGACTCTGCCTTCCAATTTCCTGGTGGTTATTGACTGTTCAGGACTCCTCCATGAAGCTGAGCATACACATGTGAAGCTGGTTAAACATGCACAAAAACAATAAATGGCCTATATTAGCACAGTAAATCTGCTGCAGAGCACCTGAAGAAATATAGTGTTAGCTCTGTCATATCAAGGGGAGAAGATAAAATGGCACATATAGATGCTGCATTATTGAGGACCCACATACATGACATTGTCACCAGATCCCTCTTCTTAAC
>NC_092859.1:112267326-112285592 GCF_032062135.1 Pyxicephalus adspersus
CACACATACCTTTAGCTATATAGCAGACATACTTACATATTTGCTGTAGCTCTGGCAGTCCTATATAGATACCTGAAGCACAGAAATCACTGTTCCAAAACATGCTGGTATAATATATTTTCATGTCAGAGATGTTTGCCAATCATCAGGGAGGGAATTCATTCATAAAAGTCTGTGTGTGTCCCCCGTGAACTGAAGAATGAGTTATCCCTCATATGTTCCAGCATTCCTATCCCATACCCTAACACACCACATTACCCAAGACCAGCCATCTAACATCTTACCATCATCTAAAACGGGGCTTTGGCACTTACCCCACCCCAACACTTAAAATGTTTGTAAAACTTATCCAATTAATCTATGTTATTTGCTTTATTTTGGTCTGGTAAAGCAGAACTGAACTCCTAAAAAAATTAACATACCACAAGGTTTAAAAAAAACAAATATAAGATACATACTATTTCTATCCAGTGGCATCTTCTGTGTTATCCCTGCCTCAAGTATTGGCATTCTTTTCTGTTCAGACCTGCAGCAGAGCATTCCTGCCCATAACAGTTGTCAGTTGGGAACCCTCCCTGCTATATTCATACCAACAATTGAGCCCTGTTAATAATGGACATACCAGGAACTAATAGCATAGCATATATGATAAAAAAAATAGGAACTATTGGCTAATGGATGATATGGGGCAGGAACACACATTACTTTGTAACTTACTGCAATGAATTGAGAGGAGCCGGACATTTACACACCAAGCACTCATCACTCCAGATTGTCAACTTCCACAGCGTTGGCACTAAAGAAGGATGCAGAGCCCCCTATATCAATCTACAGTTTTAAGGTAAGTATACCTTGTTTTGCAGTTGTCACTTTCTTTCTAGCCCTCCTACCCAGAACCTCACAACTACTTACCTAACTTTACCCCACAACCTCTAATCCCATAACCAACCTAACCAAATCCCAATGCAGATCCCTAATACTAACACTTATTTTTTATACTTGCTTCTTCCTTAGAGCCTTAACACTGAACCATATCAGTGAAAAGATTCTGTTGACTGTTTCATAAGCACATCATTTTTAATGAAAGGAATTTAGTGCAAGCAGCATAGATGTATTGTATGTGCACTGATAGGTAAAGATCAAATGTGTACAACATTCATATGATAAGGATCTTACAGTGCACAATGCTTAGGTTACATTCAGACTTGCTTCAGGAGCAGTGGTACCTGTGCACTTTGCGGCGGTTGGCACCTTGCCTGCACCAATTGGCTGCCATGGGTGAGACAGAACATGTATCTTCTCACTGGCAGAAGCGGTAACCTCACTGCAAACTTACTGCCATTCTGAGTGCAGCCATACTTATATGTTAATATGCTGAACAACTGATGTTTAGGAGTAGTAGTAATTAAAGGTAAAAGATGTTTCTTATTTACTAAATATGTATGGTTTAGATTTGTGTTTTCATCCGAGTATTATGACTGTGTACATAATTATGAGTTATTCCCTAAAGCAATTCCTAGGAAGAAGTTAAAGGTGTCTTCTAGGGCTGGTTTGAAGTTTTCTGTCTTTCTTGGAATAGACGGTACTGGCAGTTATGCTTCAGTTTCCTGTGCTGTCTCTATTGCTTTATATTCTAGTACAAATGTGAGTAGGTGGAACAGCCCGGTTAAGTAAGAGCCTGTTGCGAAATCTTTAGCTGTTTGTTATGCTGCGCAGGATTGGAGATCATAGCTTATAAACCGAGGGCAGAGGCTTGACAGCCCTCTTGTTTGGGACGACAGAGAGGCGAAGCTGGGAAAAACAAAAACAGGTGCTTCTGTGAGGTAATGTAGGATCCTAATCACATAAACTGGGAATGTTTTTCACCTTTATTTTCTTCCATCCATCATATGTGAAGATCTATAAACACTCTTTGATATCTGGATTTGTCCTTTATTGCTTTGCTTTGAAAGAGGAGGAAGAACACATGTCTTGTATTTGTTTGCATTGAAAGGAAATAACCTGAAAGTGAATAGCAGCAGAAGATGGATAGAGCTGGGATGCTGACATATGCTGGAGCGATGTGATGGTTTTCTGTGGCTCAGGATGAAACAGCATTTAACCCTCTGGATTCTTGGATGTCCCTCAGGGTTTACACAGACCGAGCATGCTGTCGCTGATGATGTCTGACTGAGTCAGTTTCAAGGAATTAGAAAAACAACTCATTGTGGTTTCTGTTGTTGACTTTTATTTCAAAGGATTTGGAGGAGGACCAGGCAGTATAGGAGAAGTCAGGACTCCTGAGGGAAAGCACTTGTTACATGGGTGATGTGGAGTGAGAACACGTGAGAGCACTGCGGAAAGAGAAAGTAAGTGTTTTCTACTCGATCAACCTGTGCATTTTATGACATGCTTCTATTTACTGCTGGTATGATAATTACTTTTACTAAATAAAAAGGTACTTACATTTCCCTTAGGAAAAGCAAGTGTGAGTCCTTCTCATTTACTATATGCTGTGGCCCATGTTATACTTACCGTGCCTTTGGTGGAGACGAGATAGACGATCATATATATTATCTGCTGTATTTACTGCTTATAAGTCTACCAACTTTATATCGAAATAGTACATCGATTGATGAGATAAAACTTGTAATGGAGAATTCTATTGAATATTTGATTTTAATGAACATTTCATTTTTGCCTATGGTAGACAAAGAATCTGTGAGCATTATACAGTTATCATCTGACAATATTTTCTAACCTTACTTTCAGAACTTCATGAAATTGTTTTCTTAACAGAAACTGTCCAGCACGTGGAGAGGGCTTCAGGTTTTTATATTCTGAGTAGTAAAGTTTGTGATAAACTATCCAGCAGGTGGAGAGGGCTTTAGGTTTTTATATTCTGAGTAGTATAGTTTGTGATAAACTGTCCTGTATGTGGAGAAAGGTTTCAAGTTGTGATAAAATGAATAATATACTATGTGAACATACTGGAAATAATTGTATTCTACGTGAAAAACCTCAATCAATCAATATGAATAGTGCTTATTATGGACCAAAGAGCATCATTAAAATGTACATATAAAAACATTTTTTTATAATAAACTGAATAGTGTTTGGGGTTTTTTGGGGGTTTTTTTTATGTTGTCTTCTAGCCTCTTTCGGGGGATGTTCTTTCACTTATGTTGCAGAGTGAGTTTTGACTATAGGTACAATTAAATTATCCAGGAGAAACTAAGGGGAAACAGTCATTACCAGCAGCCGTTATTTAGGTTTGTAAAGAGAAGAACTTTATCAATGATATGTGCAATATTTCCAAAAAACATGCAGTTAGCCTCCCCCCATAATTGACCTTAGACTGTAATAAAGACATATGACTATGGTAAGAACATTAGATTGTGAGCTCCTTTGAGGCACAGTGAGTGACATGACTATGGACTTTGTAAAGCGCTGTGTAATATGTCGGCGCTATATAAATACTGTGCGATAATATTTGCAATCTAATTAGGTCCATGAGATAAATCACAACAGTTTTTTTAATGAAAGATAGCTGTATGTGAGGTCCCACTAGCTCCCAGTCATAAGCCTCGTGGAGACGCTAAAAAACTGTCACCCACAATCTTTTTGGGTGACAGTAGAAATAAACAAGCATTGTATAGACAGGTTGCAGGTACTGCTGATACTGTTTTTTTTGGAGAGGGAAGGATGAGCGGGAAGTACCCTTCTGTGGTCTATGCTATCAGTTGATTGTTAAGTGATCTTGCATGGCGAAAGCGATACCGCCACCATTTTCACAGAGAAGGTCATCTTATATTCAGAATCTGTTCAAGAGGTCAATTCTCCTCCGTATGTTATAGATATTATCAGAAATGATTCAGAAACTTAAAAGGAAAATCTGTTCTTTTAGCATATAGGGGATTTTCATCCAGTGCTTCATGTCTCAGTTAAGATAGATTAATGATTTTGGTTGGCACAGACAAAGCCTGCCTCCCACTGACTCCTGATGGTCTGAATGGGGGGGCGGCCGCAGACACAAATAATACTAAACATCTGGTTCAGGGGGTAAGTTCAGTTCATGCTATCAGCCCTTCAGCACTAGACGCTGACAAACAGTTCATAATAAGTTATGTTTTCACATATCCGCAGGTCCGCCTTGCTTAGACCACGCTCTATTTAAAGTAAACCTGTACTGAGCGAACTATGAAGTCTGTCGTTGCCTTCTAAAAAATCTAGTTGCTTGCTTTCTTTGAGTCATATATCCAGAACAAGCATACAGCCAGTGAAGTCAGGGGAAAATCTGAGCTCCTTATCTGCATATTTTTGGGTGAGAAGCACTGAAGCCTTTCGATCAGCATTTAAGCCAGACAACTTTTTAAAAAAGGAGGGTTCTGCAGTGGTATCTTCCATATTTCTTTTGTTTTCTTTAAATCAGTTCAGGTCAGTTTTTAAACTGACCACTTTTTTTTTTTAAGATTCATAAGTTGTTTTTTTTTTTAATTCTCTTTCTTTAGAAATACTGTACTGTGTTGGGAAATAGTATGATTCAGTTTGATTCATATAATGTAATATGTTGCAATTTCCTTGTAGTGACATCTCTTGTGTGAGTCACCCCTGAGTATAGACCACCTCTCAGTTACTGGAGATTGCTTCTTACATTTCCAGTGAACTTAGGGACCCTTTTTTTTTCCCTCTATAAATAATGATTCTTGTACATCTATGTCATCAAACCATAGCAAAACCTATTTCTGGTCACTAAACTTTCACTATCATTATGTGTGTCCTCATAGTGAAGGCAGGAAAAACTGACAAAGTAGAGGATAAAAGTGACATTTTTTAGAATGTTGGATTAGGACTGTAATGCTCTGTTAGGATTCCTGTATGACTGTGTACAAGCATGTGTTTCCTGTTGTAGAAGTATAAATATGTGGATAGTGTATTTTTATTAATATGATGTTTAAGTACATGGTAAAGGTAGGAGATGCAGAGACGCCAGACATCCAATTATCACTACTTCCTATTAGAACAATAACTATTTTTTGTCTAGTGTCTGACGCCCTTGAAGTGTCATGTCTCTGCCCTTTATACTACTAACTGACCGCTCAGCTTGCATCTTAAAGCATTATTTGAACCTCTTTTATAGTTCCGACCAGCTTGACCACAACGTTCTGAAGATGACTACAAGCAGGAACAAAAACTCCAACATCTACAGGTTTCCAGACAGGTGTAAGGACCCGGACACAAGTAAGTTTCTTTCATAGAAAAGTTTGTTGCCTTTCCACTATAATGTAGTATTTTTATATGGCCATAAACAAAATATAACTTAGGTTAAATCTCTTAAAGGTAATAGTTTTGCACCACAGGTAGTAAGTATGCATAATATTGATCTAAAGTTAAAAAGCAATAAGACTATGGCAGTGGAATAGTATTTAGCAGTAAGGTGCAGTCTGGCTATTAGACGATGATTACTTTTTGTTTTGGTTGGTAGTGATTACTGCTCACCCGTGGCTTATAAAACTTTTCCACTGCTAATAGACTTTTACTTTCTTTTGCAGTTGACCAGAAGCATATGTGAAAACTGACCAGTATCATAGGTAGGAAGGGAGCAGTATTCCACATCGTTCATTAGTTAGTCTTTTGATGCTTTTTAAGGTGTGTTGGATTGATACAATGTTGACCCTCCCTGTATGTGAGGCTACAAGCTATAATCACCATATAACTGAATTCATGTAGGATAATTGCATACTCTAACCCTAGTGCTAAGTTTTTTGGCACCAGGGTTTTAAATTATATATGTGCTCATGCGCCTTTCATTCACTGAATGCAATGTGTCAGCCTTCTTGGTCATCGTTTCATTTCAGGAAAATTTTATTACATGGAAAACTTTCATCCAACCATCATGAATTACAAGTGCCACCCATGATTCATTGGCCCTGATTTAATAAAGTTCTCCAAGGCTGGTGAGAATACACTTTTATCAGTGAAGCTGGGTGATACAGCGATCCCGGAATGGATCTGGTCCAGGATTCAAAACGTTTTCTGGCAAATAGCAAATGATTTTTAAAAATCCATTCCTTGTTTTCTGAATCACACAGCTTCACTTCTGAAAGTGTATTCTCTCCAGCCTTGGAGAGCTTTAGTAAATCAGGCCCTTTATGGGAGACTATATGAAATTAGTGATGAATGTTTTTGCAGGTTTTGCCATACGTTATATTATTTCTCATCAGGATCAGGTTTGTTTAATTAGCGTTGTTCAAAGTGCAAAACATATGACAGCCAATTTATTTTGCCTAAATGGCATAATATGATGGATTTGGAATCGGGCTTTACAGCCAACATTGTAGTTTACTTTCCTTAGCTAAGTAAGAACATTTTTATCAATCAGCAGTAAGGTAAGGAGGAGGTGAAAGCAGCATCATTGGAAGTATGTCTAGGTGTGTTATTGGCTGTTGGCAATTTGGAAGATGGTTCACTTTCATGGCTATGTTTGTAATAATAGCCACAGGCCTTCCAACCGTACTTTCTTTAGTGTTTTGCTATTGGTATGATGTAACTTCTAGCCCAACTACTATCAAAAATATAAAAATAGTCTTGGCTAGAGTGAAACTTTACATTTTAGTCTATCCAAAACTGATAGGTAGGTTCTTAGATGTTGAAAATTGCAACACCTACAAATTTCTTCATTTCAAGGATTCTATATTTGGAATCTCACTTATTAGTATATTTTGGGTTTTCTGCTGTAATTTGCATCTAAATTTTATCACACCGCCTATTTTAATCCATTTAATCTATTTTCTTCATCTTCTGTTAAGCAATTAATTGATTTAAACATATAACTCATCAGGATACGCAGCCTATTAAATACCAGCTTCTGATAAATTAAGGGGAAATTAAAAGTACTGAGAATCTTAGTAGAGCAGTATTACTTTTTACAATATAAAAAAGCTGACTCTGACACTTGAAAAGCTTTTCTTTCTTTTACAAAAGGTGAGTCATAGGCATTTAGATCTGTACAATGATTAAATGCTAATCTGTATGTTGTTTTCAGAATTTAGAGAATGACTTCATACATCTTATTTAGACTTTTAATGGAAGGCAAGACTAAATTGTCCCACATAAACTCTGTTCTTGTCCGCCTACACATATATATCATGTATATATTGATCTCATAAACAATTGAAATAAAGACAACTTATGTAAGATAACCCACAAAAGTTGGACTTTTAAATTGGGGAAAAAAACACTTTCTTCCTGCTTTGTCTGGAGAAGGGTTAGCAGATGACAAGCAAAAGCAGCAGGACATCCGGCTGACAATTGAGAATCTTGAGGCTATGACGTTGACCCCACAACTGTGGCTTCACATTATTATTATTATTAATATTATTATCCAGTACTTATATAGTGCTGACATTTTACACAGAACTTTACGAAGTCCATAGTCATGTCACTAGCTGTCCCTCAGATGGGCTCACAATGTATTGTCCCTACCATAGTCATATGTCTTTAGACAGTCTAAGGTCAATTTTTGGGGGGAAGCCAAATAACCAAACTGCGGTATTTTGGAATGTGGGAGGAAACCCATGCAAGCACAGATAGAAAATACAAACTCCTTGCACATAGTGCCCTGGTCAAGAGTTGAACCTGGGACCCAACACTACAAAGGCTAGAGTGCAAACCACTCAGCCAACAAAGCAGTGTAAATGTAGTAGATGTACCCAATTAAAATCCAACGTAGAAATAAACCTTTGCACTAAGCTCCCTTTTTTACCTGGACTTGGATGCACTGTAAATTACGGTGTGTAGCACACTCTATATTGGTGATGATACACCTGGCACTGATCTGTTCTACAACCCAACTTTCTTATATTGTCTGTACTTACAATTGACTGGAAACAACTGACATCATCTTAAGTCACTCTGTGTTCAATTAACTTTGTTTTATAATCCTTTCCAGTGTTTCATCTGACAACTCTCTTGGGGCCATGTTTCCTCTCAATCAGCAAAGTGCAACATCTCATTAAGGTCTGTCAGAATTCTTATCTGCAGACTGATTGGCCTATTTAGACTTGTGCAGGTGTTTGTTTTAGAAATGCAAATCACCAGGTGATATGATTATGTTTTTTTTTATTTTTGAGTGATTCCATCATTTTTTCCTCTTCTTGGTCTGAACTAAACCTTTGTCATTATTTACAACAATATAATTTAGATTGTTGGAAGTACGTTTTACAATGCTAGAATCTTCAGATGTTCAAATAGTTTTGTGTCATATCTGTGATATTTTTTTGCAACAAATTCAAACAGCTGAATGAATATTCTCCAAGAATACTGATTCTATACTTTTTGCAAGGGGGTGTGTTTGTGTAACGTTACAGCAGGAAAACAACTGCTGAGCGACCCAATAGTATGTCTGTTAGAGAGATCATTGATTCAGATTGTGCCAATGGTCTTGCAATGGGTACACCTTTCTGTGGATTGTTGGCAGTATGGTTTTATGACTCGTAAGTCAGACTTTTTTTTTTTGTTCTATGGTTCTCTGGAATCAGTATGTGCAGCTAGCTTTTTGGATCCCTGAAGGTCAAGGTATATAGTCTGTAAATGTATAAGTTCCACATTAAGCTGCCATTATCTGAGCACGTATTAGCAAGGTTTTTACAAGAGGATATAATATAAAGGACTAAGTTTTATTTATTTTTATAATTGTGCATTGTCTATGTTGACATGTACTGTTTTTGCTGCTTCATCACTGATATGAATGTTAAATGAATGTTTTTAAATTTCTGTTAGCAGTTTTTCCCCATTAGTCCCAGCAGCTATGCCCATTGTACACATCCTCCTATGTTTTGCTTCTGTGTTCTCTGTGCCCTTCCCAAGCCCTTCGGCTGTCCTGTGCATTTATTAATTTCCTAGAATTGAAAATGATGTATTGTATCTTTCCATAGTATCTTCTTTACATGATGTTCTGAATGTTACTAAACATATGTAACCATACATCTAAGAAAAAACATTAAAACTAAAAAAAAACATGAAAGCTATGTGTAAGAAATACAAAGTTCATTGAGGCTCCCTGGTATGTTTTATGTTTAGTTATTTGTCATTTGGCTGAATTTGTATTTTTGGCTGAAGTTGTAATGCCCCACAGTTCAAATTTAAATCTAGCATGTCCTTGGGATGATGTGGTCACGTTAATCCATACTCTGTTGGAAAACTCTTTTGACAGTTAAAATTAGAAAACAGACACGTAAAACTGAAATAGAAGTTAGCAGTTTTGCTAGTAACTACCACCTGGACCTACCCTGCCTGGAGTACTCTACTACAAACTCCCTCTGCCCTTGGATACCTTGTCTGGCTGACTGACATCTGTGTATGACCCAGTGGTGCCCAGGTTCTAGGATGGAGCAACTAGTCTCCTGGGGCTGAGCAGGGGCTTGTCTATAGGTGAAAACTATGGCATTAGACAGAATGACATCTGA
The DNA here is from genome assembly GCF_032062135.1 of Pyxicephalus adspersus. Classification (NCBI taxonomy): domain Eukaryota; kingdom Metazoa; phylum Chordata; class Amphibia; order Anura; family Pyxicephalidae; genus Pyxicephalus; species Pyxicephalus adspersus. The sequence continues at coordinate 112,276,773 of NC_092859.1, forward strand.
TTAAGCATTGGCCAGGACCTAAAAGTAAAAGAGAATCCTGCAAGTCCATGTGTTTCAATGGCAGTAATTAATTCTCCACCAGGGAATAAATGTTGTGGATAAGGCAGTGGTGCTCATAAACAGATTGTTTATGTTTTTTGGGCCAGCTACATTAGTAGAGATTTTTTCTTGTATAAGTTATAGTAAATAATGGTGAACAGTATAGTCAGTTACTTTAAGTAGATGCAGAAGATGAAATTGAAATCATTGTTATTGTTCAAGTAAGCTTTAAGCACTTTTTCACTTGTATTTCCAAAGCAGTGTAATGGGTACAGGAATTTGTATTACATCACAAATAAAAGTTGACATGTTTATTTTCTGTTCTGTTGACTGTGCAGGTCAGAACAGCCTGATTTTCTCTACATGTCAAGTGTGGGCCATTACTACCATCTACATGACAACATTCCAACTCAACCTACTGTGCCTTGTAATTACTAAAGTGTGGGTAGAAACACACATTCCAGCTTGATGTGGACAGTAAAAGCTTTGTTTAGGAGAAAAGACATTAGTACAGTCCAAGAAAGTTAAAAAAAAAAAAACCTAGACGTTCCCACACAAAACAAAATAATTTACAAAACAACCTACATGTTAGGAATGTTGGTATTTGCTTTATTATTTTGCCTTCATCACGTTATGTAATTTAGTATTTCCTCTAGTCAGCCAGATTCCTAAAGTTGAATTGCTGAGTAAAAGGTGGCTTACATGGCCTATCCAGACCTATCACTGCTGACTTCTTTCTGAAAATACAAGTTACCTGGCTGATATGGCTAGGATTCATAATAAGCCTGTGAGGAAAAGAGGGAGAGGCATTCTACAGACACCTGTAGCTTTCCGGAGAAAAAGATTTGTCTCTTGGCAATGGTATCACTCCAACAAGCCTGAGCTGATGGTTTTCTGACATGACTTCATTTACTGTGTCACCTTATAGTCATACATATTTGATGTCTACAAATCTAGCAGTAAAATTCTATTGGCCTGTATAGTCAGTAACTCATAGCATACAGATACAAAAAAGGCAAATTATAACATTCAGGACAGTGGTACTGAAACAGTCCATGGTATAAGAAAACCAACAACCAGCAATACCACATTTACAAAGGTTTTACCCAATCCCTATTTTATCCAAAACTAATTTTTTATTAATAGGCTTTTAAAAAGATATACATATGTACATTAAGCTATTGTGGCTAGAACCTGTGATTGCCATAATAGGTTTGTATGTACATAAAAGCGGATCATTATGATACACTTAGCTCTGAGATGTGCATTTTCCAGCAATGTGAGCTCCCCAAATCCACTTCACCACTTTTCCTCAGCAGGAGAAAGTGAAAGCTGACTTTGGCACCAATATGGTAGCACTGGACACGGAGTTTTAAGCATGACATCTATGGTGCTGGCACAATGCATTAGGCACCCAGAGTTTATCGCTGCCCGCCTATACCTGAGTTTATTTTGTAAGCTGGTAATATACACGGAAAGTACTTGTACATACTTGTACGCTTCCTATTACATGACTCGTAGTTCCATAATACTGTGATTCAATATTCAAATTCGGACTCCAACCAAAAGTCACTGTTTTTTGTACCCCTTCCTCCTCCTATCATATTTAATAAAAAGTTAGCTAGGTGGTTTCTGTAACTGGACATATGATAAATGTTTTGGTTAAAACAACTAGGGTAAGCTCCAGGAGGATATACAAGATACAAATAATGCAGCTCCTAATTAATTTGTGTATTTAGCATTTACCCACATTGGATCTTTACACACATCTTGAATGTGATATTTTCAAGGTCAATTTTGTTTAATGGTTATTTGACCTATGCTCAGAACCCAGGAGAACAGTAAGTTCCACTTTTATTACCTACATTGAGCATGTTTAAATAAGTGATATCCAGTATTTCAGTTAGCCAGGAAGTCAAGAATGGATCCTGTGTTATATTTTAAAACACGCATATAAATCTCCAAGTAACATTCTCCAGGGTGCCAAGCGTAGGCGGCAAGGTCAGAGGCAACTTGCTTACTGTAGTTGCTATGTGGGTGTAATAAACTAAAGAAAAGGAAAGGGTGTGGAGATACTAAAAAGAATAGAGATTATTGTGTTTTATGATTAACTATTTGTAACAGGTACTCCATGTCGGATCTCACACATAGTGCCTGGTCCTGGCATAGATACATTAAGAGGTAGAAATGTGTTTTTAGGGACAGTGGCTCTTCCCTATGGTGTGGCTTTCCTAGAGGATCATTTTGTATTGTATTACTTGGAATTCCAGAATCTGAAGGAATGCATTGTAGGTGTACATTGCTTGTTTTGTTTACTCTATTAATAACAGTGCAAAAGGTAAAACTTTTCTTGCAATATGTGGTTTCAGGGTGGAAAGCTTTAATAATAAATGGTAAGAAATGCCAATACATAAACATGCAAAGGACAATCCACTAAGGTTTACCATATAGTTGTGCAGTAACCAGCGTTTGTCATAGGAGAAGGATTTCGCTATCGTCTCCATTATTCACATTCTGCCTGTATTGTAAAAAATGATGCAGACCTCCAGCTTTGACTTGGTAACAGCTTTTACTATGCACTCCTGATTCCTTGACATCATGTTATATCACTAGATGAATCAGGTTTGAAACACTGTTGTTATTAAAGACAGATTTGTTTTGTAATGCAGAAGGCCTGTACAAAGTGTAGTCATGCATTGCAATCATTTGACTTCTTGTTCTATACATCCGGCTTTTCAAAACTGAAATCTAATCAGTTGTTTTAGGTTAGTGCCATAGCACATTTTCCTTGCTATGTCAAAAATATTTAGTTGATGGGGAATGCATGGCAGTTCATTTATTCTGTTGGTTATTAGTTAACATTTTGATATTTTAGATATTTTTGGAGAATTAAACAATCATCACACTGGCATCAAACAGTTTACTGTTCAATCATAAGCTTTAAAGTTTAATGGTGGCAAAAGGGAAGACTACATTAACCCTTTTTTGCATTATTAATGCAGTCCTTTCATCAAATTAAGATCTCTTTTCTGCTACCTTAAACTTCTAAATGGTAGCAGAAGCCGCCAAATTCTGTCTTTCTCTTGCTTGGCCAGAACTTTGCTCTGGGATCCCATGGTAGCCCGTTATGTAATTAAGGTCACTGACCTCCATGTTCCTCCTAAAGCAGCATTTTCTTAAGCTGTGATAATAGTTCTGTTGCTTCTGCTATTGTTTATGTGAATAAATATGTCTGGTTGTTATGGATCACATGGCGACGGGAGTCTAAATGATGTAACCTGAAACGAAAACTGGAACAGATATGAAACAAATAATTTTGGAACAGTTTCACAAGTTGCTATGGGCAGCAGCTTTAATATTGCACTACATGTCCTTACATTTTGCTTACATGTACATGTAAAAGGTAAATAAAAGTATATACTGCAAGGCTTTTAAAGCACTAAGACTACTCAATTGGGTGTATTACTATAACATCAGCATGTCTGATGTAGAGGCCTAAGAGCTTAGAAAGTTTGGCTATATTCCTTTTTACTTAACCATTACAATGCATTTCCTTTATAAAACAGTGCTAAAGTATTTGTTCCTGAGTGTAAAGAATGACTTTAGAGCCTGCAAATCCAAAGATAAGAGGTTGCCTGTTACCAGTTTCACAAGAAGAGATCCTTCCTGCTGGGTCAATAGCTAAGAAAAAACTTTCATGTTTTACCCCCACAGCCAAAACCCCTTTGTAGTACAGGGATAACCCTAATTCAAGGGTAGTTTATGTTTTTGTACATTTAGGCTTGAGGAATAATAAAAACAAGTTGTAGGTGTTCCCTATTTACAGACAATATTCAAAGCACCTTCAGGGTCTCTATAAGAACACTTAGACTGGAACTTAGCTGGATTCAATATACATGGGACAAATATAAACATGTCTGTCTATAACAGAAGAATGTGCAGAGGGAACAAACCAGCAGAGAGAAGTAAATACAGGGGTCAAATATATCATGTTACATAATATTACCAAGCAAATACCTTCCCTCCCTCCTGCAATTCAGTGCCAGCAAATACACTTCCAGGAGAACATTCTTCAATGTGGAAGTGCTCTGTTTTTATTGTACAAACCAATGTTTGGGCCTGCTCAGAAAACTAGGGCAGGTACTGAAAATGAGTGGGGAAAGGAAAACAAAGAAGAACACTTATATGAAAAGCCTTCAGGGCTTGATGTTTTTTATATGATGGTAGGTTCATTTAGAAACATTTCCTCACTGGCAGTGATAGTTATGTTTTATTGACCTCACAGGAAACTGACTTGACTAGAATTATGTGCAATGGTCTCGCTAGAATGCATCTTGGCTTGCGTTTTAATGCTGAGCACCCTGTTCTGGAACATTATGCAAGGGACAGATCCGTTTTCCTGATTTCCCATGAATATAGTGTTGATCCGTAACACAAAAAACATTTTTATTGGGAAAAATTACACATTTGTGAATCTGTTAAGTATTTAAAATGCATTGATGGGTTCAGAAACACAAATAATTTCAAGTATGTATTTAGTGAAACAAAATAAATCCTATTAGTATGAATGCCAGAATCTCTTGATATGAGTTTACAGCAATCCTGCAGCATTCTGACTAGGAGAGAGAGGCGGCAGTGTCAGTTTATCCTGACGCTGTTACTTTGAAGAGTGATGCAGATTGCTATATCCTTATGCTTACCTCTTTTCCATCATCCAGCCAGCAGGTTTAGGAGCATAGGTGAATTAGCAGTTTTCCTTATTTTTTCTCTAAAAAGTAAGAATATCTTCCTGGCTGTGCTGCTATAGCAGTTCCTGGACTACTTGCTGAGCAAAACACAATTCAGAAGAAAGGATAATACAGGTCGGAGGCACCTGTATATTAATTCAGAAGCAGTTAGACTAATCTCATATACAAGCTAAATTACTATTGATAATAAATATAACAACGGCAACATTAAATAGGGATTGCAAATGACAGACAGATACAAACAACGACACAGGAGGAGGGGAGGACCCTGCCCAAATGAGCTTGCAGACTAAGAATATATCTAAAAGCATGCTACATGTATCCATATACAGAGGTTCTAATGTGACAATTAGGAAAAGCACAGATCTTTTTCAGACCTACAAATGCTTGTCAAGATTTTGACATCAGCAGAAATATATCCTTTTCCTGATTACTGCATTATATTGATTAGTTAAAGCCGTGTTCACCCCAGAAACTTTTTTATGCTGGGTAGGATGAAGCTGTAGACAGGCGGTCAAAAGTGGGTGGGGCAACACATGACAAATTTAGTATTCCTAGTTGTTGTCATCGAAATCTAGTAACTCCAATAATTCTGACAGCTTTCTACTGCCCTCTATACTTTGTGTCGACTTTTTATTGACTTCTAGTATTTCCCATTTTTCCATCATCTCAGTCCAGTGCCCATATATTTTCACCCAACTTTTCAGTAACTACCCCAAAACAGCCAGGTGGTTACTGAAAAGTGCTAGGTGGTCCACCTGGCTAAAAAGAGCTGGGGAGAACACTATCAGGCGCCTGGCTCTAGGAATAAGAAGTGCTTATCAGTGATAGATTGTGCTTCCACTAACTATGGCTACGTACATATGTGCAATGGTTCCCGTCCGATAATCGGCTCAGGTTGGATAGATGAGCATTTATCATAATGCATGTGAAGGCTTTCCAACGACTGTTATTGCACGAGTGTACTTAGCCTTACAACTGCTTGCAGCCAATTATTGCTTGAAAATTGGTGACAGAGATGGCCTAGGTTCTAGATATATATATATATGGCTCACATTGTGGGCCTGATTTAATAAACCTCTCTAAGACTGGAGAGGATACACTTTTATCAGTGAAGCTGGGTGATCCATGTGTACTTTTGAGCTGTAGAGCTAGCACCTGTGCCTATAGGTATGCTAATGTGCATTCCCCATCCTTCTGAGGAAAAATGCCAAACTTTAAATGTTTTGATAAACACAAGGCTAATTTTATGGCCAGGGAATGTTAGCTATTTCTTGGTGCATAAGATTTACATTATAAAATACTTTTAGGGCACACATTTTGTTGTAAACTAAAGCAGGAGTTGCGTGGTGTGTGTAGGCTGGAGACTGGTTGCTTAATTTCTTAGCTATTACAATATTTGTGTAATTATCAAATTAAAAAAGGGCACCTCTGAATGGATTGTTTTCAGCATTCCAATGTATGCATATATGTTTGAATAACATTTGGTACCGTACATTTTATTATTAAGTTAGATTATTTAAAAGCGTCACTAGTTTGGCCATGTACATGTTTCAGCTCAGTGTGCTCAGTGCACGACTCCTTTTTTACCCTAAAAACTTCTTTCTCAGGTTGACAATTCTGCTTCATTGGGTGCCAAAATAAGAAAGTAGGCAAATAACAGGAGTGATTGTCACTAATCTCTTTCTACACATATTTTCCAGCTCTGACTCATTTCTGTGTGAAAGCAAGTAGGTGTACATTATTCAGGACGTAATATTATGGCACAAGCTGTTCATGGTAGATAGAATAAGGACATTAATAAAACTATTTCCTGAGCTCAAAGAAAAGAAAAGATAAGATAATATGTGCACGCACTAGCCATAAAAATCCTTTCAGTGATAAAAGAAAATAAGCTCAGTACGCACTAGTGACAGATCCACAGTAGCCAGCCCCCCGACAATTGGCAGAATAGGGGCCCACAAAGTATATAGTTGCCCATCAACTGACAAATATCCTAAAAAAATTATTGATTTAGTACATTTACAGAAGTGCAAATAACAGTGATGTGTTGTTTTCTGTAATAACTTAAGGCTTATGTGGAGAACAATGAATGAACATTTTTATGTCTTGCTAAATGTGCAAAAGAAAAGCCAAGCTACTGATCAGAAACTGGTTTAGTGAATTTGAATATAGTTATGGTTTGGTTTCCATGTTTTGTACACTGCACATTATCACTGTTCTTTCCACTGTGTTACCGAATAATCTTGCTTATCAATATTTTATGAAATGTTACATAATGCTACATAAATGATGGTTTGCCAACGCAGATGTAATTACACAGGTAAATTATATCTTGGATCGATGTGTGAGATGATATTTTGTTTTCCCATAACAATGTCATAGTGTATACAGGCAGATTTTGGACCACTGCCATTCTTTTTTTATGGGTGCGGACTGTAACCTCACCACTCCCAAAATGCTTTCTCTTTCAGAGTGAATCTTCTGATGCAAGCAGCATCTTGATTTCCACCCGCTGTTTCCCAGCTTGTCTAGGCAGGTGATGACAGGATGGAAACCGCCAGCACCCAGGTATTTGATGCTTTCATTAAATGCAGGAAGCATAGGTGGTTTTATTATTTTGTGTAGGTTGTATTCCGAGGTGTGTCACTAATAGGACAGTTAGATATATAAATGACCTATTAACATTCTTCACATTCCAAATGTATGTACCAGATGAATTTAACACATTCATAACCTCACATCATTAGTGCTGCAAGAAATATTTCTTTTACAACTTTAGATCAGTCATCTAGTACCATTGAGAGCAATGAGTAAAATCTTCATGGTATTATAATAGTGAAAGTGACCACTGCCTATCTACAGTGGCCTTGCTTTTGGTTAACTGAAATAATTAACTTTATTCCCATGCTAAAATGGGTATCTATTTGTCTTTTAGAAGAGCCAGCATTCAATCAGGATATTTCTTCAGATACTAGCCACTGGATCACATAAGAGGTACCCTCTTTCAGTCCATGGGTGGGGTAATCACCATGATTTTAAGTATGCCATTGAAAACCTTTATTATACCAAATATCTTTTTCTGTTATGATGGCTTACAAATCTTATTTTCTTTGATATCCACCAACAGTAGTCTCATGGCCATGTGCATAAAAAAGGTAGAGAGTTGTGTTTTACAAATGCACTGAATGGTAACCACGTTTTCAGTGAATGCAAATTATCAATGTAATGAGTCAGCAGAGATTTGGTACATCAAACCATTATAAATGAGACATGACCATGAATCGAAGAGAGGCCTTGCATACAGGTTTTGCTCACTGCATTGTTTTTCTCATAACCTAAAATAAAGTATCCCACTGCTGCCACCATTTTGTAAGGCTATGGCTTAATTACTTGAATGGAAAAAAAGAATCTCCCAGCAGTGCCAATATTTGTAGTGCTTTATGCTTAGACTCTTTAGTTTATTGTGCGTGGAAATGTTCATCCTAAATTTTTTTGGGCTCTCAACAAAGTATATTTGAACTAGCGCAAGCACAATTCAAAAGTATAATAAGATTAAAAGTATACAAAATAACATATACCTCACTGATAAACAGATGACAGAATACATAAAAAATACATAAAGATGGGGGGGTGGGGACTGACTTGCAATCTTAGTTGCTGGTTATTTTACAAAGTGGTTCCTCTGTAAAAACTCTGTGATAATATTCTATTATATTAGATGTTAAATCTATTAAGTTAAATATTGACCTAGCAATACAAAGCGGCAATCTCGATTGCTAAACACCACAAAAGTATACCTCTAAGCACACAATTTATTCATAACCACTGGGAAACAGACTCTGCAAAAAATATTGGGCTAGATATATTAAAGCTCTCCAAGGCTGGAGACGATATACTTTCATCAGTGAAGCTGGGTGATCCAGCAATCCTGGATAGGATTTCTTTAAAAGTTATTTGCTAGCAAATGTTTTAAATCCTGGGCCAGATCCATTCCAGGTTTGCTGGATCACCCAGCTTCACTGATGAAAGT
>NC_092859.1:112286606-112308879 GCF_032062135.1 Pyxicephalus adspersus
TTAAAGTTTTCCAAGACTGGAGAAGATAGACTATCATGGGAGAAATCTGGGTGATCCAGTAAACCTGGAATAGATCTGGTCCAGGATTAATAACTTTGCCAAACATATAGCAACTTATTTTAGGAAATCCATTCCAGGTTTGTTGGATCTCCTGGGATTCTACCATGAAAGTCTATCTTCTCCAGTCTTGGGGATACTTTAATAAATCAGGACAGTGTATCATCAGCAATGTCAAGATCTCCAGGGTAATCTTCAAAGACCCAGTACGTTTCCCCGATTGCCATTTAGAGTCTTTCTTTATAACCAAGTCCAATATAACCTGAAAGTATGTAAGAGAAAGCAAATGTTCAGCACATATTCCTCATGCTCTATGTAGCATTTGACATTCCTATACATTTCTCTAACACGGCAGGTGATCTCAGGAATGCCATCGGCTTTTATGACAGAACAAAGCTTCTATCTGTGAAATGCTTCAAGCCCACAAAACCGCATATAAAGATGATTCATACCCCACACACTCCTCCACAGAAGTCTGCATTAATTTGGTCTTTGAGTAGCTGCAGCTAAATTCAGCTTGTTCTCATCATTTATAGTTATTGGTATTTTTTTCTCAGTTAACATTTTTAAACAAAAATCCAACTGGTGTTTGGTAAGTTTTAGGACCTCTAGCAGTGAGACTAGAGACTATGTATGCAGCTCTTTAACTGCCACGGTGAATATTCAGTAATTCTGCAACATGTGCTATGTAATTATATAAAACATCTAGACAGGTAAATATGACTCCCTCAAAATGACAATGTCAGGTAAGAGGACTTGAAATGTTATTACTGCAGCTCAGAGAGAATAAAACTATTTGAGGATTTAGCACACTCTCATCTGTTTAAATTGCAGATCTGATCATTTGGAGTCTTAGCTGAGCTAAATGTAATATTAAATAAAAAAATAGATACCCCTAAGCCTTTTATTTGAAAAATACATTTGGTAATGCAAACGTATCACCAATTAGAACATCGGGGTCACCAGTTTTTTGAAGAGGCAACCATCCCCTAACTTTTGGCAGCACTTCTGTTGCCCTGGAACTGGTATGTAGTGCTGGAGTCAGAGCATGATTTCTTTTATCATTTATTTTGTTCAAGAACCCCTTTAGTATCTGTGTTCTTTTTTTAATCTTTGCAGTATTCTGCAAGCCATTATTGGATATAAAAATGCTAACCCTTTAGTAATGTAACTTTTCAGGGCAGTTGATGTATGTGCTGGTTGTTTTGATAAAATGAGAACTATATCATGTTGTTATGATGAGTATCCTATTCAGAGCGATGAATGATGAGCACTTGATGTTTCTTGCAGGACTTTGAAGGGTTATTATAGTTTAGTATTTGTTGATAAGGAATCTGTTACTATTTGTGGCTGCTGGGTGACCCTGAGAAGATCACATGTTTTGGTGGCATGATAGTAAGAACAGTTCAGTTTATTATCCTTAGTAGCTGTGTGAGCAATCCCTATACATACGCGGATAGAGGCTTACCCCATAATCACCTTGGATGCTGGATGAGTAAGCTGCCTTGTGGTAGATGTGTTGAGCTAAGAACAGGTGTAAGTCATTAAAACCTTCCGTTTTGCTGGGCTCAATCACTAGCACTTATTGTCGTGGTCAAAGCTATAACCGGTTCAAAGACTCACAGCTGTCACCCATGCAGCCATGTGTCATCACTTAGCAAGTCATCACAGAGCACTGCATGGTCAAGAACACTGAAACCAATAACTGCTACTGACAATTCTCTGCAGAGGCACAACAGTCCCCAAATTAATAGCACATGGCTGTCTTACCATCTTACCAAGTACCATGTGGCATATTACACTTGTATGTAAAGAAGAAGGAATTAGTGGAGGGGGCCACAGCTGCAATCATGACCCTACTTATGGAGTTCTCCTGACACTGAACCATTTGAATATCCCATAAATGTGTGATTTATAATGCTATTGTGCACCTAGGCTCTTGCAATAGAGCATCTGATACCTGGGTTGGTGGGGCAAGGCCCTTCCTGTAGTTATACTATATTCCTTTAGACTGGGAAGGAGGAGGAACAATGTTAGTAGACAGTAGGGGCTACTGAGCTACGTTTCTCAGTACTGCATTTAAACTACTGCACAGAAAGAATTCTGTTTATAGTAAAGAGTCAGGACGTCTTCCAAGCATACCATTTTTACTTCAATGTAACAAAGGTGCCTATTGTAATACAAATTCTATTATTTCCCCCGTATATTAGCATACATGGAACTAAAACATACCATGCAACTAATATAATGTTCTTATAAGTTCCTACAAATCATGCTTATTGCTGAAATTAAACATACCAAAAAAAATGCAACTCAATTATTTCTTTTTTTGTAGCTTGCACAAATGATAGATATTTTACTTAAATATTTTATTTTTTTCTATTATATGCTTTTATTTGACTTTATTTTTTTTGTTTTTTTAGCTTTCCATTTGGAGTTTGAAAACAAGCTGCGCCTGGCAGTCATATAGCACCCTCAAGTGGCTTTTTCATGTTATAGCATTCTGAATTGACCATTGGATAAAATTATATGAATGCATAAGAGAAAATGAAATATTGCATCTGCTTTTTTTAAACCTAAAACGTTTTTGACTTTTAAAAAGGTCCTTAAAAGATCCGAAATGTTTTAGCATTGCACTTTCAATAACTAATGAAATATTTACACTTAACTTTTTTATTATTGAATTTTATTAGTGTAATGATCTTGGATAGAAGTAAACCTTCGCAAGCTGGTGGAAGATAAAGGTAATTTTAACAATTATTTAACAAATATTTGTTCTTCATAAACATAGTATGATAGATATGCACATGTTGGGAGGATATACTGTGTCAAAAAGAAAATACAGGCATTATACCCGTAAATCTTTCCCGATAGTTAATCCGGTACACTATCTGATAAGTTTCTGACTTTGTATTTAGCATCAAACCAATGTACAAGCATTTCATTAAGGGGTTAATCCATCATACATTGTTGAGAATAGACTATGCAAACACTGACTGAATGGAACAAGTAAGTAAATGGAATAGGCTGTTTCCCTTGGGTTCTGAATAAGTGTGACCTCACAGGGAAGGGCTGTCTACCCCAGTGCGTGACGGAAATGAAAAACAAACCAGAATCAACAAAATGAAAACTGTTATGAAATTCACATAAGCCACATGTAGATGCTCTAATGAGGAAAGTTCTGATATCGACATATTTTTCATGTGATCACAGAATACTACATTAAATTAGCAGTACTTGTGTATAACATATTTATTGGAACAGATTTATTTTCTGATTTTTGCTATCAGAAGTCTGCACAGAAATAGTTTAATTTCAGTGACTTGGACAGAAGACTTTAATATTAGTTTTGTATTCCAGAGTTCAGTCCCTTTTTAAATTACACAATAGAGGATATATAGCTGTATAGGTATCTTCGGGTTGCATGAGGCTCGTCCTCATCTCTGGCAGACAACTAACTGGTTTAATGCAAGCATCCCTAGCTATATAACTGGGGGTCACTTTTATTAGACCAGAGGAAACATTTTGGATCCCTTCAGTTGGGTATGACCTTTTATTAAAATCTGAGACCCTCTCCTGAAATACCAGCCTCGGAGCTAAACAAATTAGGAGGCTATATAATGAACTGACCTTTACCAGACCCAGTACACAATATAGCTTACGTAGGTAGTTCTGCATTTAAAGAAAGCAGCACAGAATAGCTTTGGGTGATTCATTTATTATGTGCCTATTCTTAGGATCAGGTACGCTATTAGTAATAAAAAAAATCCACTTAAAACATGAAGCTTATGTCATGAAAACACTTACCTGCGGACCGCACTGTTTCAGTGCTGTTGAGGAACCCTTAAGGCCCTCTTGTGTTTTTCTTGTAGCATTTGTCATCATACTTTTTATAATAGCATGACATTTGATCATGTGTATTTTCTGTCCTCTGTGCTGAGTCACACAGACACAGCAGGGCTGTTTACCGTGAGCAATCTTCTGACTGGAACGTGACATCCCTGCTGGATATATTCATCACAGAAAGTCTTAACCTTTTTTTAGCCAGGTACTTTTAATACAGATCTGTATCCACATGAACCTTTCATGATTTTAGGTTGTAACATATAACAGTTTGATCTTCTTTATCCCTTAGTTTATTTTACTTTGCTGAAGATTGAATATTTGTATTTTAATGCTTCTTGTACTCTGTGTATGCATATGATGGTTTTAGAACCATTTTGGTATTATTGACAGATTTAAGAAGGCATCTACATCATCCCAAAAGCTTGCATTTTTAATATCTTAGATAATAAAGGATATCACTTAAACATAATTTCCTGCATTATTGGATGACTAACACAAAACTTTATTAGTGCTGTGTTTTCTTGGGTAAGGGCATCTTCTCTTCCACATGGTCAGTGGCTGTATAATGTACTGGACCCTGACAGCTTACATTTATTTAAACATCTCTCTAGATCCAATATTGAAAAATCTTACAACAACAAATGTTACAAATCACTACGTAGCTGTTTGTTAAATTGCTGGACTGTTTTTATTGCAGGCATTATTGGAGCAGGTAGATCGATGCAGCTTATACAAAGGTAAGCAGCGGGTACACATACTCAGACAGCAAGCTAACATGTCACGTTCTCAGGAGGCTGGTTTCACGTGGTGGTTTAGATTTAACTTTGCAATGTCTAGCACCATATGAAATCAGTGTCCTTGGAAGGAGTAATTCTGCATCGGAAACGTTGATGTCTCTGCAAAATGCAACAATCCTTATCGGTTATTGAAGTGGCTATTTGTGAATGGGGGTTTCTGCTGTGAGTTTTAACTGAACTGGTACTCTTTAATCACTTTCATTGTCACTTAGTAGATGTCAGTAAAGATAACATGTGTCATGTTGCGCACATGGTGGTTATAGTCTTAATAAAATGTATTACTTATTCATAAGAACCATGTTATTTTTTCCAATTCAAGCAATCAGGAAAGCATAAATGTACCTGTGACAATAACTGCAGTGAAACATACCTTTATGAGCAGCAGGTACCCATGGAAATACATGATTTTGTGAGTTTCCTTATGTAATCATAGTGTGACCTTATTTTATTTTAGGATTCATGATTTATTCTTGGGATTATTTTTATGTTCTGTTTAGCCAGCATATTTCTTTGTGTCTGACCATCCAGTCATCCATTTCTGTAATGTATGTATTGAGCTTATTAGATATTTCTGTCTTTAAGTGATTCCGTTGACGTTTTCAGAGGGAAAGGCCATACACATAAAAAGATGATTTCTCCTGAAGCTGCAATAAGATGAACCCCTTTTAAAAGATGACCGATTTCTTCTGGTGTTCAGAGTCTTCTGCTTTTTCTAGCACCATTTGAAATCGGTTATATTGACCGGGGAAAACGCAACCTCCAATACCTGATTTAAGTAGCATGCGTTACATACAATGTATTTGTATATTACACTGTAACAATGTACCTGAAAATAAATAAAGCTGATGATTAATTTGCTTGTATTGTACCTACCTTATTTACCCCTCTGCCATAAACATGCCAATGAAATGTTTCAATAAAATCTTATTTTAGACCTGGTGACATCATTACTGGGTCTCAGTGATTGCTCTTCCTTGCAAAGCAGGCAGATCATTGCTGGTGTACATAGCTTACTCAAAGCTTCACAGCACCCTGCAGTGTTGCCTTATGCGAGGTGTTATGCAAATAGCCAAATGCCTTGATGGGTAGAAAGCAGCAACCAAAATTCAGTGTATTAAAAGGGTGGGCCAGGGACACTCTGGCAGGGTAGAAAAAGATTTAGATAATGCTGGACATGCTCCAGCCTAAAAATGGCCAAGCTTCATGTGAGTTTCTGCAGCTTCTAATGCACTGTGTGAGAAGCTCATAGTGTGCACTAAAATCCGAGTATGTGATTTCAGCATAGGAGACGAGCCTAGATAAGGCCAAGGGAAAGACTGGCAACTTTTAGACACATTTAGAGCAACCATGATTAAAGATATCCATATTATATAATGTACTATATTTCTGGATATAAGAGGAGGTTTATATGATTTCAGAAGCAAAAAAAAAATTCAATTCAATATTCAAGCAAGAGAGCTGTATATATCAACTGTAAACCTGTGATCAAGCTGTGCAGTTAAAGTAAAAATGATTTGTAGGTACAGCAAGTAATAAAACCCTTCCATTGAGGGTGAGTCATTGAGGTCACCCATCACATGGATACCGGCCAGGACACTGCAAGGAGTTTCCATGTTTATTTAAGTTTCTTCCAAACACTCCGGCTTCCCCTACACCACCACAAACATGCAGTTAGGTTTCTTGGCTCCCCCCAGATATTGCTCTTGATACATGTGGAAAAAAAAGCAGCACAACCATTTGCAGAGCAAGCTGATGGGTATGTGAGTATAGTAATAAGAAAACTAATTTAAAAAAATATTTTTAGGAAAAAACAATAAAAATATTGTGCAACTGGATTGACATTCATGAAAAAAAAATGTAAATCTTCATGATATGAAGTATCTTCTGGCAATCTTTAGGTTTGGTTTTCATTAGAGATTAGACTCAGTCTTCTGTATAGACTTTTATCGTGTTTACAGTTTTTAAAAGAATGGACCCCCTATGGACAGTAAAGTAAAAAAGAAATAACCCAGACAATTAGGAGCTGGCATATTATTCAATCTGCCAGTACACACCTCTTGGGCACATTTAGAACTGGATTTTTATCGCCATGGTTTATAGGTAGAATTAATTTACTGAGTTTCATGCTGAGGCAGATTTATAGAGACTGGAGCAAAAGTGCAGCAACTGTCCACCTAAGTCATCCATCTTTAATGTTTTAAATGAATCTGAATAGAGAAAAAGCTACTTTTTTCCAGTTTGCATTATGACAGTTTTCATAAATCAGGTTTGTTCTATTCTGAGGTCTACTCTCCATTATACCATATCCACTTAAAGGAAAACTTAATGTCATATATTTCACGTATCAAAATACCTGTTTTCATGCAGAAAAACTGCCACAGAGGACATTTAGGGAGTTTTCTCTATAGTTTTTCCTTGAATTATTAAACTGAACATGATAATGTGACTATCGCAGGTAGAGGCCTTTTTTTGTGTTTCTTTACACTGAATGACAAATTACACTTAAAAAAATAAAACATAACACATCGCAGTTATAATTTATTACATGCAGGTTGTTAATAAATAAGCCTGGAAGAAAGCTCTTTCTAATGTTTGGCACACATTATAAGCACAATATATTAAAATACACTAATAATTAGCAAAAATCTATTTGAAATGTAATCATAATGCCACCACCCGCTAGCTCTGTACTGCTCCCCTGCTGGCTCAATCAATAAAAAGAACACCCTTTTCCTGATCAATGGTATATCGACCATTAGGAAAGGCATAATGTTAAACAAATTTTGTTTGGTTCAATGGGTCTGATTTACTAAAGCTGGAGTGGATACACGTTCAGTGAAAGCTGGATGATCCAGCAAACCTGGAATAGATTTGGTCCAGGATTGAAAACATTTGCTAACAAACAGCAAATTACTTTTATGAAATCCATTCCAGGTTTGCTTGATCACCCAGGTTCACTGATGAAAGTGTATCCTCTCCAGTCTTTAATACATCAAGTCCAATGTATTTATCACATTGAATGTCAAATGTATTAAGAACTGCATTATGATTGCATGACTATAAATGTTAATTAGTCACAACACTGGAGCCTGTTTAGTATGGTAGCCTGCTAAATTTACTTTGTGGCAAAATGTTTTATTGTCTGTGTTTCAGGTTCACTAAGACAGAAAGTAGGGGAAGCTTCATATTGTGGGTTGTCATCGGAGCAATTGGTGGGAAAAATATCTATTGAGTCCACCTTTTTAAGAGACAACTCTCAGTGATGAAGACTTCTTAGAAAGTGCAGTCCGCAACAACATCAGCTAATAAAGGAAAGAGATTTAACTTTTTTTCTGCTCTATGCAAAACTTAAAAAAAAGTATGGGCTGGACATACACAAGTTAAAATTATTTCAAATTGGTATTTATTACTTAAACTAATATTGTTTTCTGCAGCATTTTTACATACATCCTGCTTATTAACACAAGCTTAATGTATGCTACATTCAAAGCATTCCCACTGGTAATATGGTCACAGCTGTCAGTATGAACCTTAAATCATCTTAGAGTCTGGTGTGATAGCAGGTCATGGGTGCTGCACCATGTATACTGCTGATGTACAGTAACTAGAGGCTAAGATTGCATCAATCTTTGTGGAATGGAAAGTTTCCACGATAAGGACCTTTTGTTTTCATAATCCTGTAATTCATAAATGAAAAATGACAACCACATGCCTTGTACTAACTAAAACTTGTGAATTGAGTCTAATGTGTGATAGCCTTCCTTGGATGGCATGGTAGCTGGAATAAGACTGGAATGGGCTGCTGGACAAAAAAGTCTATATAAAGCAGATTAAAGGGCTTTGGTTTTCATTAGACTATAATGTTGGTGGGTACTGAAACATTCACTGCTGTCCCCATTCATTCTTTATGGGGCTTCCATACGCAGATACTAGATATTGCATCTCCCACAAGGCAGTGGTTGGTTCATTGAAATGAAGGAGAAACCGCACTGCAGCCTCACCACCAATCTGAATACAACTTTATACTATCTTGGGGTTACTTTTAAATATTGTAAATCCCTGTACAGCTTTTCTATGCCTGTTTAGTTGTTTATAAAGGCCACATTATGTGGTACTGGAGAAAAGAAAACAAGAAAAGCTGGGGTTTTAAGGCAAATAAGTTGATTTTATTCTGAGTAAGTTACATACATTGATACATGTCAATGACACATAAAAAAGAGGGTTTTTTTAGTCAATTGCAGTCCTAATCCCTCAGCTGTGAGGGTGGAGTGTTTTAGGACTGACTTTCTAAACAATGGTGATCTCTAGTTGTGAACAATTTACATTCATTAGAGAAATAGTAGTATGGCGTCCCGACACATTTCCCCTCCAATGGCTTCTTCAGGGGACTTCTGTATTCTAGAAGTCCCCTGAAGAAGCCATTGGAGGCGAAACACAACTAGGGATCACCATTGTTTAGAAGGTCAGTCCTAAAACACTCCACCCTCACAGCTGAGGGAATAGGAATTTATGCGATGGACTTAAAAAAAAAGAAAAACTTTTTTATGTGTCATTGACATGTAAAAATGTATGTTATATGAATGTAAACATAACTTACTCAGAATACAATCAACTTATTTGCCTTAAAGCCCCAGCTTTTCTTGTTTTCTTTTTTCCAGTAATGTATAGGGGTTGGCATAAAACTATATATTCTTTGAAAACACTTAAGGATTAGTAGTCTCCAACCCAGCCTCCCCTTTTACATTATGTGGTAGACAAGAGGTAGAATATGAGAAAAAAGCCAACATAAATTCTTCCCAAATGCATTCATTTTATTGGAGATGTTTGGGGGATTTATAGGCATTTTATCACTGTCCAAACAATGCAGGCTGTATTTTCCTATTAATGCATAATGGAGACATGGAAGGTTTCATTGCCTGTCTCTACATCCGATACCTTGACTGCAGAACTGTGTTTTACTGCTTTGAACTAAATATCCTTAGTTTTTACATTTTTACTTCTATGTAAGTTTTTTACTTTCGATACTATGTACTTTGTCAAGTTACTCAAAAAGCAATAAAGCCTAAGACAGCCCTACTTCCAGAAAGGACATTGGTGACGTCTTTAAGCAAAACTTACAATTAAGTATGTAATGAAGAGATATATAACTTCAAAGTGTTAATGAGTACTGAATATGGATGAGAAGTATGAGCAAGAATCTGACACCTGGCCATGTTATGAAGATATATATTCTCTTCTGGACATTCAGCGGTGAATAAATTAACACACTAATAAAACACTTTTCTCAAGAAGATACACCTACACATTCACTGGATTAAACAACTTTTACCAACAATAACTGATATGTGTTCTTTACTGGAAAATGATGCTTATTGTTTATATTATATAATCTGGCAGTTATAATACTCGGTGCTTCGTCTACATTATAAAATGATGGATCTGTACCCTAAAAAAGAGTTATGAAGAAATCAAAGATTAATACACTAATTTAGATTCTAGACAGTTTGTAGGATAACACATTAAACACATATTAGAATTTATTGTCTAATAATTAATTAGATTTATATATAAAGATGAAAAATCCAAGGACAAAATGTCTTTGCTATTTACAGAAATTTACCACTTGTTTGGCCTTAAATTTACCCCACAAATATCCTTACCTTAAATTATTGCTTGGCCACATTTCTTGCATTATAATTGTAATATGTTTATTTAAATGTATGTGCATGGAATTAGAAAAGATTCATGCTTCTACTAATAAAGCTTGAAGTTTCACCACTTCAGCATTTACACGTATGCGACATACAACCAATATATGGAATTGTATAGCCTACAGCTCCATTTTTATTTCAAAATGAAAATGTGAATGTAATATTCACAAATATCCTAACATCTGTGCATCAAGATGCAGTACCAACAGTTTACACTGTACGTACATGAAAGCAGAGAAAACCTGAAATACTTAAGCTGCAAGAATAGTTTTAATTTAAACTAAATTGAAATGTTTCTAGTTACCATAACGTACATACACCAAATAAAAGAAATGACAAATCATGAATTTCTGCACTTACTTTTTGATGCTCATTTATGAAAGATACAAAACTAAAGCTATCATACAGTGCTGGCCGGTCATATGTTGCCCCCCGCTCACCATTCCTGTACCAAAGAGCAGGCACTACACCACACAATGTGTTCTGATATAGGGGGCCACTGTCTTTGTACCCCAAAATATCTGCAATGGATACTTCCAGGGAAATGTAATTCATGTGACAGATAACCAGGGGGATCATGTTCTTACTACTACATCTTCAGGTCCCTACAGCTCCCCATTCCTGATAAATTAGGGTTCACAGAAGGTAAGTGGCCAGCTATGTGTTACAGGGTAACACCGCATGACAGGCGCCGCAGCAATAACATTTTAGGAGAAGTTAGCCACAAGAGTGTTCAATGTATCATACATTTTATTATACCTACAGCTTCCCTTTCAGGAGAAATTGGGGTTCAAAGAACATGAGTAGACATTTATATGTGAATGGGCACCATGGTATGGTAGGAGTGATAAAATTTTAGGGGGGTAGCCACAAGAGTCCCCCATTTATCCTATGTTTTAATTTCTCTACTGCTAAAGAGAAATTGGTTTTTACAAAAGGCAAGTGGCCAGCTATATGTGACAGGGTAGAACAGTATGACAGGTCTAGTTTTTTGTATGTTGTGATGGTGCGATAGTGCTGTAAGTTTAGGAGGTTACAGTTACATTTTCCTTTTCTTACATAGAAATTGGGGTTCATAGAGAGAAAGGGGATAGTTATGTCTGACAGAGTAGCATGATACAATGGGGATACCATTTTATTTGGGGGGGGGAAAATGGGTTTAATACTGGCTCCCACATTTCCAGTTGCCAACATGCCTCTGTTCCAGAGAAATTGGGGTTCACAGAAGGTAAGTGGCCAGCTATGTAACAGGCACCCTGGCAGCCGCTCAGTCCCTCCCACCGCAGCGTCTGCAGAGTTGGCTCCAGGCGGCAGTGAACAGTACTGAGCATCTCCCCCTAGGCAGGGTTCTATGGCATGCGGAAGGGGTAACCGCAACCTCACCCACAGTCTGAACGCAGCTTTAAAGTTTTGTGAGCGAGCAAGTATATATTTGGGGCTCCACAGCACAGAGCAAACTGACAGTACCCTGATGTTCATTGCCATTAAAGTGGGACCTAGGGGTCCCTAACATGCAAACTCAATTCGGGGTCCCTGTCTTGAAATTGCCCCCCTTAATGTGAAAATATCCCTGATTTTTATTAGGATTTTATGCTTGTGACCCTGTATCTGGTAACATTATGTTTAGGGGGATTCAATTGGTTTAGTAACAGCTGTCAGGGTCCCCTTTGTACCCTGAAAATCACGTTTTTATGACACTGGGTGTAGAAGATATGAAGGTTTACATGGTGATAATGACAGCTGCATGGACACAGACACAGCTCTCATGCTGCTGCTGCTGGGATTACCTCTCAGTACAAGGTGTGCACAGAGCAGTCACAGCTGATTGTCAGGTCTATAGTACACACCCACTCTCAGGGAGCTCACACTGAGCATGCTCAGGAAGCTTCCTCTCCTGACAGCACGATCTCATAGAGAAACATAGAAGATGCATAAATCTGACAGCTCCATGGGCCGAATGTGCTTATGTTGGGCACCCTTGCATTAAGCCATTGACTTGTAAACATACATTTATAAAATGTATTTATTGAAAAATATATATTTAGAGATATATTTATTTAGTACTTACAACTTTTGACATGCTTTACAGAGCCCATATTCAAGTAACTAACTGTCATGCAGAGAAGCCAGCAATGTAATGTCCCCATCACAGCAATATATAATTACCTTAGTCTATAGTCTAATTTTGGGGGGAAATACATTAACCTACCAGTATGTTTTGGGATGTGAAGGAAAACCGGAGTGCTCAGAGAAAGCTCACGCAATCCAGGGTAGATTATACAAACTCCATGCATAGTGTCCTGGCTAGGGTTCAAACCTGGGGCCCTGGTGCTGTAAGGCCAGAGGAGCAGTGACAGAATTACCATGCAGTAACTGTATTTTTTTAACACCCATTACAGCTATAGCCAAATGGAATGTAAAAAATAAACATATGTTTGCAAGCTCATTTAAGTTGATTGGGAATAAAATGCTTATTTTATTTTTTCCCTAAAGCAACTCACTTAAACTGAACTCCATTCACTAAACTAAAAGTTTCCCTGCAAAGAATACAGTAAATACTTGCCACCTATCCTGCAGATCGCTGAAATATTGAAAAGAAAAATTATCATGATGGCTCAAAAAATAGACATTTTTAGGATTTGTGGGGTTTTTTGGCTCCCCAGCTGCACTTGATCTATAAAACCCCTATATCACCCGTGTCCTTTATTGACAAAGGGGCCGGTAGGAAAAACTACAGAGACCAGAGGGGAACCAGGAACTTAGGGCTCCCAGAAGGAAGTGTTGGCTTATTTGTTAGTATTGTTGCAGTTTGTTCTTTTCCCTTACAGCAGTTTTCACAGGTGCAGAAAGTGAAAATGTTTACTATAATTATTTTAGGGAAAAATTTGGGAAATTTGTTTTTTTTAGTAACAACCTTGAGCAGTCTCTTAATTATAAAATAACTGCCAACATCCAGTGCAAACCTTCTTTATGTTACAAATTGTGTGTTGCTTGTATTAACTGGTGTCAAACTGATGTGCTAAGTATAATTCTTCATATTGTTTTGGGCTTCTGGGTACAGGTACAAATTTTGTGAAATGTGGTTTACAAAATAAGCCATTTAAGATGAAGATAAAAATATTAATTAGTGAAAAAGAAGCTTCCAATATCAAACCAGAAAATCTGTAAAAGAAATGCTTACTTACAGTATCTTATATTCCTGAATAGAGTCCCTTGGCTTCTTCCTCTTTCTTTTCTATGCTGGTGGGAAAGAAGTGTCAAGGAAGCAGAAAAGTTCTATGATGGAATAGACAGTGTACAATCAGGGGAGTTACTCATGGGGAAGAGTTCTGGCCCATAAAAAGCTATCAGCCAATCAAAGTAATCCCTACTGCCAGTTCTGATAACCATTAATCCCTACTGTTATTATAAAGAGTGGGAAGTGCGTCTATTGACCATCGGTTGTTGGAGGTGGGAACACTCCCAGCTTCCCCTGTAACTCTGCAGCCAGAACAGACACCACTGTTAGAGTAGAATCTCACTTTAACATTTCTCTACATCTATTGGGAAAAAATTGTTACTGTCAAACAAAAACAAACTTTCTTCTAGTTATCAAAAGTGTTGGTGATTGACTTGGTGATCTTCTTTGGTTCTCCTCATACCAATCAAAATTTGTAATTTAATTTCCTAATTGCAACTATTAAATCTTTAAATGTTGCTAAACATTTTTTTACATTTAAAGGTGTTTGCTATTCCCACTGTCATTAGTATGTTTGCTTTGCTGGGTGTGTGAAGGTTTCTCCATGCTGTTCTTTCTGTGCTTGCTCCAAATAATGTCCTAATATCCATGTTTATCCTTTCTGGGCCCCAGACTGACGAAGGTAAACACAGAGTTCATGTACAGGCCATAATCAAATAGTTTCTGTTACAATAACACTACAAGGACTGCTTTTATTAGGATATTTCTGGTCTAGTGCCCAGTGTAGAAGGGAGGATTGTAACAGTTTTTTTGTTCTGCAGAAAGATCTTAAAGCTACTTTTAGACAATAAAGATTTGGCTATAATCCAGAACCCAAAATATTGTTCTAATGAAGGATTCTCAGCCAAACATAAAAACTTATGCTATTGGAGAAGAGAGGTGAAGGGCTTACCAGACCCCATCTCTATTGGTGGAAAGTGCTGACTAGCAAAAAAATAAACTGCCATGGATCTTATCCCTCTAAAACTAAAAATGTATTGGTTTATGTCAGCCAAATGAAACAGCAAGCCATGGTGACTTATTCTAGTCCACATGTCTGCCTATATGGACAACTCTAATTTATTCTAACCATCAAAGACCAGTGATATCATGAGCATGAGTATTCCACGTTACATTTTTGAACAGTAAACTTACTCTTCCCACAAAACAAATATTGTTTTTTTTAAATTTTGTAACAAATCAGAAATATAAATTATGATCATTTCCTTACCATTGATTTCAGTAGACAACTTTTCTCTGGAAAATGATATGTATGTATTGCTCTTTATGAAGACAGTGCATTCTGAGGTCATACTTAAAAAAAAAATGCCACCAGTATTTTGTACCCAATGACCGCTCCGGTGGCTCTGGATTGCTGGTAATGGGCATTATTCTGCTGACAAGGCTCTGTATACCAAAATCTGTCTTTACACTTTACCATGGTAGAGCAAGAAGAGTCAAACCACCATGTAATGTCTGTGTACAAGTGTCAATTAGATCAAAAAGAACAATGCAATAGTAGTAATTCACATAAAGTTACATTGTTTGTGATAGCCCAAAAAGTTGTGAGACAAAATACTAGGACTAATATTATTAACCTCCTTTGGAAAATGATTGTTATTTGACTGCCTGTGTCTTCACTAATGTGAAAGAAACATGTAGATTAGAAAGCACAGTCATTTACTTATTCCAAGTCAGTACCTAAAGCTTTGACAATGGATAAGCAAGGTATCCAAGAAACTAAGGTTTGCATAAATTCTATCAGCAGTGGCACCCAATAGATTTATCAAGTACAAATATTAAAGATCACCAGTCACTAAGATGATAAATTGAACTTTCCTGTATTTAACTACTTTGTAAGTTGATATAATTGGATAATGTGGCCTTTTCTTACAGGTGAATTGAAATGCAAACACCATAACATAACAACAAAAACAATGTAACAATTCTTTTATTGGAAGAAGAAAGGAGAGTGTCAGAACATGCGCCTATAAAAAGTGCAGGGCAGTTTTTAGACACCTGTTCTCTGAGGTTGCCATGTGGAAGTATACAAGGGTTTCACGGACTCTATAGCTCTAATAAACCACAGCCTAGGTAAATCACCCACACAGGACAAAATGCTTTTGTTAAGTATGTATGACATTGTGCAAACACTGGCAAGGCACCAGCACATTTCTATCACTAGCAGCTCAAGAGCTTGCATTTTATAACGCCAGCTAGGTACTGTGAAGATATGAAATCTTTCATTTAATGTGCAGGAGTAAAAGAAAATACGGAGTTCATCAAAACTGTAAGTACAATTTTTTACTTATTAACGTTAACATTAGCAAATATGAAATTGCAAAAAATAATATACACAGTCCAAGGATGTAGTTATGCAGTTTTTTGCAAATTTCAGATAAAGTATCTTAAATATCTCTAAACTCTCACTCCAGCCCAGCTCTTAGTTGCTTGAAGAATGGTCTAATTCAAAAACAATTTCACCTCTAAGAGTTGGGGGGGTAATCAAATCAGTTGAATTTTTATGTAAGTCACAACAGGTACATTACTTTAATAAATGCAATTAGGACAGATGTTTGTCTCAACATATTATTAGGTAGCATGGTGTCAGTTACTGTATAAAATCCTCACTGTGAGTTAATCACAAACAAAGCAAAAAAATCTTTAAGGAACCTAGACATTTATTTAACTTCTGGAGCAAGCTGTGCTTTGATATGCAAAAAGAAAAACTGCAACGTTTGTCCTGGTCATTAAAAAGTTACAAGAGGCTGCAGAATGAACTCACCCCCCTAAGATCACCCAGCTCAGCTGTGTTTAGCAAAAGATATTTTCTGCAAGTAATGCAAACCACCCCTCCCCCCATCCAGCCTTGTCCTGCACACAGTAGGCAGTGAAGCCCCGTTTGTATCTAGGAGGCATCCATATGTTGGATGTCCTTAACCCGGGGACAACCTGTAATACCAGCGTACACCCATCACACTTTAAAATAAAGTACTTCCACATGCCACATGAAACTCCATAGTGCAATCAATGACAATATGGTATAACATTACAGCATATAATGATATGCAATACTATCAAGTTATACACAAAAACAAATTCTAAGATTAATACTTAGTAGTAGTATTTTAGTAACGATTATTAGACGAGGAATCCACGTGGACCTTACCTGGCCCCAGCTTTACTTCTTCAGTATTTACTGCTTTTGCTGCCACTTGTATTAGAAACTATGGACTCGTCGAGTAGTTCCTTAAACCCAATCCACATGAAGGTCTTTATGGGCAGTGTATTCCAGAAGCAGCTCAAACTGCCAGCTATTGCAAAGTCCCTATCACTGGACGATGGTGATCAGTTTCCAATGGGTAAAACAAACAGGCAGCTTTCGCTTGGCAAAGCTATCACTCTTGCCATTTAGCCCTCTCTTTGGCCTCCCCTACAACCAGTCCATGCTAACTTCAGCAAAACATTTCTGTAGTACATGAAAGCTGAATTATTTAAATGCATAATAACATACAACAGTATATTATTACAGATATATGTAAAAAGGCTTGTGCGACTTTCATTTATGTTAGTGAAGCTGCAAAATTCGTCTATGGCGGACCCTGGCTTACCCTGTGGAGCTAATCTTAACATATAACAAATTATATGAAATATTGGATGATATTTTAGTAATCTGCAAGTTGCCAAGAACCTATAGATTGTTCACATATTATAAAGATATTAAAGTACCATACAATTAACTGAACAAATGCAATCCAATAGTTCCCATTATATTGACTGACAAGACAATAAAGGAAAACATTTCTGTACTTAAAGTTTTTAATGGAGCCTCAAAAACATGTTTCACAGAATAGACACTGCTTTGTCAAGAGGCAAGGCAGGCAGATTATCATAAAAGCCTTCAATTATTATTTCAGGGCAACTTCATTATCATATAAAAACGTTAAAAACATTTTCTTTGGAGAAGCCGCACTATAGTTAGTTGAGTACTTGCTATCAGCCCCAAATGGAGCAGAAATGCAAGCATGTAGGATATGAGAGATTGTGGCCAGGCCTTAATTAGAAAGGTCCTGCATCTGCTAATGCTGCGAGTATGGCTATCGGCATTTCACTTCCAAAGTGCCACTTTCTGGTGCAATTTATTATCAATGTCACCTAAATGCACCTGAGCACTGTGCAATGCATGGCATTGTGTTGCTTTCAAGAAAAAGTCTTGCAATATTTAAATTTTACATATTAGAATCTATTAATGGGTCATGTATCACATTTCCTCTTTGCTCATTTTCGTTATACCTTTACAGTATTTCCATCAAGTTTCATTGAGCAGTAAAGCAAAGTTTCTTTTCATTTTTAGATTTTTCATTCAGACAATTTCTAATAAAAATCTGCTTATTGGTTGCCACCGCATATTGATACTGAAAGTGCACAGGAAAAAGACATTTAGCCAATTCAAGATATGGAAGATACAGGTCAAATTATACAAAATGAAGTGATGGAAAAGAAGACTGACCTGGAGCCACATATTTTACTTCTACAAGAGTAAGTTGTTTCAATCTATATATCAATGCTGCACCATGTTACTGTATTTATAGGGTACAATCAGAGTAGATTTACAAGGCAAATTAACCCATGTTTAGCCATGCAGGTCTAGCAGGTGCCATAAACATCTGTTGCCCACTTGTATAATCTACAGCCTCAGAAAGCCTTGTTAAAGTGGAATCCCCCAGAACTTTTTTCTAATTGGCGAATGGTTACAAACCACAGCCATCTGTTTCCCATTTGGGGAATGTACTTACTTTCTATTCTGCTGATTGCTGTCACCAACATACAAAGTGGTGGTGGAACATTATACAGTTACTATTGAAAAAGCAGTAGGAGGGAAATCTTTATTGTAGACATCTCTTCCAGTTAAAACAAGATGTCAAGGGAGCTTCTCCCCCAAGGCAGCGGTTTACAGGCAAGAGAATGCAATAGCGTTTTTCTATCAAATGCGCTATGAACATGTTATATACTCCTTACGACCCTACCAGCAGCATAGGGCACAGTAATTTTAAAAAAGGTGTTGCATGCTTGGATTCGGCCATTGATTATATATCCTAATTAGAACGTTAGAAGTAACTTGGTTAATCTTAGAAGGCTTTTTTCCAATTATGTCGAAAATAAAAAGCTAAATTGACTTTAAGGTAAAAACTGCGAGGCATAACTAGTAATTATAGAAATAGGTTTAATGGGCACGACAAATTTTTTCGAAAAAACTATAAAAAAAAATATTTTTTGGACTCATCCATATGTAATTTTCTATTTCTATATTATGATTTCTACAGGTTTCTCGGTCAACAGATTGCTGAACGCTTCCTTGATCCTTCCTATGAAATCCTAGTAAGCTCTGTGCAACCTCTGCACCTTGAGACAGAATGTAAGTATCCTCTAATGAAAATACAAACCAAGGAAACCAAATGTATATAAACTTTGTAGCTGTAACATGCAGATTAGAAAACCAGTAAATGTATGGTCATTCTACATGGGGAGTGCCTGTTTTCTAGACAAGGTAACAGCCTATACTTTGGGTACCACTCAACAGTGAGTAGTCCTAGAGCACTTACTGATCTATAAATGAAACATATTTCCTCTGTGTAGGTTTGTTTTTTTGGACCACTATGGTGCATTGGGCGACAAATATATGGAACGTTCATACTAATCCATGCATTTGCACCACAGCAGCAAATATGTGGTAATGGGCTCCAAATGTTAATTGGTGAGAATAGAACATTTTTACCAAAATCAGGGATTTATATCTATAAAGAAAACAACAAAGGGGAGAATAGAACTTGGTCAATATAATATTTTGAGGTAAAGGTAAATTCTAGGTAAGGCATTTGTGTTGTCACATTTTTCAAATATCAATGTATTTAAATCAAAAATGCTAAGTGCAGTTGTTTTAGGTTGTGGAGCAAAAGAGTACTGGAGGCTGCTTAGAGAACATTCCGAGGCACAATTGATGCAAGACATCGCTGACGTACCTGGAGCATTCCCGGTCAAGGTTTTTCATTTGCTTGATGATTCAAAATAACAAATGATTTGAACAACTTTTATGCTGAACAAAAAATCAGGTTATTGTGTGCCATGAGAAAATGTGGAAATTGGAAATGAAAACATATATATATATATATATACACATACATATATACATACATATATACATACATACATACACACACACATAAATAAATACATACAAACATGAGTTTTCAAGTATTTATAAAGCCAAGGTATGTGGCAGAGAAGAGGTCGAATAGGTAAAAACACCTCCAACTGCCCCAAAAATGCTAAAAAATACCCATTTATGTTAATTCAGGTGTTTATGGGCCTATATTAGTGTTTTACAAATGCTGCAGAATGTGTTTTCTTTACAGCCTATAAAGAAAATGATCTGGTGTGGTTTGGCCTTTTGGAATGAATGGGAATTGCAAACATGGGTGTTCAAACTTTGGGGAAACTTAAGCTACGTACACACTTCCAATTATTATCGTTGTTAAACGAACGACGAACGATCCTGCACGATATCTGCGAACGATGGTATAGCACCGATCCTGCACATACAGATAACGACACGATCGTTCGTAGATATTGTACACACAATAGATACGATCGTTTGAGAGATACAGGGAGTGACGTGCACAACAGGAAGTGAACGAACGTTCGTTCGTCACGCATGCTCAGACCATGGACGATCAACGAACGATCGTACACATGAACGATGGTCAACGATCGTCGTCCAATCCGATCCGCCGGTCCGGTCGTTCGTTTCCAACGACTTTCCTCGTTCGTCCGCGTCGTTGGTTACTTTTTTTACGAACGATTTT
Organism: Pyxicephalus adspersus; assembly: GCF_032062135.1. NCBI lineage: Eukaryota > Metazoa > Chordata > Amphibia > Anura > Pyxicephalidae > Pyxicephalus > Pyxicephalus adspersus. The sequence continues at coordinate 112,307,098 of NC_092859.1, forward strand.
TGCCCAATCGATCGTCGTTCGTTCGTCGTTCATTTTGAACGATAAAAATTGGAAGTGTGTACGCAGCTTTAGACATTGCCTAATGTGTGTCTATCTTTTTGTTGCTGGTTGTTATTATAAATCTTGATCACCTAATAGACTTATTAACTGTTCTAAGCATGTGCCTGGGTACCTAACATTGCAATTCCACTATTGGGACTGATGATATTTATAGTATTTATATTTTATATTTATAGATTGAGGAAAACTCCGGATAACTTGATTTTTAGTTACTCCCCACATAGAATGTTAAGGGTGTCTATTAGTTCTATTAATTTATCTTAAACCTTGCAAATGTTACATTTAAAACTACATATGGCAGTAAATCCAGTCAGGTTATTTGTTGTATTTTTATAGCATCAACATTATGCAGTGCTTTACAAATTCTATAGTCATGTCACTAATTGTCCCTCAAGGGGGTCCACAATCTACAATAGAGACACCCTACCTTCTCTACCATATTTCATTAACAAGTATTAAAGACAAGAGAGAGAAAGTCAAACAACTTGAATGTTTTTGGGATGTGGAAGGAAACCTACAGGAACATGGGTAGAACATACAAACTTTATAGAGAGTGTCCTGACTGAGATTCAAATTTGGAACCCTATTGCTGCAGAGTCAGGAGTGCTGGCCACTTCAGCTACAACTTGACTTGAATGAGAAATACAATTTCTTCATTTATTTATGATTTTCCTGAAAGTAAGGCATCATCATCCTTTTATTTTTATTGCAAATTGGTATACTGTGATCTCTCACAGACCTGCTCCATATGATTTTAATATGATTTATGTGTAAAACTTACAATTTATAAACCCTAAAACTTATAACTTGAAATTCCACCTGAAATATTAAGGCCAGGTAAAAACCAGCAAGCAATTACACACTGCTTAAAGAAGAATAACTTAGTCTAAGATGTGTAATTCACTTATATTTTATTAGAACGTCATTAAAGAATAAATTCATCAGAAAGAGATAACTTCTGCACTTCCACATAATAATCTTTGTCTTCTTTAGCAAGTCCCCCAAAATGGGAAAAACAATAGCAGTAATTAGAAAAAAATTTATGGAACTTGATAGGTACATAGAAAGTTGTTTAACAAACACACAATTATCTGTTTTTTAGAGCTTATGTTTAAGTCATTTGCTACAGTCAAAACTCCTAGACCAAATCAAAGAATATAGAAGAAAACTCTGGCTGATGTCCAGATCCTCGGAGATTAATCAGGAAAAAGCAATACTTTTCCTTACCAACAATCCGCTTCCAGATGTGAATGAACAGCAGAACATACAGTTCCCCGTTAACTATAGGAGTAAAGACACTTACTTGACCAAGGTAAGTTACAAGCTCTTATTAATTATTGTGTCTTGTTACCTAGCAATGAGAGAGTTGCCACTTTTTTCTTTTGTTGCATCTTAGTGGTGCTGATCTTTTTCAGTCCCGTGTTGGCTGCATATTTTTGATCTTTATATGCACATTTACTCTTTATATAAGGGTGCATGTGATAATGCAGGATCACAAATAAGAGACAACTGTCGGCCCATAAAAGGAAGTACTTAAAGACTATTATGGCAGGGCCACCAAGTTTTCTTTAAATGCAAGCTGCAGAATAATTAATTAATAATTAATAATCAAAATAATTGAAAAACTTCTTCACTTATATTAAACAAAAATTTTAAAATTAGATTTTATTGTTTGTGTTTCAATCTACTTAACATAGTTACATAGTAGGTCAGTTTGAAAAA
>NC_092859.1:112312146-112315063 GCF_032062135.1 Pyxicephalus adspersus
GAAATTATCTAAGGGATAACAAGGGGAAAAAAACATTAGAAAGAAAGAAGAAAGAACTGTGTAAAAAGCAGACCTCATTGCTACAGGCAACATGAAAACAATAATGAAGTTGTATCAATGAATGGAAAAGTTAAATTCTTCCATTTGTTGATAGGAGAGGTAATCTGTACTCTATGATCAGAGTTACCGGTAAGTTGGGAGTATCCTGCTATATTTACTAGCCTCTAATAGAAACTGTTAAAGCAACTCACACTCACAGAAAGTAACTCACACTCACAGAAAGTTGCTGAACATATACATTTTGTAATTATCATTTTTTATCACCATTTACTTTTCATTTCTGCAGAAAATAAATCAAATTGAGAAGTCCTTTCATTTACCTCCTCTGAAGACCACAAATGCTATTTGTGCCAAGAACAAACATATAAGTAATGTAAAAACAACTGCTACTGGAAATAACTACAGGTTAGAAAATTGTTTGTTTTGCGTTTCTGTAGTCAAGGTAATGTATCCATCCACTCAAGGTATAAAGCAAACTTCTGTGCGATTCATCTAATCAGTCTACAAAACACTGATTTTGGGGCATAGGGTAGTTACACTTAAAATATGTTGCTATTTGGCTTACTAAATGCAAATCATAAGCAAAAATGTGAATATATATCAAATGCAACATTAAAACAAAAAACTGAAGTAGTGATTTTCCTGCCAGTACAAGTCATATACCTAAAAGTTCACACCAGGGGATCAACCTGAAATTCCTAAAGTTTAACTGCAAATATCTTTGCTATAGCTGTGTAAAAATGTTTTTTTATCCCCTAGTAGATCTTTAGTACTGGTTATCACCACGTCCCATCACAGCAAGTAGACTTCACATTTTCCAAAAACTTGCAACAAAATAATCCACAAGGGGATCAGCCAACATCATAGGGGGAAAATATATTCGTAACAAACTAGCTATTTGGTAAACCTTTGTAGAACCCAAATATTTGATAGATGCCCTATAAACACCTAGTTATGACAATAAGTGGTCAGCTGGAGCCTGAAGTAACCAATAGGCAGCCCTGTTGTCCAAATTAGTCAAAATGATATGGCTCTTAAAAGTTTTCAAATTCATAAAGGAACATGGTTGTTTCCTAGAGTGTGATATATATTCTATACAAACATAATTATGGGACAGCTTTTTAAATCAGACAAAATGTGATAAGTAAGCCTTATTATGGCATAGTTTTATATTTTTAAACATCTCTTTAGCACCCCTTTTTACAAATACATTTTATTTCTAGATTCTTGACAGAAGAAACTTTCCATGGATTCAAGGATAGATTTTCCAAACGCTGCAGTGAAACACCTTTGCAAATATCTAGTTTAAAAGACCCCTACAAACACACAACATTTAACCAACCATCTAGAATGCACGAAAAGAATGGTAAGCCTTGATTAATAAATTCTGGTAATTTTGAGGATAAGTGTGCCTACCATGAAAAGTAGGTCATAACATGTGGCCTAATTATTTCCCCTTAATTTAATAATGACGCATTCCATACCAATGAGATACTTATTATCAGTCACCATCAATCTATGATGGCATTTACAATGTGTTCCCACAACAGTCACACAAGTGCTTACATTAGACAAGGAGGAAGGGGATTTACTGTTCCACCACACCACAGAATAACTGCCATGTACCAATTTTATTTTCCAGAATCCTCTTGCAGTACCACAAAAAGCAGTGGAGGAAGGCATGCATGGGAACCTCTAACATACACAGCACTGTTAGACTCCAAACCTTCTCTAACTGTGCCTGGAAAAGGAGATTTTAGACATGGACAGCCACTTCTGTGGCTCGTTAGCAACTCAACTATAAAACCAGCATTCCAACACTGCTAAGTAACCAACAAAATTGAAGTATGGGAAAAAAAAATGCCTCTAAAGTCAGTATTCATAGTTTTGAATAGAATGCTGCACCAGCTTTTGGAGATTAATGTGTACAGTGACTGGTGACAGTAGGACTTAAAAATGGGAAAATCATTGGCTCAGAGGGGTAATCTTTCAATGACTGCAATGGCCGTTGCCAAAGAGAATTTTACTATGCCATTACTTTAGCTATATTTTAATAGCAAACCTGAAAGCTCAAGCACAAGATACACAAATACTTAATAGAAAGCTAAAAACACAACTCTTACATTCTCTTGATTCTTGACTAGCATTTGCAAACAGATTTTAATAGCATAGGGGTAGTGTGTGTAATAAATCACAATTTCTGTTTATGCCATTCTGTAAATGAATTATTCCAAGATCATAAGTGCAACTCAGAATGAAGTTTTACAAATAACTCCTCCTTAGACAGGAGCATAAATATTTTTTCCTTTTAGAAGTTACATTAAAGTTTAGTTATAGGAAAGGACAAGTACCTAGGACACGGTTTAAATTTATGTTTATTGAGTTATCATCAACAATACAATAATTACATTGAGTAAAAAAAGAAACATTACTTTTATTATACACATTTAAAGCTTAGCACACGTGTTTTTATATCTTGTATTAGATTCTCAATAAAGCTTTTTGGACACTAGCTAACAGGTTAGTATTCTTCTTCTTCCTCTTCCTCATCATCTTTAACAGAGTCTGTTCCCACCTCCTCATAATCCTTCTCTAGAGCTGCCATATCCTCCCTGGCCTCAGAGAACTCCCCTTCCTCCATGCCCTCTCCCACGTACCAGTGTACAAAAGCTCTCTTAGAATACATGAGATCAAATTTGTGGTCCAGCCTTGCCCAGGCCTCTGCAATGGCTGTAGTGTTGCTCAGCATACACACAGCACGTTGAACTTTGGCAAGATCCCCTCCGGGAACTACAGTAGGGGGCTGGTAGTTTATTCCCACTTTAAAACCAGTAGGACACCAGTCTACAAACTGGAT
>NC_092859.1:112317650-112320946 GCF_032062135.1 Pyxicephalus adspersus
AGTAAAAGCTCCAGATTTGTTTTGGAAGCACATATAATTGGTGTGATTGACAAGCATGTTACAACAAAACCTTAACATCATCCTGAATTTTTATAAAAGCTTCTTAGTTTTGAGCATTAGAAAAAAAATGTATCATGAACACAAATAAACAATTAACTTTAATGCTTTTTAATGACCAAGCCTTGCTGAACACAATTTACCAGACTTAGGTATTTTAAGGTTCTCCCAATTCCTATATAGTGAAATCAATGCCAGACTTTTTACTACAAGAATAAGCCAATGCATTATCACAAGAGACTTAGAGGCTTTTGTCCCTTACCTTTCAAGAATAGGAGAAAAACCTCATTTTATTTAAATAGCCAAGTTTTAAATGGATCGTTTTTATACTGAAAAGAATAAACCATTTTTATGGCTTCATACACAAGACCAATACTCAAGTACAATACAAGCTTCTTACCAATAACAGTTGGTTCAAGGTCAACAAATATTGCCCGCGGCACATGTTTGCCTGAACCAGTCTCATTGAAGAATGTTCCAAAAGATGAATCTGACGGAGGGATGTTATCTTTAGAAATTACCCCGTCAGGCTGGATTCCATGCTCTAGACAGTAAAGCTCCCAGCAGGCATTTCCCATCTGAACACCTGCTTGGCCAATATGTATAGAGATACATTCCCTCTGAAATGCAAGAAATCAGTGTATCAGACCAGTGAAACCTATTTTATGCCCTAATTGACTAGCTGTCAAAATAAAAAACCAAAGAGTCATAGAATGATGCATTTTTATACTTTACTAATCCATTAGGCCACCGATTCATTGCTTGTCAAACTTTGGGCTCCCATGCCTTACTAAAATTTCATGCCATGGGTGTATACCATGCTGTAGTCTCATACATCCAAGTTAAATATTGCAAGCTTTGAAAAATGACATGGAGTGTTAGGTGATATATTGGAAGCCCCACATTGGTTTGCATATAATGATTGAGCATTTTAGGTGCCAAGATTTGTTGGTTTCAGATGTTGCAGGGAAAGCAAGTCTTTTTACAGGAGTAGAGCTCATCTTTGCATGAATAATTTTGCACAGAACCATCCCAGATTCAGCCATAAAGTCAGCTGCATATTATACCCCATATCCTACATCACTGACCTGACACACAGGTATTTGCATGCCTGATAACCCTACACATCTTTGAATAAGGGGTTACTGTAGGATAAAATTTTCAGTTACTATTGCTTTATTAATTGGACAAAATCTGATTTGCCTATATGTGGCAATCACTCAAATTCAAACTGCATTAAAGCAGAGGGAAATATTGAAGGACAATCATGACCCATTTGGTGGAAGTGGATAGGTTATGGCTTACAATATTCTTACCATTTGAATAAAGGTATTTTGGCATTAACATTTAAGCCTAAAACAAAAACTATTTACACTACATTGCACATATACAACTATATAAATATATCAAAGCTGCAAAGTAACATGTAGCACTTTGTGGATTAACTTTAATACAATTAAATCTCAAGCATTATATTTATCCTACATACAGTTTCCAGCTATACACAGAGCACATCTTCCCTGCACCAACACTCACCATCTTTAACTTTTCTCTTCCTACAAACCTGCTGAAAAGAGACCAGACATTACCAGTTACCTAACCCCATCAGCATTTAAACTATCCCAGCTTTGGAAAGTGGGAGGTCTCACATAATTAAAGTGCAATTTACCTGAAATTAAAGCTTGGTAGGATAGATTGCTTTGCACTAAAAGGGTTCATGCACATTGATTGCAATGCACTACCATGTGTCTGTGGTTTTGTGGTGTTACAAATAGTGCATGCACCTGTTTTTCTGTCTTAATTTAAAATAAAGATATAAATTGTTTTAGACATTTTTCCACAGACAAATGATAATAAAAATATGGGTCGGTATGAATTTTTCTTATTTTTGCTTCAGCTTTAATGACCATCCACAACAAATAACTGAATGAGGATTGCCCTGTTTCTGTTTTTATTTTCTGGGCTGAAAATTTGTGCAAAATCACAGAAGTTGTCTTTGGCAACCAACCAGTTTTATATATCTTCAGTAGTGTCATTGCCATGTGTAAACTGCTTTGTTAAAACATAAATCCTTCCAAAATCAGCATTTCCCAGGGACTGTAGTATGAAAATATCTGTGTCACACCAATAAAAATGGCCAGCCTACATTTTTTATTAACAAGGTGAGAAGATCTTGGGAATAAAGCCACTGTCAGAATGATTGGTACATAGGTAGCACTCTTGGGATTCTGCAGTCCTGCAGTTGGTATGTTTTACTCATCTTTGCATGATCCCCTTGGAGCACTTGAAACACAAAATAGAAGGAAAAAAATATTATGCTCAAAATATGCATTAGTATATCGATACACTAGAGAGATTAGGCTGTAAAGTTATTTGGGGATGTGGATTGTATATTATAATATATCTGTACTGAGGGGGATTGTCAGATATACAAATAAGTAAATAAATATATATAAAAAAATATTGAAAGCATTACCCAAAAAAGGTGACAAATTGATGATATGAGCACCTACTAGCCTAATGCTCAATGATTGAACAAAATATGTTTTATATGTAGGTATATTTTTTTTTGTTTTGCCACTGGTAGTAAAGGGGTTAAAGTTTGCACTTCCTCTCCCTCTAATTTTACCTGAGGCTATACTTCCTCTCAGGTGGAAACGCAAGGCTACTTAATAAATGGTGTAGTGCAGGAAGCACCTGGTGTGTGTTCTATAGCTAAGAAATGTGCTCAATTACCAGAAAGAAATCATGGTAAGAGCTTTGTGCTGTACATTGTTCTGTGTAGTAGTGCAATGTGTGTGGGTTTGTCTTTTTGCAGTGAGTTGATTGTTGCCTTGCAGGTAGTTGGAAGCAGCCAGATATTTCAATAGGAGTTTTGAAGTCTAGGAATTCCTTATTCTACACTTACCCACCAAACAACACATCCAGACCAAATTAATGGTGTATACATTTTTTTTTGTAGGCTAATGCTTGGTTCTTGGCTCTGCTCTAGAGCGTGGGTGATGATTTTTCAACTGGATGCAATATAGCAATATTATCTATAAACTCCACTGATTTCCCTGTGGGACGACCACATATTTTTACATTCTGATCCTTGTGTTCTTCACAACTGTCTCTTAGTTAAATAGTGAGGTTAGTGACTGTAATTTTGGGTGTTGAGGAATCTGTGCTCTTGAATTGGTAATGCAGCCTTACAATAAATTGATTCTGTCTCTCCCATTAAGTGTATGCATTCAGTT
>NC_092859.1:112322140-112336616 GCF_032062135.1 Pyxicephalus adspersus
TACTTGGTGATCACTAGGAAACGCTTGGAGACATTTCAACCAAACTTGCTATGTTCCACTATTACTCGGATACGCATTGAGACCTTAAAATCAAAATTGCTGGACATATGACTCAGATTCATGTAAGTGCACCACTGTTCTTTGTACAGCGCTGAGGTATATTTGTATGTATGAGTGTGTGTATGTATTGCTCAGTGACGGTGTGCCTTTTGCTTATATTTTTACATGTGTAAAGCTAGCTGTGGTATCATCTAGTTTAAAATAAATCCACTGCATTCACTTTCAATCACATAAAAACATTGCATTGAATTACTAACTCCTGAATGATATACAATGTGTACACACTTTTTACACTGAATTGTGATTGACTAATACTTTTATTCACTAAATGGAAACCAAATATGCCAAACCTAAAATTGTGTGTATGTGTGAAATTTATTTTAGATAATTTTGTAACTGTTTTGTAACTGAATTAGATTTATGTTTTTTACCCCCACTATTATAGGGACTCTAATGAGCCTTCTCTATGATAATTGTTGGTCGGGGTGGATGGACCTCTTTTGTTTTCACTCTGCTCGATCTGCTTCTTTACATGGATCTTTGGGGTTTAATAGTTCTGAACCTTGAAATGCCAAGGGCTGAGTGTTTCTGGTTTATTGTGCGCTCTGACTTCCATAGTCCACTTGCTTTATCTGGCCTGGAAAAAGCAAGTGGGACTATGGAGGTCCGAACTTATCTGCAATATATATGTATACAATGGAATTCTCTCAATGCAGATTTGTACGGTGTTCTCATCTTTCCAGGTATATCTATAGGGAATGAAAGAGATCAAAAAATCAGATTGTAATGTCATGTGTGGGTAAACTTTACCTTGTGTCTCATGAAAAACTATGTGGTTTATATACTCAATGCCAACTACTGTGAAACATGTTTTATGACCTTTTATATAGACATTAAAGTTTTTGTATTGCAGAGAGAATGTATATCTGTCCATGTTGGCCAGGCTGGAGTTCAGATGGGAAGCGCTTGCTGGGAACTCTATTGCTTGGAGCATTCAATTCAACCAGATGGCACAATACAAAAGACTGCGGCCGTAGACTCTTCGTTTTCCACCTTTTTCAGTGAGACTGGGTCAGGAAAGTACGTTCCAAGAGCTGTCTTCATTGATTTGGAGCCAACTGTTATCGGTATGGTATTTCCTAAACTAATTCATTCCATGGAAGCTAGAAGCCTTCTGCAGTATATCCAATGTGCATATAAAAAAATCAAATTTTGTTGTGTGAAGGCTTGAACAAGAGATTCTCTCTGGGCTTAACCAAAAGAGCAAAAATATTTAGTGCGAGAAATTACGGGCTTAGCGGTTAGGGGGTTAAACTTCATCCTCCACCATGATCCCACATTCTCAGTAATAATAAATTGTCTTTCCTACCATTACACATTTATCAATTATGTAGCATTTACTACTGTAACTTTTAGACACCCCTGCAGTTACATTAGTTTGTGCAAACACACCAAACTTTTTAAATTGGTTCTATATTATTGTTTACCAACGAAGATGGAATACATCCAATGCTTTTGATATCCCTAACATGTTTCTTTTCATCTTTTATAACTACAGTAAATCTTTGACCTTAGAAGTTCTCTCAAAACTGTCTATTTTTATCTTTAAAGGCTCCAGAAGTTTTATTGGAGCTATGATATTTGGAATGGTCCAATATGCTAAAATACATCTAAATAAAGTTTTTTTTTTTTTTTTTTTTCTTTTTTCACAAATATAAATCTAATAAAGTAAAACTCTAGCCATGTGATATAATGCTGATTGTAAAATGGGTTTACAAATATAAGCACCAAACATAGCCCTGCCATGGTATGTATCAAGAGGATAACACTACTTCTTGGAGAAGAAGCCCTTGCCCCACTGTAAGTTTACGGTAAGAGATCCCATGTTTCCTCCTGTAACCCTGTCCTAACCCCCTCCATCTTCAAACCTATGTGCTCAAAACATTTGTGGATGACGGCATTGCAATGCAGTGAAATGTTTGGTTATTTTTGTTGTTTAAAGGGGACTATAGACGGTGAAATAAAGTGTGCATGAAAATTAGGTTTGCTGTTGTGAATTTGTTTTGCACCTAATTGCCAAGTCAGTATGAAACAAATGTCAGCTTTGTATTCTTATTTTTGCAGGTGAAGTAAGAACTGGAACCTACAGGCAGCTGTTTCATCCAGAACAACTCATACCGGGCAAAGAAGATGCTGCCAATAATTATGCTCGTGGGCATTACACCGTTGGCAAAGAATTAATAGACCAAACACTTGACAGGATACGAAAGCTGGTAAGCAGATTGGACATTTAGCATAAACTCTATTGGTGACTGTGTTCCTAATCGATCCCTGACCCATTTCTGGTTGGATCTCTCTAATGCCAACCTTAATCCAAGAGTTAAAAAACCTTGGGCAGCACACTTTGAGTACAATAGGAAAAGATGGGTTTTCTTCCTCAGAAATGCGGTTGCCAAGGGTCTATGCCATCCTTTTTGCAGCTTTTTTTAAATGTCTAAAGGAACCCCAGACATTTTAGGGTTTGAGGTACCCATACATGTTCTGGTCTCTGAACCATGGAAAAAAAAAAACTATTCATTGGAGGTAAGGGGGGGGAGTAGGTGCTCCCAAGTTTTTGTGCCCTGTGGAAAGAATGTCCTATTACATTGGTGGCCAGAATTCTAACTGTTGAAATTGGTATATAAAAAATGCAGGTGGGTTTTTTTTCAGAATGTCATGCTTCTGGCATTAAGCACTTCATTCTTTTACTAACCCCTTTAGCAGCATGGATCTGGGTTGGGGGATTAACCTAATTTTTACCAAACACCCTAATATACCTTAATTTTAACTTTTCGCCAACATTCTTTTTCTTTCTTTTCCCCCCTATTGTCTTTCAGTCTGAACAGTGCTATGGACTTCAAGGATTTTTGGTCTTCCACAGTTTTGGAGGTGGCACAGGTTCTGGTTTCACTTCACTATTAATGGAGCGCTTGTCAGTGGATTATGGAAAGAAATCAAAGCTGGAGTTCTCGATTTATCCAGCTCCACAAATATCTACTGCAGTGGTAGAACCATATAATTCTATTCTGACAACCCACACAACCCTGGAGCACTCAGACTGTGCCTTTATGGTAGACAATGAAGCCATTTATGATATCTGTAACAGAAATCTGGACATTGAACGCCCCACTTATACCAACTTGAATAGATTAATTGCCCAGATTGTTTCTTCCATTACAGCTTCTCTGAGATTTGATGGGGCACTGAATGTTGACTTGACAGAGTTCCAGACTAATTTGGTGCCTTATCCTCGAATCCACTTCCCACTGGTCACCTATTCACCCATAATATCCGCAGAGAAGGCTTACCATGAGCAACTGTCTGTGCCAGAGATCACCAATTCTTGCTTTGAATATTCAAATCAGATGGTGAAATGTGATCCACGACGTGGTAAATACATGGCTTGCTGTCTGTTATATAGAGGTGATGTGGTACCTAAAGATGTCAATGCTGCGATAGCTGCAATTAAAACCAGGAGGTCCATCCAGTTTGTAGACTGGTGTCCTACTGGTTTTAAAGTGGGAATAAACTACCAGCCCCCTACTGTAGTTCCCGGAGGGGATCTTGCCAAAGTTCAACGTGCTGTGTGTATGCTGAGCAACACTACAGCCATTGCAGAGGCCTGGGCAAGGCTGGACCACAAATTTGATCTCATGTATTCTAAGAGAGCTTTTGTACACTGGTACGTGGGAGAGGGCATGGAGGAAGGGGAGTTCTCTGAGGCCAGGGAGGATATGGCAGCTCTAGAGAAGGATTATGAGGAGGTGGGAACAGAGACACGGCTGGTCTCCATCAGCAAAGTGTTAAAAGAACAAGTAACAGGACTTAATAGTAATAATTCTATATTTGTTCCTGTGGGTCAGGCCTACAACAAGAGCTTTCCTGCCGTGTCTGTGTCCCTTGGGATCAGGTCATGGCTGCTAGGTTTCCCAGGTTGTTCTTAGCTGGGCACATATAAAACCTAGAGAAGCCAGTAGACAATATTGTGATTATAGAAATATATGTTGTGTTTATGAGAAGTCATTCATGTCCCCCCTCCCTCAGAGATCAGTCCAGCTGTTACTTAGTAACGGGGCCCTCTTTGCTGTAGCATTAGATTGTGGGCCCATTTAAGGGACAGCTAGTGACGTGACTATGGGCTTTGTACAGCACTGCGTAATATGTTGGCGCTATATGAATACTGTGTAATAATAGGATCAATCCCTCTAGTATCTTTTTTTTTTTTCTCTGACAAACATTATTAGTTCCATGCACTACACAGAACTGGGGTTCATGGGGAGCATCATTGAGTGTCTGTAGAACATTGGTGGCTCCCTTTCCAAGCAGCCCCACCACAAAGCAATACATGTATGGGAGGGGAAGGTGATCTGATTGTATGGCACTGTAGTGACAATATGATAAGAGAACACACAGCTCTGATACAATGTAATCATGACATGTATACCTGGGAGGGTCTGTCACACTGTGTTGGGTGAGGGGGTGGGGTCTATGTCACTATAGCGTGAGATATGTGACACTATACGCGGTATTTTTTATTATTTACAGAAAAAAAAGGTCGGAAAGTGCAGGATACATATTTCTTGTTTTCATTTTACTTCGACTTTGGCTTGCTAGTCACGAATACATAGGAAGTCACGACCAGGGATTTGCCCTTAAGTAAAATGGCCGTCAAGTTTAGCAGCCCAGAGAGCGCATGTGTAGAGGTCTTTTCCTCATAGCTGCGCCTTATTCATCTCTTAGCAACCATGTTCTTGCCATCCAATTGGCTGATGCCCAGTTTCCGCTCTTTTCAAACTAGCGGTACGGCGGTTGGCTGTGTGACGAACGTTCTGTGTCCGCCGCTTGAATATTGAGCCCACCATGGAGGGGGAGGAGGTAATGAAGCCCCCGGCGGACCCTTCTCCGCCCTCCGATAAAGTGAAGTCTAAAAAAAGAAATGCCCCTAAACGGAAATCTTCCGTCACCAGCCTGGCAGGCCCGACCTCCCCGGACAGAAGCTGCAGCAGGAGGTAGGCGCGCTGAAGGGCTTCAGGGGATGGCAGGGAGATATAGGCCCCGGGGGTTCGGGTGGTTCTATGCACCGTGTGTTGGCTTCTTTGCTCTGTGGGGTGAATGAGGCGCGATGGGTGAATGTGGTGTCATTGGTTTAGCCGTCTCTGAGTGTCTTCCCAATCTTCAGACGGCTTCTCTTCCCGCCAGGTTTGTGTGTTGGTGAGCAGACTAATGACATGAGGTGACAATGGACCTGGTATAGTTTTGTTACCAGGTTTTCCCCCATAACACCCCTGCATGGCCCTGCTGTCATGGATAATAGGGGATCAGCAGGCTATTGGCTGGGAAATTCCATCCTGACTAATAGACTTATAACTAAACAAAAGTTTCTGGTGTACAAATGTTTGGGGAGAATGCAATCATGTGACCTGTCAGTGTCGTGTCATGGTCATCCACCAATCACAGAGCTCTCTATGGAGTGTTATGCGGAGAGCGCTCCATGAAACACTGCAGGCTGCTTACATTGTATGAATGGATTGTCACAAGCTGGTACAATGTCATTTCCACCATAATGATCACCTTTAATGAATTGATGGGAATCAGTAACAGGTAAAATTATACAAATGTTTTGTTAGTTTTAATCTGTGATCACTGGGATCTGTAAGTTTCCAAAGTAAGCTTGCAGGTCCTTGTTTGCCAATAGACAATATTGTGATTATAGAAATACATGTGATGACTGTATATCTAGTAACGATGGCACTTAGTAGTATAGATAAAAGTCACCCCACTGTTTCTGCCATGTTTGGGCACAAGGCCATTTAAAGAGGAAGTAAACTAAAAAATGCCCAAAACCAAAAAAAAAAATCCACTTACATTCAATCCTGCAGAGCAATCAATCGGTCCGTAGGTTTCTTCCGTCGGAAGAAACAGAATGTCTACCCTTTTATGTAAAGTGAAATTTATGAGTTTAGGTAGACTTTAATAGATATTCTTCCAGTTCCAGGGATCTTCCTGGTCTGACCCTGCCCAGCACTATAGTATCTTCCTGCAGGAATATAAATCTCCTATAGGAATAAATGCATCGGCATTAGGCAGGCGCACTAAGAGGAGGTGGGGGATGTTTTGGCAGTAAGATGACAGGCCGGTCTGTACAGTGAGAGTACTAGCAATGTGTTTAAAAGACCAGTAATGGCAGCCCGTACATAATTCATGATGATGTCACTTTAAATAAAAATAAATATGAAGCTGACGTTTCCTTTTTTAATATCTGTTTCATGGCTGTCATGTTAGTGCTTTGACATTCAGTGCTTCCTGAGCCGGAATGTATTTACATCTTTCTTGTCCTGGATTAGTGACATAAGTATGGATACCTGGCAGCCATTTTCATCCAGCGATGGCACCTTCCATACTTTAAAGCTTTAGTGGAGCTGTCCCTGTGCTACAAAGGTTAAGTGGATGTTTTTTGTTACAGGGAAGGTCAAAAGAACTTGTATTATTTCCTGGCTCCAGCGTAATACTCTGAGCCACCCTGCAGACACCCATTTAGGACCCTCTGCTGTGGGCAGTGGCTGCAATGCCATCACCTACAATTCAGAACCAATGGCGCTGTGTGACGAGAGGGACTGCCCAGGGCATCTGGGAGAAGAGTACATTGCACGTCAAGAAAATGAGGGCTATACAACGTATTAGCCCTTTATTTTGCCCCCAAAACAAACAAAAAAAAAAAATAAATAAAATTTTTTTTTTTTAGTTAAGGGGGTAGCCCTAAAGCAGAATTAAAGCTGTACTATTCGCCTATCCATGTTCCATCGCAGACCACCGCCATCATCCTTTCTTCTTCTTAGAGAGAATGTTTGCCCATCCTGATTGGCTGTGCCAACTCCCATGTGAGTTTAATTCATCCCTGACACACACAAGGGAAGATGGGGTTGTTGGGTTTCCCTGGAGCTGCTCAGCTTTTTCACATTTCACCTTTGTCATCCGGCAGGTGAAGGACATCGCTGCCCCTTTTTGCATAAGTCACCTGTCTGATCCTTCATTGTGAGAAGTGGGACTTTAGCTCATCTTTAAGTTAGTAGTGCATGTACAAATTGCTGGATTGGCAAAACTTTTTTTTTTTTAATTTTATCTTCCATATCAGAGTTTGTTTTTATGGCTGTTGCTAATACTATAAATCAGTTCTCTTTGCTAGTGGTGTTTCCAAAGCAGTTGTAACTTGGCTTTGCCTTTCTGCCAGCCTCAGAGATTAACTCATGTGACAGTCTGTAAGAACCTGTTGGATCCATAAAAGGAATATCTTCTTTTACATGAACATCTATGCTTTTATCTCAGACAGACTTTTTTCAGTATTAAATATTGCAAATACTTTACATTACTTTATCTTCACATGTAGCGAGGGGAGTGACATTTTAGTGAGATATATAAATTCTTTTCTCTGCATTTATTTATGTCTGAAGTACCTCAAGTCGTCCGACTAAGGAGCCGGTCACAGCCATCGTCCATTAATTAATTATAGGAAGGGTAGGCTCAGGCCCAACCCTGAATTCTGGATGAAAATTTACTTGCTAGCATTGGAAAATGTACATTTATTTGGAAGACTCATACTAGGAAAGAAAAGGAAATTATTAAGTGTGTATTAGTGAATAAATTACCATTTTGGTTTACAACCTATACAAATGTAAAATTTTTGTATGTTGCACATATACAATCTCTTTGAAATTTACCAGAACTATGTGATAGAAAGGTGAAACTAAATGATCTAATCATTTGGTATGCTGTTGTGTGGGCCATCACACATAGAAGTTGTTAGATATAAAGAACATGACAGTATAATCAGGTTGTATAGTTTGGTGAAGTATGGTGAGTGTCATACCTTCCTTTCTGCTGGGCATTTAGTCAGGTCAAGCTTTTGCTGTCACTGGTGTCCTCCACTAGTGAGTGTGTTGGATACAGGGTCCCTGTGGTTCTCTTGCTGGCCATCACTTTTGTGTACTTTAGTGATGAAGTGAAGGAGCAGGAGGGAACCAGTAACCCCAACAAGGGAAGGCAATTGCAGCAAAGGATTTGTAGTAGTGGTTGGTTCAGTAGCTGCGGATGTACTGCATGATATTGGAAGATATTCTTGTAGAGCAGGGGTGGCAAACTCAAATACACAGTGGGTCAAAATGAAAAAATTGGACAAAGTCGTTGGCCAACTTTGATATTTATTGAAGAAATATCTACAGTTGAGGAAATTCGCTAATGAATGTCAACAGAATGAATGACGCACAAGCAGAGCATTCTGGGATTTGTAGTATTAGCGGTGCATGCACTGTACTCTAGTGAACATTTGAGGTTTTTTCGCAGGCCAAATGTGTTTATATTTCTGTCTTTGCTAATGTTGCCACCTCCCTCTTAGCAGAGATGAATAGTCTGTACAGGTGGCAAAAAATGGAAGAAGCCCAGAATGTCATATTATACTTTGTAGTAAATGTGTGTAATTAGACCTTTTTTAAAGTATATAAAACATATTGATGGCCCTGCACAATGTTTATATCTATAGTTTCTTCATGCCGCCTCCTTATCCACTGTCTGCTGAAGTTCTGTGTAAGCTTTAGGTCAATCTAATTAAACTTTATACAGAGCTTGTTATCCTACACACTTCCACATGATGGCACTGGTGTCTTGTGATTGATGTGCTTCAGGCACCCAGTGAAAGCTGCCCATACCAAGAACAGTACCAGCTTTTTCTCCATTCTCTGAGGGAGCTCAGCAAATCACGCATTGGGGCTAGTGGTGTTTGGATGGGGGGTGTTACTTTAAAAGAATTTATGCCCCTCCTTTTGAATGAGGTTCTGTATTTACTAGTATTTAGCCCCTAGTAACAGCCTTTCAGCTTTTTTTTGTGTGTGCGTTTTTAATAAGTTGCAGTGGTTGTATTCAGCCACTAGATGGTTTAAGCTGACAAGTTTCTGAGCCAATTACGTGGGCATTCACAGGGAATACTTAATGTGTTAGGCAACGGACCTATCATACACCTGTGCAACCTAGATGCCTGTATGTTTGCATCTGTGGGGCAGCAGGAGTGTGTGTTTGTCTGGGAACATTGAAATCACATATAAGATGATGAATCACTATTGTTGGTGAATGTATTATACAAGTTGAAAACATTTATTGATATACATGCAATATATTTGGGAACAAAATGACATTATAAATTGGGAACCAAAATCATTAACCCACTGAAGGCTGCATTCCAAATCACACTGAAAATGTAAGTAAAAAAATTGAAATCACGAAATTAATTTATAATGTGGCTCATACACACAAGTATTCCGCTTCTGGGTTGTGGTCCTGTCCAGCTCTGTCTCCTGGTATCATTGAGACTGTACTGGGTGACACTGCAAACCTACTTGTGAAGGCACAAACGAATGGGCGATTCTGGAGGATCTGGACTACCTGTGCAAACCGAGTGAGCTGCAGGTACCGCCTCGTGCTATTGTACGGTATCAGTAGTGACAAGAGCGACAATAAAATGCAGGACTAATAAAGAGTCAGCAACTAGGTATACTTCAACACATATAGATAAGATTATTTACAATACATTATGTTCATACTGTATGTCAAACATGAAAAGAATGTAGAATACAAACATGAAGTGAATATTCTATGTAATGGGCCATCTGCAACTCTGCAGGTTTAATTCAGTATGAGCTAGGAAGCAGAAGAAGGGCTCGAGAGGTGCTGATGGAAGGAAAGTATGGTCATTTGTGTGAGCTTGGCATTCTGAGTGGGTACATTGAAAACGTGGTTCTTGGGTGATAACGTGCTAATAAAGTCCTAATTATACCTTTTTATTCTTTTTTACTTACAATTGTTTTCGTATTTTTTTTTGTCTGATCTAATTTCTGGCTACTTCTCTTTTTCAGACATTCCCTAAGAAGAGGAAGCTCTTTTACATTCCTGACCCCTGGGACACAATGGGATTTTACTCTGGTTAGTGCTGTTTGATTGTATTTACATTGCAGGCATTCTTCAGTTTCTTCATATTTCTCTTCAGACTATTAGTAGTTTTTGGGGCACACTCAAATTTTTCACTAGTGAATGTGTGTATTAACGGTAAGACAATAAATGGTTACTATTCACCATGGCTCTGTAATGCAGAGAATCCACCTTCCTGAAGTCTCTTTAGCAACCAGCAGTGTTGGACACAGCGATGGAGGGGTTGGCAGGAGGAATCATAGAGTGGAGGACTGGGAGTTTTAATCTGTGTATAAGGTGGCTTCAAGGAATGATTTATTTGAATTAGAGTGCTGTGTGCAGCATGAGGGATGATGATTAAAATTTCAAACATCTAAACACATCTAACTCCTAATAAATAATTCCTGGAAACTCATTACGAACTTGGCATTTTGGTGTGTTGTGTATGTGCACTGCGGTATGACCATAAACTTGCCGTATTCTTTGGGTTGAAGGTAGTCCTTTACCATGTGTTGTGATTACCTTAGCTCACTGATATGTTCTTCAAAAGGACTGGTGTTCCAATACTTTAACGAACATATTGTTTGTTAACTTGCGGCAAAATGTATGTTATTGCAATGTACATCAGTAGATTTTTGTATTTTAGCCCTTGGTGTCTACCCACAGTGAAAGCATGCAATGCATTAGGCTATGTACACACGTTCAATAATTGTTGTTGGAAAGGATCTTTCACGATCATTTCCAACGACAAACGACTGCACAATGCATGAACAGTGCTGTACATACAGCCCAGTTCTGCTCTACGGAGGGGGAGAACGATGGAGCGGCACCCGCTGATCTCTCTCCTCTTTACTTGCATTGCGATCGTTCATCGCCCATCTTCCGTGCCTCTGCCAAGGATGGTCGTACGGACGATGAACGACAAGAGCTGTACACACGCCAGATTATTGTCCAATAGCAGCCCTGAGGCGATTATCGGACGAGAACTATTGTACGTGTGTAGCTAGCCTTACTTTGTGTCTGTCTGCGTAGATACCTAGGTTTACCAATTCATTTTTGCAGATAATCAGCTGCTGATAACTCATCGTCTGTTATTGACCAGGGACTAATTGTAGGTAAAGGTGTGTCAATGCCGTGTGTCTGACTTAATAAATATAAAAACATTGATAGCTAACTTTTGTTGAAACTTATGAAAAAACTTGGCATATGTGAGGCCTTTATTAGACAGAGGGTTTTGTGTAACCCTGGTGCTAACAGGATTGTATAACTTAATTTTATCTTTCATGTATGTACACCCTTTTTGGCTGTGTTACTTTGTGTAATATAATGACAAACAGCTGTAAGCTTATTGTAACAATAAATTGTAGTGATGTGTGAAGTGAAGAAAGAATTTACTTGCCTCTTTAAAAGTCCCAAACAAAGCCAGATGTGGTCTTGCGAGTGATTTAACAGACATGTTTAGTCTTGCGTCTTACGTATTGTGTTTTGCTATGTGGGTATGGATGGCCTCTACAGCAGTGCTAGAGCTTCATCTTTTTATTTATTTATTTATTTTTTTTCTTCACAAGTGTGATTGTAGAACTTATGTGTACCTGTACAACTGTGTGATAAATCTATTTTTCAGTAGAACATATTTTCTTTAGAATTATCAGTTTACCTTTGCTACTGTTTTCTATTTATGAGTGACGTATAATATGGACTTTTTGTTCTATTTGCTTTTAGAAGAGGAAGCGCAGGGAAAAGGATGATGACTCTTTCAGCCTCTGCAGCTTTGATCTTAAGGTAAAAAGATCTTCTGTATGCTATAGTCAAGGTCTGACGTATGTCAGGTCAGGTTGCCAAAATACATAATTACATTATCTGATATACAGCTCTCCTTTGGCTCAAACAAACCAAAGTCATGCTTCAGAATTTTGCTTTGTGCTTCAATGCTATTAGCATATGTATGATTAAGAACAGAGTTTCTTTTTCCTTGATCTAATATCACAAAAGGCTCCCTACCTACAACCGCTGTCCTGTAAACAATGGATCCACTGTCTGTGATTCTTTAAATGACTGCAGTCTGGATTTGTGTGGACATTTAATATCACTTTGCTTTGTGAGGGAGAATGTACTGACAGGTGATCACAGGTAGACTGTCTCATTGCATCTTGATAAATTCCCATATTATTATTATTATACAGTATTTATATAGCGTCATCATATTACGCAGCGCTGTACAAAGTCCATAGTCGTGTCACTAACTGTCCCTCAAAGGAGCTCACAATCTAATGTTCCTACCATAGTCATATGTGATTAATGTAGTTTAAGGTCAATTGTTAGGGAGAAGCCAATTAACCCAACTGCATGTTTTTGGGATGTGGGAGGAAACCGGAGTACCCAGAGGAAACCCACGCAGATATAAGGAGAACCTGCAAACTCCATGCAGATAATGTCCTGGCTGGGGAATCGAACCTGGGACCTAGTGCTGCAAAGGCCGGAGTGCTAACCCCTGAGCCACCATGCTGCCCGTAGAGATTCTAGCAGGGCAGTTTTAGTCTTAGACCAGATTACTAACAATATAATTTTTTTTTTTATTCCATTGGGGACCATCTTTTGAATTTGTTGGTTGTGTGCCTCAAACTGGCCTTTGCTTTCTGATCAGGCAAATAGCATAACAAAAAGCAAATCTGATTTTTCATCAGGCAAATAGAGTTCAAGAATGGCAGCCATAAGCCTTTTTATGCTACTACAGCCATATTTATTTGTGCTCATGGCATTTAAAGTTCCTAATTTACACTCAATGTTCCCATTTAGGGCTTGCTTGATAGCCGCTCTTTTGCTGCTAGTATTCTTTCATGCCAAACTATAAAAAAAAAATACCTAGAACTGTAGAGAACTGATTTTCTCTGGTTTCTATGATAAAGCATTGGGTGCAGAGTGATTAGTTGCCAGGCTGAAACATTGTAACATGGTTGTTAACTGTCCTTGGCCTGGTGTAAGCTCTGTTGGGTTATGCAGGACTTTTTCCTCCGGCTGGCAGAAGGCCCCTGAAAATGTAACTAGCAGCCATGGATAATTGGGCAGAGTTAAAAAAGTAAATTTGTTGCTGTGCCCTATTTAAGAGAAGTAACAGATGTGCTGAAAATTGGATATCGCTGATTCTGGCCAAAAGAAACTTGTGTTACTATACTGGAATTTGGAATTTTTTATGGAAAGGTGTCCCTAATAGAAATGTTATTTTAAATTACAGTATACAAACAGAATTCCTGAAACTCAAGAGAATATTTAGGATTATTTAAATACTTGGGTTTTTTTTTCTTGTAAATTTTTATTTTCTATAAGGTTACAAAAATAGCAAACAATGGTTTATAATCACCAAAGAGAAATATAAACAAGATGGTTTTATATGCAAGAATCTGGGACATAACATGCCCTCTGGTAGGGAATAATGCAGAAAGGGGTAACAGATGGCGATAAAATATTAACTAGAAACTTATTAGAATGTTCTTTGTGTAAATTAAAATATTAGTGTGTGTAAAATAGTCCTTAGTGGTACCCAATACTTTGAAAAGTTTTTCAAGCTATTAAAGTGAATTGTGCCCAGATCATACATACATACATACATACATACATATATATTCTGAAAAAGCAGTAAAAGCACTTTACAACAACCTCTCACCTATGTTAACTCTATGTATTCTAGAGAAAGGTGTCCTTGAAATTCCAAATGGGGCACAAACCTTTCAGACCTAAAACTTGAACAAACAATCCAGTGCGGCTCCTGGGGACTAGCACCTTGCCAGCTGATCGGCTGCTTGTACCACAGCACACAGTACTTAACCAGCATTTGTAGATTTGACACTGAGCGTTACTGAACTACTTACTGCTTCTTTCCTTCATTCTCCATTGGGATGCCAAAGTTAGACGTTACATGCAGCGTCTCCACACAGGCACGGGCTCACCGGCATGAGAAAACCGTAACTTCACCACCATTCTGAACACAGCCTAATTCTTTCTCTGTTACTTTCTAATGCAAGGGAATCTTGGCAGGCTGGCAGCCCTCTACTAAAAACACATTAGATGGTTTCTAAACTGCTGGAAACCTATTGAAACTTCAGTCTTTGTTATGAATTTTGAGGTCAGATGGTTTGTTCAGAAGCTCAATTGTACCTTGAACTAAAGATTTTGGGTGTTATATCCATGCAATCCTCTCTTTCTATAATTTTGATTGCAATCCTTTAATCAGGGGGTCATTTAGGTTCATGATTTTTAGCCCTGTTTGTTTACAAGTCTCTCCCTTAACCACCTGAGCGTTACACTGAGGTCTAGATTTCTGTACCAAAAGTGATCCACTGTTTTTCATGAAATTTTTTTTATAAATTGTAGACCTGTAACTTACAGAAATATGTCCGAACAGGGGTTCTAGTAGATAATATGAATATAA
>NC_092859.1:112337376-112449361 GCF_032062135.1 Pyxicephalus adspersus
AAACTCAAACCTCACCCAAAACAAACAAAATACACTTACCTTCAATCCCGCAAAGCAGTCGATTGGTCCGGAGGTCTCTTCCATCGGGTCCGGCGTTGTCCCGGCATCAGTCGGCGGGCGTGTTGGGCATTGGGTGCAGAGTGATTAGTTGCCAGGCTGAAACATTGTAACATGGTTGTTAGCTGTGCTCAGCCTGGTGTAAGCTCTGTCCTTCAGGTTATGCAGGACTTTTTCCTCTGGCTGGCAGAAGGCCCCTGGAAATGTAACTAGCAGCCCTGGATGATTGGGCAGAGTTAAAAAAAAGTAAATTTGTTGCTGTGCCCTATTTGAGTGAAGTAAATCCCTCCCGGGATGCGTGACGTAGGTATCCCGGGAGGCTTTGCGCTCCCATTTCATTATCTTGGCGATGTAGAATTAGGAGATGGTGCTGCACCACTAACCTTTTATCTTACATAAAAGGGTTGTCTACCCATTGAGTTTAGGTACGCTTATCTTTAGCTACTCTAGCTTCTAATTATATATGAGATCGGTTACCCTGTGTTGTGTGTGTTTTGTCATACAAAAGCATGTACTAACACAACCAGTTGTAAGTAGTGAGTTATAATATGTAGACAGAATTCTGAAATTCTCACGCTGGCTTCCTGTATCTCAGCATTAATTTTTATGGCTGTGAATATTTTTCTCCTGAGTAAAGTCACATTCATTATACTACTCTGCCACTTTAAAAAATGACTAATTTCAATGTTTACTTTTTTATAAGGTACTACCCTTGTTTCTTGGCAACAATATCCAACACATATTAGAGATAATATCAGGCAAATACTCCTACTCCCTTTTTGCTAAGGCATTATAGAGTTAAAGTGTAGATAATTTTTTTTTTCTATTTTTATGTTCAGTCTAAGGGTGACCAGAAAAGTGGCGTATACACTATGTCGCTTTATATAGTATGTTGACATTCCCTTATGAACATAGAACATTGTGTGTAATATTACCCAGAGCAATTAATAGGATTGAAGGACCAAGCCCCTGTTTGTGCTGGGCAAACATCTAAAGGGTTTTTAGTGGGTGCCAGGAGCAAAATTTTACAATGTGAAACTTTTGTGTAGTTGTGGTCAGGTGGCCAATCTCGTTCATCAAATTACATTTGAATGGATTGTTTTTGAAACCCCCGAGGTATTCTCATGTATGATGTCTGATGTTTTTTTGATATTTCCACCTAACATATTCACCTGCCAGAGAGGACTAGGACTAAAGATTCACTTTATCATAAAACTTCAGTCACATGAGTAAATACAAAATTGAAATATCTGGATTTGTGATCCCGTGCAGCCAGTCTTGTAATCTTCAAACAATTTTCACACTACCCATCTTTTGATTCAGATCTGGTTTTTGGATAGAGTGGTTATAGGTTAGAACCACTGCTGGGTTTTTATTTTTAAGTCAACAATCCATGCCACATTCTGACCACCAATGTCACCATGATTGAATGTAAGGGTTAATTCTAAATATTTGCCCCAGAACAGAAATAGGCAGCGTACACACATAAAATTTTTGTTGTTGGAAACAATTTTTCATGACCGCTCTCGGGTACAGATGAATAAACGAGCGCTGTAGATAAAGCGCCGTTCTGTTTTATTTTGAAAGGGGAGGGAGGAGGAAGAGCAAACTGCACCCCGCTGTGCTTTCCTCCATTGAGTTGTATAGCGGCCATTTATGGATCTGTTCTGATGGATCCATGAAATACATTGGTGACTGCTGTTGACATGTCAGATTCTCGCCAAAGAGGACCATGATCCTTGGTCTGGGGTGATAATCATCTGACGTAATTATAAATAATCATCTACCTATAGAGGGGGAAATGTTCTAATCTAAAATATTCTAATTGTGTCCGCTTATCAAGCAGAACTAGAACACTGCTAGTACAGCAAAGTAAAGATAACATTAAATATTTATTGTTCATCTTTTAACTGTCAGTGGTGGTATTGTATTTTGAAGATTGTGTAAAGCCAAGATAACCCTCACTTTATCCCAACTTGAAATAGTTATTGGCTTTACATACACTTGTAAATGTTAATTGTTACTGGATTACAGTAAAGTAGATTAAAACTTTCCTTTTTTGTAATGAGCAGGAAATGGTTTAATCCACTTTTTCCATGTGTTGTAAGGGAGATTTTCCTTCACTTTCTGAGCCTGAGATACAATACAAAGTAATCGCCTCTTTGGCAGTTGTCCCTGTAATATGGGTTCTTAGTGTATTGGGTCATTTCCTCTCACTTCTTTTTCTGACAAACCTCTTCCTTCACTAGTCACACTTATAAAGATGAAACAAAATGCATTGCAGGTAGGGTGGAAATGTTTATTTTGCTCTGAAAGTATAGCCAGTCTAAACATGATCTAAAGCAGAGTTTGTCTTAGAATGTACAGAGGCCCCAATTGCAGCGCATAGGAGGGAACTCTATAGAGGAAATGATGATCAGAAACTAGACATGCTATAGGTGTGACTGGACACTGCAGAAGACTGAGAAACCAGGGACAATTTACATGATTATATTACTGCTTTGCAGATTGTTTTCACAGCTGACCACTGAGCTTTAAGGGCTACATGCAGGTACTCTGACTGTAGTCTGATCCTAGAACCACTGCCATGCTCTCTGCCCCCTGACCAGCAAGATCTCACCAATCAGGACACACACAGTTGTCAAAGGCTTGGCCAGGTATTCACATGTGCACTGCAACCCCGCTTATTTTTATGAAGAGTTAGTAGGGGATAGAATGTTGGTCACATCTGTATGAATATTTGGAGCTTTACTTACATTTGCACAGATGTGTGTGTACTCATACATAGTAAACGGCTGTATGAAGATTTCTTGGAAAAGAACAGTTTACTTTTTTTGTGCTCAGAAATCTGTGATCTTTTCTGTGCTGCGTTGAGTAAGTTGTCTAGCTTGAGGCAGAATGCTGTGTAACTGGATCCATAGAATGTAGGTGTAGCAGCTGTCAGACAGATGAGCTGCTATTCATGGGAAGACGCCCAGGAGGCAGCTGGCTCAGCTCCTCCCCCCTATAAGTACAAAGCACACTGCAGACTTTCCTGAGCTCACACCAGTTGCAGCCAGGGAAGTATGCAGTATGGGAAGGAGCTGTGAGTGTTTCTTAGCACATCGGAGACTCGTTTATGAAAAAGTAGCTGCTCCACACAGAGCAGAACTTCTAAAGTGGATTAGCTGTGACTCCAGTGCGGGAAATATTATAAAGTATGGTGGCTCATGATGAAATTGGAGGTCTGTTGCCTATCAAAAGGACTATTCAGGTCCTAGCTGTTCAAAATCCAGCTTCAAAGGAGCTAGAGGTATGGGTATATCTTTATTATCATTTCTGAAAAAAGCTGCTTTTTTTATGGTAACTAATAAACTTATTCTAGTATCGGAGCTACTGTGTATACTTTTCTGAGATCTTTCTTGTGTCAGCGGCAAGTTGGTGCATTAATAGTTTATTAGACTAATCGCTAGCATGTGGATTTCTGTCTCATGGACATTCTAGGCTGGTGTTTTGAATGTCTTGCATTAAAATACATTTGCCTGGTGTTAAATCCTGATTTCAAGACACTGCTTGCCGCCTTTATGAAGGATTTGCAATGTGCTTTAAGCTGTTGTAACTTTGTGTTAAACCAGGAATCCTTTCCTTAGTAAAGCCACCCAAAGTGTCTGCTCCAAAGCATTAGTTTGTTTTCTGGTTATTTTATGTCTATCTAGCTAAGTTTATTTCTCAATGTCCCCTTCCAGAAAGGAACAGTGTTGGAGAATGTATGTGTGATGTGACATGGTGACTTCTCTTTTTTTGTAGGTTTTTCCGACTGTTGGTTATAGTTATATTTCTGCAGCTATGTTTGTTGTTTTCTTGTTACGAAGCTTAGACGAAACACTTTATTTGTTTTGGGCTCATTTTCACCCAACTTTCTGTCTTTAAGACATACATTTAGGCTTTACTTGCACAATGTTTTTTGCATTGTTCATTTTTTTTTTTTTTTTTTTGCCTTTCTGGTGTAAAATATCACAACCAAATGGAAAAAATGCATTTTTAGTATGAGCCATTAAAGAAGGGATACATCGTAACCTTGGTGGGAGTTGTGTCTGAGTGAAGGGAGTTGTAACTGTGGCAGTAATACATGAGGTCCTAATGCATTTCCCATTGTTTGCTTGATTATTGGTGTCTGCTAAAGATCCTTGGAGTATGTTGCGTTTCAGGCAAAACCAGTTGTAAAAGTTGTTGCTGTTTAAAAGCTGTCATTTAGAATGAGTGATTTAGTTCTTGAAGGCATACTTTTCATTATTTAAAACAAGAGGGTTCTTGTCTTCTATCTGCACAAATGTTAAAAATGTGCCCTTGCAGCTTGTGTTGGTGCTTTTGTAACGTGAAGCCGATATATGCGACATTAGGACGTTAACACCTGTCTTTCACTAGACATAGAAAACTATTGTCTATTGTTTGATTTCTCTTTTAGTAGTTACTTCAAGAAGGAAGTCCTCCATTACCTTTGCTCTACATACAATAATCTGAATGAATAAACTAAAATCCAAACCCTTGTCACATTGATGTGAGATTAGTAGGTTTCTTCATTGCTTCATTTAACTAAATGATTACATATGTGGCCCAGTATTTTTATATCTGCATATGGTTCATTTTTCCAAAAATTGGGGCATGACAGAATTGCTGCTAAATGTTGATTATTCATGGTGCAAATGACCAGCCCAAGGGAAGGTTTATTGTACATAGTACACCGTTTGAGATCTAATTTTACATTAGAGAAGTTCTGCTTTTAACCTAACATCAGATCACCATCATTCATAAAGAATAGCTATGTCAGGATATTGTTTCATTCAAATTTTGCCATCCTGCTGCAATGTTTTAATGAAAGAAATGGACAATTTCACTTTTACATTTGTCATATACAGCAAATTTTGTGGACCTGAATTTATATATATTTGTTATAAAAGTTCCAGTAGAATAAACTTACCACTTTGTTTTCTTGCCTTTTAGCTTTAGATAGTTCAGTCCCAGCAAATTATTTCTGCAAGCTTGTCACTTAGTGCTGTTATAGATGTTTCTGCATGAAGGGACTGCCCTTTGAACAGTTACTTGGATTACTTTTGTTGTTCTGGTTAATACAGCTTGCGTGCAGACAGACTAAACTACGTTAGTCTGTATTGTCTATGTTCCGGTGTGTGCTGGTTAGCATTTCATATTTTGTTTGTGTTTCAGTGCATTTTTTTTTTTTGCTGTACGACCTCCTAATTAATACAATGTGTGTTTTACTTTGTAGGAGCCCAGCAATAAGAGAGTACGGCCTCTAGCACGTGTGACATCATTAGCCAACTTAATATCTCCTGTGAGAAATGGCGCAGTTCGGCGCTTTGGTCAAACTATCCAGGTAATTGGAAATAAAATGACATATTAACATAATAAATGCCTACAGTTTTAATAGATTGGCATTGTCCATGGTTATTTTTCTAAAACTACCTGGGTGGATATGTGTCATGTTGGTAGGTCCTTATGGATACAGACATTTTGTTCTAGTGCTATCTCAGTGGTTGCAACATTTCCCATGCGTGAAATAATGTTAATAAAGCCCTAATGTTTTGAACAGTAGCCTGCATCACAATTCCTAATTGGAATTTTACATTTCTATCCATCAGTCATTCACCATGCGAGCTGATAACAAGTCTCCGAACAGTTCAAGCAAGACCTGTAGCAAGATGGCTGCCCCTACCCCTTCCAAAAGAAGGAATAGTGTCCTGTGGTCTGAGATGCTAGATGTCAATATGAAAGAAACCCTAAGCACCAAAGAAATTAAACGGCAAGAGGTATGTTTAAAGCTGGGTCTTGCATTAAATGGAAATGGAATAGATTGTCACACCATTTCCTTGCTTGATAAAACCGTAGAAAATGATATGGTGTGTATTGTTCAATGAAACCTAGAGAAAGACCTATTGATGTGATATGAGATTTCTGTACCTAATTAAAGGGGAGAGTAGCACATGGATAGTAGGTCCCGGGGAGTTTGTTGATTTGGCACTTGGCTTTGATAGACTACTATCTGTTCATGGGGGGTTTTTGAGTAAAGGTTATCTTCATGACAGTAATCCACTTTTTATTAGCTCTTGCATCCTAACATGAATATATTCTCATACATGCATTTGTTTGGTTTGAAGGCTATTTATGAAATGACCAGGGGGGAGCAAGACCTGATTGAAGACCTTAAGTTAGCAAGAAAGGCCTACCATGATCCAATGCTGAAACTTTCCATAATGTCTGAGGAGGAGCTTGCCCAGATATTTGGAGACCTAGATGCCTATATACCTCTACATGAAGGTATGTTAAATTCATACCACAAACATTTTATACCTTTTTATCTTTTCTGGCACGCATTAAATGTCTTCATTTTTTCCTATTATCTTTCTTTTTACAGAATTTCTTTTAAAACTTAGAGAAGCAACAAAAGCTGATGGGACCGTTGGACAAATTGGCCATATTCTGGTTAACTGGGTAAGTTTTGAATGTTGCAATTTTTTGTACCATGCAAAACAAAATACAGATCAGTAAAATAGTCCATAAACATCTTTGATTCTACACAGTTACATAGTAATAGATCCTTTATTATTTCTATTTTTTATTTTCTATCACCAGTTACCCCGTTTGAATGCCTATAAGAGGTATTGCAGTAACCAACTGGCTGCCAAAGCCCTATTAGACCAAAAGAAGTTGGACAGGCGGGTTCAAGACTTTCTTCAGCGTTGTCTTGAGTCGCCATTCAGTCGTAAGCTGGACCTTTGGAGCTTTCTTGATATTCCCAGAAGCCGCTTGGTGAAATATCCCTTACTACTGAAAGAGATCCTGCGACACACTCCCAACGAGCATCCTGACAGCAAGAGTTTGGAAGAAGCTGTAAGTGTACTCAGAAATTACTTTTTATTTTTAAATGTGACATAGGCCTTAGCAGTATGTACGTAGACTTATGCATTAGAGCCTTTAATATTAGAACCTAATGTTGTTTATGTAGGGTCATTAAAATATTCAGTGTATTTCTTTTTTTTTATTTGCAGCTGTGCTTAATCCAAGGTGTGCTTGCAGACATTAACTTGAAAAAGGGAGAATCTGAATGCCAGTATTACATTGACAAGCTGGAGTATCTTGATGAAAAACAAAGAGACCCTCGGATAGAATCAAGAAAATCGCTTTTGTGTCATGGGGAGCTAAAGAATAAAAATGGCCATGTAAGTGATCGATCGGTATATAACATGAAGTCAGATAGTACAGATAATTTTTTTTTATTGCATTTATAAAGTAATCGAATAATCAATTATCATTTTATCATTTTATGCTTTTGTAACACAACTACTGTAGTGATAGTGGGTGTCTTTTAATCTATCTCACTGCGCATGCGTGAGATTGGCAAATTTTTCTCTTTGCGCATGCCCCCCCCCTTTTTTTTTAAAGGGTGTTGCACCTAGAAACTTTTTTTTTACCTTACATAAAAGGGTTGTCTATCCTTTTATGTAAAGTGTAAATTCTGAGGTTAGGTACGCTTTAATGAAGTGTTTTAAATGCAATTCTTGCAAAAAGGAACATTCTGCAGTTATCTTTTTTTTTATCTTTTTTGAAGATATATATTATTTGTTCTGGAAGATTTTTTTTTTATTATCTTTTAGATTTCAAGTAAAATAACTAGTATTATATTTTTATTTCAAGTAACTATTAATCCTGGGTATTACAGCCTCTTTTAAAAGTTTTCTTTATTTTTCCTCTTCACAGAAGCTGTATCTCTTCATGTTTCAAGAAATTCTGGTTCTAACCCGTCCAATTACAAGGAATGAGCGTCAGTACTATCAAGTGTATAGGCAGCCCATCCCTGTCCAAGAGCTGGTGCTTGAGGATCTTCAGGATGGTGATGTTAGGATGGGTGGATCATTCAGAGGAGCCTTTAGCAATTCAGACAAAGGTATGATTAACATTTGGATATTACTATAAACAGAATAAAGAATTGCAAATATTTTATTCCTATAACCCTATTCCTAATAACCCTAGTCTAGAGCAGCGCACTGACTGTGAGAGGGACAGTTATATGAGGCTGTAGGGCTTTTTTAACTTGAACATGTGCTGACAGGACGAAAAAGCACTGTTGATGACCTATAATTCCTTTGATACAATAATCCATTCATATTTTTGAATCACAAATGTATCTGTTTGCTTGGAGTTTAGCTTTAAAATGATTCCTCCTTCAAAATATTGTCAAAGAAATTGCTGATGTCATAGGCTGAAAACCTTGCTTATTCAGAAGTTATTAGACATAAGATGTTTGGCCACTGTAAAATGATCTGATGGCCATATACAGTTTTGTGTGACACAAGTGTTTATATGTTTGAACCAGGAATGCACCCCTGGTGTCAGTGTTATCTTGAAAAGAAATTTGAAGGTTTTTTGAACCTGTGAACTATTTATTATCTTTTGGTTAATTTATGCATTTCTTTTACATTGTAGCTAAAAATATCTTCCGAGTTCGGTTTCAAGATGCCTGCTTAGGCCAGAGTCACACACTCCAAGCCAATGACGTCTTTCACAAGCAGCAGTGGTTGAACTGTATCAGAACAGCCATTGCCCCGTATCAGCATGCTTCACCAACGGAACTAAAAGAACTCCCTGACCTCAGTGAGGAATGTGAGGAAAATCATCCTCCAGCTCAGAACACAAACGTCCAGCGAAGGTCATCTCCCATATCTGGCATCGTAGAAATGGACCTTGAAGAAAATGCAGACAGTTCCCTTGTTGGCTCGCCAGAGGATCCAAAGCCTGGGAAACTTCAAAGAGTTCTGACAGGCAGCCGGAAAATGCGAGACAAAACACAACAGAGCGTTAAAAGAAAAGAAACTTTAGTATAAGTGAAAAATTGTCCCCATGGCTGGACTTGTTATTTATACATATTGTATATTTTTATCTTTAATGTGAGCATACTGGGATTTTTTCACTGATCCTACTGTATTTGTTACTCTCCCAGTTCCCATTCAGTGGCAGCTACTGGTATGCAGTTAACACTGTTAAAAATCAGAGTCTTGTTTTTTGGGGTATGGAGTATGGTGATTTAAATAATGAAGAATGCTGCATTGGTATCAACTTATTTTTTTTTTTTCTGCCTCCATTTGGAGAAATGTCTTCTGTTCTGAAGTTCAAACAGTATTCTTTATAAATAAGCTCACATTTGTTGAGACAGCAATGTGGGGGATTCCAAGCCAAAGTGGTATCTAGTACCTAGGGCTATATTTGATGTTTTTGTTTGGATTTCCCTGGCAGCAAGCCATTAAAAATGCTGTCTGTAACCTGAGCCAGTAGATTTTTTTATTACAGAATGGCAAAGTATGCCCATTCTACAGCAGTCTTACATGTACGTGGGAAAAAGACAGACTCTGGGGTTTAACAGGTTATTCGTGTTACCTACTGGAATCATTGTGGTTATTTTGTTTACTGTACATTCCTTTTGTGTGTTTGCCAAGTATTTAATTTTTTTAATGTAGTATAGAGGGTTTTTTAATCAATTTTATTGTATTTTTGAAGATTTTAAAAACTTCATATTGATTCCCCTAAGATGCATTTTTTTTTTTTTCAGAACACTTTTAGGGCAGCTGAAATACAGAACTATGGTCAGTTTTTTTTTCCTTCAGTTTAGGAAGGTTTAAACTTTTGTTGGGTTGTGTTAAGGTTTTAGAGAGATGTAGCAGATAGTGAAGGAGTTATGTGCTGTAGACTCATGCAATGAGTAATGAATTAATATGTTATGGCAAGCAGATTTAGGCCAGAGGCCCCTACCGAGTAGCTTGTGGATGTCATGTGACCTTGGATACTTTTTGTTCAATTACGTGTAGACACTCAAAGGTAGTTTATGGCTCACAGGCTACCACAGGTTGGGACCGCTGCTTTAGGAACTATGGGCCATGTATATGGCATATGTGTGATTTAGTTGGTTCTTGTATGTCGTAGAAGGCCAGACGGTATGTTATGAACAGATTAACAAAAATGAATTAATATAGTTAAGTACGAAAGGTACGTATTACCAGATGCTAACATGATGGATGAAAGAAACTAATTATACTGTAATAAAGTTTTTTTTTTTTTTTTGTTACAATTGGTCAATCAGTGTTGTAAAGAAATTCACTGCCCTTCCTATTTACTGTGCTGTTGTCTGCATATACTGTAAATACTGTTTTGGTATCTTGAATATAATGATGCATTGTTGGGAACTTGGTGACTGTACATAAATGAAATGCAAGGTTTTGTAAATTTACCTGTACAGGTATAAGTCTTCAAATACAATAAAAGAAATCCCTCAACCGGTTTTCTGATGTGGTTTCACTTAAACTTCTCCCCTGTAAATACTGAAAAACAGCTTAAAGAAGAATAACATCCTAGAGCTTAGAAAGGTTTGAATGTCTTGCAGGGAAGATGCCCACTCAGTTCATAACCTTGTCCAGACAAAAAAAGTACAGGAAGTCTTTCTAACCTGGGTTCATGGCCCATAAAAAAGCTGATGAACTTTACAACCCTTGCCCACTCTTATCAAAATGTAATTAAAAGATTTTGGCTGCAGTTTAAGATTAAAGTACCAAGTAAAAACTATTTTCAACAAGTTGAGCCAAGTATAAATATTGTGGAACTTTGGACAAAATCAAAACAGAAATTGTGTATTCTATTGCATTGATATGAGTACCTGTAGTACTATATGGGTATACTTTGTGTATGGTTTAACCCACTGCTGTCATATATGGCACATTATAGTCAAGATGTCTAAGGCTGCGTACACGTCTTGGATTTTTGTCTTCCGGAACAATCTTTCATGACTGCAGTGACAGATAAACAAATTGTTCTATGAAGAAGGGAGGGTGGAGAAAAAGCGATTAGCACCCTGCTGTCCTAACTTAATTTGCATAGTGGTTGTTCCCATTGTCATTTGTGGATTCCCTGTAATGGATTGATGAATGCTTTTGGGCGATTTCTGTATACATGGCATATTCTAGCCCAACAAAAAATCTTGGGGGATAATTATTCGACATCCGCACATAGCCTAATCCTGTTTTTATTGGGGAAAAAAACTATTCCAAGGAGAGGAGGCAGGGAAAGAGTTGAGTTGAGGTTGTGATTTTTGTTTTTAAGGTGCTGGACACTTACTGTCCCCTTTTATAAAGATGGTTTGGAAAAGCTTTACTATACTTTATAGACAAAACAGTACAGCCCTTGGTTGCAGCCAGTAATCACTGCCTATTATCGGTGGGGAGGGGAGAAGAGTTTAGCTCAATGTGCACCTTTTTTCCAAAGTACATTCTACACTTATAATTCCCATCCTCCTAATAAGAGTTTCATATTGCTGAGCACTTGTTTAAATTACTGTTCCTACATCTTACAATGTACTTTTGTTTGCTTCAAACAAGTTTTACATTCCCATCTATTTTATTCAGGTAAGGGCATGTGGGGCCCTGGTCACATTCTTGAATTTCAAGTGCCAAATATGTGCTTTGGAAATAATTCCAGGGAATTGAACCAGAAATTGGACCAGAACTGGATACATCACTACATTTTGCAATTTCCACCTCTGGCCTATGGAATGAATCTTCACCTAGAAACCACTTGGACTCCAACTCAACCAACCAACTCTGTCCTTGACCCTCTTCAGTCTGGCTTTCATGCTGCTCATTCCACCAAAACAGGCTTTAATAAAGTGGCCAAGTCACAAGGAAACTTTTCCTCCTCCTAGATCTTTCCTTTGCTTTTGACACTGTTGATCACCCCCTTTAAATCCAAATGATGAAGCCTTGGATTATGATTAGGTTATGGACTCTGGTGGCCAAGCCATATGTCAACATGATGTCTCATGCTCTGTAAACCTCTGAACTATGAAAAGAAAATCAATTGATAGGAAAACATGATCATTCAGTATATTCAAGTAGTCAGCTGACCTTTTTTTTGTTGCAATCCGTTTTTATTGTTGTAATAATTACAAAACAAGGCTCATACATAAAATGGCACATACAAAGACATAAGGCCACATGGCCTGTAATTACACAGTTCCATGGTACAAAAAGTGACATTTTATAATATCAGTGCAATATTAGAATAACAATACTGAGAATAAAATGGAGTCACCTGTGTAGAAAACCAGAATGGGGCAAAGTAGGTAGAAAGAATATCACAGGGTGGATGTCGGTGGGACATACATACCACCTGGAGAGAATTTTATAGTTGGTCTCTTGAGCTTTGCAAGGGAGAGCCATTCTATGGGTCATAATGAACGCCTTTTCCCAGTCCAATGGGGAAATAGCCATCCCCAGGTCTAGCTCCCACAGCTGACCTTTTTTTGTGTGCATACTATTGCTGAAATTAGACCTGCCCAACCGAAGCAACCTCATATCATAACAATGCACCCCTGTTTTTGGCATGGCAGTGTATAAACATAGCTGTTTTATTATTTCAATTTTATTGCAAACCGATTATTATTAAGATTTGACCCCTTACAAGTTATAAGGCTGACCCCACATTTAAGAAATCATCTGATTTTGGTTATGCATAATAAGAAAGTTTTAAGGTGTTTTCACAGAATTCACAGCTCTCACCATAATGTGCAATCTGCAGAGCATACTCAGATCTGTTATTCTAGTTTTCACATGATGCTGGAAAGTTACCTGGATAGGCTGATTTTTATATCTTGTTTATCTTTATCTGGCTTTTCTTTCTATAACATTGTTTGTTTAGGCCATATTTCTGGGATAGTGATATCCCACATTTCTCACATCCCTCTCTAATGGCTCTAAAGCTGAATAATTTTAAATCTATTTTACGTTTATTGCCTAAATCTATGGCACATGATGCTCCTGTCCCAAAATTTTCCTTAGAGCTGGTTTCTTCTTCTAGTATCCACATGTTTGTCTGCATGCTTTGGACACTTTCCATATCACTGGCTGAATCCAGCCATTGTGATAAGTAATACCATATATGATAAGTGATATGGAAACCCAAAAAAGAACTAGTCTGAAACAAAAATCCTCTCCTTGTGGCTTGATCACAAGGGTAGTGCTGCAGAGCAACCATTACTGGCACAGGATCAGCAGCCGCTTGGATGGGGGTATTGTATCTTGCTTCAACAAGATAAAAAGGAAAAAATAAAATTTAGGATGTTACGAATCCTCACATAATAAATTGTGTGAAAATGCACTTCAATTGCCCAATCGTGAAACAAACAACTTCTTGTTACCCTTTTAGCTGCACATGATTGTATATTTACATAACCCATTTAGAAAATTAGCCAGATTATTGTAATATCATATACTCTAATATCAAAATAATGTATGAATAAAACTTTAAGATATTCTGAAGCAATGTTTCTGAATTCTTATGGCTTTTCAGTTTTTTTTATATATATAACATTATGGTTTATATTAGCCACAAAACTAAGATGAATTTAGGAGGACAGTTTTAACATAAGTCTGCATAATTGCATTCAGCTCTATCTAAAAGATCTTAGCATTCCACTGGAACACTGGCTACGTATAAACAATAGGCTGAATTTCCTCCAGGCATCCTCTAATTATAGTAATCATAATATTCCTGAAGGGATATGGCATTCCAGAGCAGAGAAGTTCTATTACTCCAAAAGCTAGAAGTACCCATAGACAGGAGACAGGAGTTGAGATGAGAGGAGTTTTTGGTATAAATGGCAAAGATGGTTATGTATAGATACTGTCACACTGTAAGAGACAACCCCTGGCTGTCATTTGTTGGAAAAATAGTGATTTAGTGTTTTAAATTAGTGTTTTATAGTTTTATCTGACTGCTGTTGTTTTCATAATCTAGGTGCTACAGTTACCTATGGGTATTTCCCACTTAAATTTATGTTAACCCACATGCTGCAGCGCTGTACATAGTCATGTCCCTACCTTTACCCATAGTCATTACCTGACCTTCAGAGGGGCTCACAATCTAATGTCTCTATCATTGTCATATCTAATTACCTTAATTAAGCCGATCTTGATGTTTTGGGATGTGGGGAAAAAACCAGATTGCTTGGAGGAAGCTTAAACAAATACGTGGAGAACATACAAACTTTATGCGAACAGTGTGCTTTCAATATGTATGGGTATGAAAAGACCTTTCAAAAGATCTTTTCAGTGGGTCTCTTCATATCTATTGACTTTAATTTGGGTTTACCCAGCCTGGGACAGATAAATAATAGAACTCTCTTCTATATATGTGAATAGATTTCATTATGCGTTGATTTTTTGTATATCTTGGGCTTTTAGAGGCAGATCACTTTATTTATTTTTATGATGTTTTATGTTATGTTTGTTGGATAATCATGTATGTGATTTTTGTTTGAATAGGGTTTTTTCTAGAACTTGTTTTGTTAATCAAGGTGTCCACATCTTCACCCTAATAACTGAGTTCGGTGAATATTTACTAGTCTTCATAGGCCCAGTAAATTGTAGCTTTGGGTAAATTTGCTTTTTGTCTAAACCCCAACAATGCAAAAAGCGCTGACTAGGGAAATCCCCTGGAAGTGACTATGTTGGCAGATGAACAAATCAAAATGACCTTCCTAGATAAAGATAATTTTTAAATACATTTACCCATCCATTTGCTGGTGACTCCGATCTTCACCTTCTTGCAAAGCTGTGTCAGACAAAGATTCTTCAGCATCTGGTACACTTTTTGGTAAAATCGTGCAAGTTTGTTTTATGTTCATTGTGATGTGGTGACAGCTCATAAATGAACTGCTGTATGCATTGACGCACCTTTACTGACTTGATAGGTGTAAGTAAAATGTTGGTTGTTTTTATTCCATGCATTCCATAACTCAGTTAAAAAAACTTACATTTGTTAACTTCCCTGCTTAGTTAGTCGCTCTTCAATTTTTTTTCACAACTGCTGTTCTGTGAACTTTGACCACTGTAATGTATTTGGCGTCTGCTTGTAAAGTACCCTACTTACCATTGACATCAGATATAAATCATTCTGAATATTCCAGAGTATCTGTTGATAACTTAGGTTTTTTCTGTCTTTTATATTCATGATGGAAAATGACTTGTTTTGCTGGATATATTTGTCATCCCAGATATGTATACAGTCTAGTGAAAGGTCAAACATTCAGAAATAAAGGTAAGTGCCAATAAGGCCACCATTTGCCTTTAACATTCAGTGGTGTTTGGATGATGCTGCCCATTGGGCTCTAAATGCAAACACTTATTAGAACTGAAGAAACAACTTGAATAAGCTGCAAAACATGTTTAATGTTACATATTAGGTCCAGATAAATGTGACTAACCACTAGAAGCTATAATATACCCTGGATAAATGAGAACCTTTACAGACATAGCAATGGGATAATTGCCATAAGAAAACCAGGGTGTGTCAGACGTCTGTCTGAAATGTACATTAAAGTACGTGACCAGTTTTATAGCATCTCCAAGATGCCGAAGTCAGATGAATGGTTGAAAATAAATGTAGTATTAAAAAATTGACCTTTTAGTTCCAATCTGATGACCTAGTACTCTTTGGGCAATGCCAGGATCTGTCTGGCTGAATATTAAAACAAAACTCCAGACTGATGCATAATCCAGTAATTAAATGTATTTTAATTGCAGCAGTGTGTCAGGACCTAAATGTGACTTAAATCAGCCTCTTGTCATCCCCAATACAACAATACTTAGCCTGGGAAATCGGCCTCAGCTGCATGCACATGTGTTATTTTACCTTGCAATGCTGTCTGGCAGGACTGTGGTAATCTTAGATATGTATAGTCAAACCCTATGGCTGGTAAGGCAGCTTCAATCAGGGGCACAAAGTGTGCTGGTGCACGAGGCCCTCAGACTTTCATCAGCAATCAACACCCCATGGTCCCAATGCCAATCTGCATAAGTACCCATTGTTGTCCACCACCGGCTCCAATATATGAATTTCAGTTGTGTAATAAACACTTTGCCTATAAACTCATCTCGAGATAAAGGTGTTTGGGACTAGCAGTGCATGCAGCAACATACACCTTCTACTGTACCAAGTCACCTTTGGTTTACAGCTCTTCTAGATTGCACTAGTTGGGAAACAGACTCTAATCATGGGCAGACATATCGAGGTGCAAGGTGTGCTGCACTCACGTGTGCAAGAGACAACTTGCACGGTCTTCAGTTGTCAAGAGCATAAGGGGGAAGGGAAGGAATATGAGAGAAAAAGGGGGAGAGATGTGGGGTGTAGAAAAAGATAGGGAGGGAGAGAAGAATGGCAAAAAAAAGAGTAGAAAAAGGAAGAGATAAAGATAGTGTAGAAATAGATAGGGAGGGAGAGAGGAATGGCAAAAAAAAGAGTAGAAAAAGGAAGAGATAAAGATAGAGGTGTGTGTGGGGGGGGGGGGTATCAGTAAGTTTTGTGGGCCTGCTGTTGTCTGAGTCCCTCACTGCCTCTAATGTGTATTGAACAGTAAGCAATCTAGTGCAGTGTTAACTAAAAAGGTTTACTCTTTGTTCATGATTAATGTCTTCTTCATCACTGTGTTTAGCAAATGTGTGACAGCATGTGGATGTTACTGCCTCCAATATTAAGCAGGTGAACAAGCATAGACTTTGTTCAAGTCAAGACTATAAATACTACTTTTATCAAGTTAAAGGAATCTGTCTTACTTCTTTCTTTTAATGACAAGACTGAACTAGTCTTTTGAGTTGAAGAAGACCCTTCTGTTGCTTAAACTTGCATAGTGGACGTTTGGGCACACTGCCAGACAGCCTCAATCCAAAGGAATTCAATATCACTTTGTATTGTAGGAAAAGCCTAAGGTTATTCAGGAGGATTTTTTTTATATCAGTAAGTATAAAAAAAGTTTTGGAACACCATCATTATTCCAATTATTTTAGAATGGCATCATTCAATGATTGCAAACTGTTTTGTTTTAGTATACAAAAATAACAGGCAAAACACGTGCTAATTGCAGAATATAAAATGAAATTTACCCAGTTAAAACCTGTGTCTTGTTGATTCATGAATCAACATTATTTTGTGACATAGTTATTATGAACTATTGCCCTAATTACGCATACTAAATAACTTTTTAATGTATCTTGCCACTTTCTCTATTAGACAGATTTTGGCTGGCTGATCTAATGCAAACGTCCAGCAGGTGTTTCTAAATCATTAGAAACCAAAATAAAGCCCCAGCTTTTGAGTCTTTGTTGTGATTTTAGAAGAAACTTGGAGAAAAAGAAACTTCGCTTTTTATGCATAAAAACTTTAATGTCCACAGGCTGGGCACAGGTGAACTTTAACACTGTGGCCATGCAATGCTGGTATTCTATGTTTTTTAATCACTAGGTATATTGTCTACATGGAGTTTGATTGTGTTCATGTTAGCCCAGATTTCCTTCAAGTTCTTTTAATTCTACCCCACCATCCACAAAACACATTGGTGGGTTATTTGCCATGAATCCAAACTGACTTTAGTTTTTACTTGTGGGGTTATGTGATTTTGAAAGCAATTTGAGATAGTAATCTCGTTCAAGAGGTAAGTTGTGGTGGAATTTAAATTTGTTGGTTGCTATATATTTAAAAAATCACATCAGGCTCTATTTACAAAACAAGGATGATCGCAGAATCATTTCCATGGTGAAGAGAAACCCCTTCACAACAGCCAACCAAGTGAACAACACTCTCCAGGAAGTAGGCATATCGATATCCAAGTCTACCATTAAGAGAAGACTGCATGAAAGTAATAACAGAGGGTGCACTGCAAGGTGCAAGCCACTCATAAGCCTCAAAAATAGAAAGACTAAATTGGACTTTGCTAAAAAACATCTAAAAAAGCCAGCACAGTTCTGGAAAAACATTCTTTGGACAGATGAAACCAAGATCAACCTTTACTAAAATGATGGCAGGAAAAAAGTATGGAGAAGGCGTGGAACAGCTCATGATCCAAAGCATAGCACATCATCTGTAAAACATGGCGGAGGCAGTGTGATGGGCGTGCATGGCTGCCATGGCACTGGGACACTAGTGTTTATCCATGATGTGACACAGGACAGAAGCAGCTGAATGATTTCTGAGGTGTTCAGAGACATACTGTCTGCTCACATCCAGCTAAATGCAGTCACATTGATTGGAAGGGGTTTCATAATACAGATGGACAATGACCCAAAACATACAGCCAATGCAACCCAGGAGTTTATTAAAGCAAAGAAGTGGAATATTCTTGAATGGCCAAGTCAGTCACCTGATCTGAACCCAATTGAACATGCATTTCACTTGTTGAAGACTAAACTTCGGTCAGAAAGACCCACAAACAAACAGCAACTCAAAGCCGCTGCAGTAAAGGCCTGGCAGAGCATTAAAAAGGGGGAAACCCAGCAATGGTGATGTCCATGAGTTCAACACTACAGGCTGTCATTGCCAGCAAAGGGTTTTTAACCAAGTATTAGAAATGAACATTTTATTTTCTGCTTTTTAATTTGTCTAATTACTTTTGAGCCCCTGAAATGAAGTGATTGTGTAAAAAATAAAAATAAAAACTTTAGTTCCTCACATTTTTGTGCAATTTTTTTGTTCAACCCACTGAATTAAAGCTGCAGTTCAACTGCATCTGAGTTGTTTGATTTAAAATAATTGTGGTAATGTACAGAACCAAAATTAGAAACAAGTTGTCTCTGTCCAAATATTTATGGACCTAACTGTATAGGCAGACACATCTCTTCCATAGAATATTAAATGGAGAGATTTACCCATCCTTAATTGTCTTGAGTATCAGCACCTGCAGCAATACAATAATGTAGTACATGACTTTCCAATCTTCTACTCAGATTATACTACGGGGAATTGTTACAAAAAAGGAACTTATGAGTTCCGCTTCCTTTTTTCTTCTTGCAATGGAATGAAAAAAAGTAGGTCAATCACTGGGCATCTTAAAATATTTTGTGTTCGTGCCCATCCTCCTTGACATACGCAAGTAGTTGCCTATATTGCATTTTAGAAGCATTCCTTTTTGTATTGGAGTGGCTGCATGTGTACTGTTTTTTAGGCCAGGGTTACATCTGAGAAGTGTATGCATGCCATAATATTGTGCACTGCATTAGGACCAATTATTATTTTATAAGTTACCAGATTCAACCCAGTGAACAGGAAACAGCAGTAGGACATTGCATTGAGTTGTATCATGTTGATTTAGTGCATCAGGCTGCAAAATGAAAGACACACTAATGTGCGCATGGTGCAACACTATAAGCTCTCTTTACAAAACAGGGAATCCAACATTCCCTCAAATATTACCTTGTAGGAATGATCCAGATCCATGTTTTTCAATGGCAGTAATTGATTCCCAGCAGGAATTGTATGAGGGAATTCCAGATAAATAGAGCCCTATATGTTGACCTAAATCTATTTTTTATGCTTATCTATGAGCAGGGTTTTTTTGTGTTTAAAATTGTTTTTTTTAAATGTTATTGGAGTTGTATTGTTTGAGCAATTTGTATGAAAATAAAGAAGAAGATTATTTAAAGTAGAAGCCCATCTAAATGATTTATTTTTGTAGTTTTGGATAAAGCAGTAAAGGGTTAAAACCACTTTCGTTTTTGTTCTCTGTGTCACCTGTCATTCAAGTAAGTAGAAAGATTCCCAAATGAGGACAGGAACAACCTGGATACATTCTAACATTCTATCCAATGCCAAAAGAAGCATTTCTTTGATTTTCTTTATGAGGGCATTGCTTGGCCTTGCTGGTATTTGGACACGAGAGAAAGAACATTATCTCCTAATTATATTTTAATCTTTTATATCTTGATTAAATGTAAAACAGTTTAAATGTCAACACTCTGCAGGCCTCGTCTGGTTCAGAGATCCAAATTAAAGTTCATCTGGAGGGTTGACAATATTTCTTTTAAAGCTTTGACAGATAAAGGTTGCTAGAGGATCACTGGCTAAAGTTCTTTTGCAAAACCATAAATTGCTGCTGTGACTATGCTGAACATGATGATCGTGTTCTATGCATGTTTACTGAAGGTAAAGTACAAACTGAAATGGCTGCTGAACGTTCTCTGATTCCCTGTATAAGACAGATGTACTAATAGAACAAGTAGTGATATCCCAAAAGATTCATAAACCTGATGGATGTGCAAGGTGTCCGCTCTAGAGAAAACAACTCGCAAACACTGATGGCATACTCAAAATCACAATTTTTGATCCTTAGTTCAGATTTACACCTGACCAACTAAGTGTGGCCTACTTCAGCAAGTCAATGTATCTTGGTTTTAAGGCATTGGAGCTAAACACGTTTGTAGGGCTGTGACCATCCTGGAAGCAGCATGCAACTGACTATCACTGAAATCAGCTGCAGGATTCCAATGCACACTTGGGATAGCAGTTGCAATATATTCCTAAATTTACAACATCAGGATTTAGAAGTTTGGCCTATTATTATATA
This sequence comes from Pyxicephalus adspersus, assembly GCF_032062135.1. Lineage (NCBI taxonomy): Eukaryota > Metazoa > Chordata > Amphibia > Anura > Pyxicephalidae > Pyxicephalus > Pyxicephalus adspersus. The sequence goes on from NC_092859.1 coordinate 112,357,859, forward strand.
GTGAGACAAATGTGCCTCCTACTTTTAAACATCAGTGTTTGAAAAGTCACAGGAAAGTTACAAAAAGTTATACTTTTATTTAACCAGATATGTACAGATATGATTGAACAATCAACAGCTTTGAATTCTACCATGTGCTCATGATGGGGCGCATTTAACTCAAGGGGCATTTCTTTCATATTCACAATTTACTTTTCTGAAACAGTTTCATATGATGTAACAGTTTCGCATTTCAGTAATCAGTGAATGATACAGTTATTGTTATGTGAAAGCAAAACTAAGTATATGTTTTACAGGAATTTCCTGGAGTAACTAGAATTATTTACTGATACACACCAAGAAGTTCTTGATAAAATCCATTGTTAAAGGGGTACATATAGGAATTAAGCATTGTGCTAGAGGTACTATTCAGATTAATAATTTTAGAACTATATTATTGAAGCCAATTTGTATTCCTGATATAATGAAACGGGCAGTCATGTTTCCTTAAGTAATCCCCCACCATAGGTATACAGCCACTAGGCCAGGAAACAGGTTCCTCTATGCTCTGTTGCATGCCAATAAGAATACTGCTATTTTATGTTTACAGAGTAGATTTTAAACTCACTAAAAAATAGCCAGTCTTCTCTTTTGAGTTCTGGAAAACTTTCCAAAGCACTATGGTATAGCTAAAAAGACAACAAACAAGTGCTGGACTAGTCTGGTTCAGGCCATTTACAAAAAGAGTAAATGAAGATTGTTAAAGGGGTGCTAGCAAAATGTACAAGGGTGCTACAGCACATCCAATTAGCCCCCTGGCACCACCACTGGGTTTATAATAAAGTACTGCATGTAAATTTCTCCCTGAACTGTCTATACTTAACCTGTAAAAACAGACTGGTATTCATCATGTGCCAGGTTTTACTCCTTACCATAATATATAACAAAAGAATATGTCTGTTTACATTCCCTTTGAATGTAAATGAGTGCCTCTACAGTATATGTAAGGAATTTGCCACATTTTTCTTTAAGGCTTGACCGAGCACCGTGAACTATCTCTTTGAACATGGCAAAGGCATAATAATTCAGCAGCCTGAGGAATTAGGAGGCACTTTGTGGTACAAGTTGGAGTGAGTTTAACTGTTTTCTTAGAAAGGTTCATTAATAACTTTGTTTAGTTTCTTCAGCATGACTTATAGGTAATGAAGTTTGCCTAAAAGGTAATTAAGCCTTCAGATTTAGGCATTGCAGGCTTTCACATATAAACACAAGCACATACGTAAGCAAAGATACAAAAATAAGCCTGCAGAAGCTTGCCAGTGGAGTCTGTGTAATACAATTGATAATGTTATTTGTGTCCAGCACAGGAGGCTTTATTGGATATATTGACTCAGAGAAGTGAAATGCTCTATACTTTAAAAACCAATCAAAACAAAATCATATTTCTCCAGGCTACCCATACACTGATAAATGTTTTTAAGAGATGCTGAACAGTTTGAATATCAGAAGTGATCAGTGATCATGCTGTTACTTTTAAGCTTTTAACTTTTAGAAGATTTTACAAAACGTTAGAAAAGATTTTTGTAATTGGTAATTGACCATTTTAGTCTGCGTACACACGTGCAATATACCGGTATGTCATTGGAAATAATCTTTTACAATCGTTTCCAAAGACAAAAGACTGCATGATGCATGAACAAGCGCTGTACATACAGCACCATTCTGCTCCATGGGGAGGGGAGGGGGAAAACAACGGAGTGGCACCCCACCGTCCTCCCTCCCTCCCCTTCACTTCTATTATGATTGTTCATCGTTCATTGATCCGCTGGATTCATGAACGACGAGCGCTGTAGACACACCAGATTCTCGTCTGGTATCAGCTCTGAGGTGATTATCGGACGAGAATCATCTGATGCATGTACGTAGCCTTAGTTTTAGTTTTTCAAAACCTTTAAATTACATTGTAGTATCAACCAGGAGGTTAAGTGAAGGAACCAAGATCATACTGTTTAAATCGACCTTTCTCAACTTGGGCAATCCCTTGAAATAACTTTCATGTCTTCAGGGAACCCCTGGTAAAATTACTATATCCACATACTGTACATTAGTGTGGGGGTAAAATGCCTGTTACATTTCTGGCGATTGAGAAGAATGTCACACTTAGAGATGGCCAAATGGTCACTGGTGTCAGTGGTAACTGACCTGGGAGTCCAAAATTGCTCATTGCCCAAAGACCCCCTAGCATCCTCTGGTGGAACCCTAGAGAAACACTGGGTTAAATGAATAGGAGTATTCCTCACCAACCGTGTAGGTGAGAGGTGGAAGGTCTGCTGGTCAGAGATGGCCAGATGTCTAACTGAGCATGACAGCGGTGAGACATTTGTGTGTGTCCTCTCATATTACAGTAGAATATGGACTTTCTTCTTACAATGGTCTTCAGTCTGACTCCATTGTATTTATGCTTTGCATTTGAACAGATTAAAGTTTGTTCAGTTAATACCAAACAGTACATGGTTATTCAGTCATCAACAGGTTTTACAGACTCTGGGTATGATATTGAGCATCTGAAAAACTTATGCCCCCAGGTTAACCCCCTACCCATGGAAAATGCAAACCATACCCCCACGTACTTCAAGTAGGGTCAACAATTATTATTTTGACTTTTTTAAGGTGTACGCAAGACTTTAAGTGTATTATGTAGTACTTTTTCAAGCTTTTTCATTATTTTTACTGTGATCTGATCAGTACCACTATACCAGTCTGCAGAGCAGCATTGGTTTCTAAACAATGGATCAGCTCGTCTCAATTTAACATCAAGAGATCCGTCACAAACCATTATCCATGATTTTGAGGCAGCTTCTAATTTGCAGCAATTGTTCTCAGAGTCCTTATGACGAGAAGCTGAAGCTGAAAATGTGGCCCGGGATTAAACTGGCCTCTTTTCAAAGTTTTTTCTAAACCAAGGATCAAAGTTTGTGATAGACTTCCTGTAAAGTGTGCTGGAAATCCTTTCATGATCAACACTTCCATTGTAACATGAAACTGTCCTTTCACTTTGTATGCAGGGAATTGAACATCTTACTCAAAGTTAGCTTGTGGTCTCAGCAGGCTGAGGACAAGAAGATTAGTGTTAGTAATATAATCATCTCAGCATGGTGGCCTTATCTTTGGATATTATTTGTTCTTCCTAAATATACAATAAAGACAATCCTATTGTCATTTTCCTTTTGGGCTTCATAACATAATAATGGAATAGGAAATTCAGTATATTCTTGGCTTCTGGTGGTCAGAATTATCTGTGCCCGATTTAACCACAGAGATCTTCCTCAAATAATGTAGAACACAAAATAGCACAATAAGCCCATTGTCTACTCTACTCTGTATTCTGTGTGTATTTTCTCAGTTACTGTCTAGTCTGAATGGTGGTCTCGTTTATAAAAGTGTCGGAGGAATTGTCTGTTCTCATTGTAATCATTCAGTATTTCAAGCTCCATTTTTTCAAAAATTTTTTGAAGAATATGATAGCCTGCTATAAGCAAAACACCTTTCAGACATTTTTTCTTAGCAGCCTTTTGTTTTACTCTTTTTTAACATATGTTTTTTACATTAAAGGATTTTTCACTTTCTGTAAAATAAAAAAAAGGTAACACCCTTTTGGTGTGGGAGTAATCTATAGGGTTAGGTTGTCATTGAAAGTTCTTCTGATCAGCTGTAAAAAGCCACAAAGGTCTAAGAGCACACAAAACTGCTCGGATGTCTTTCTTTTTTCTATTCCTGAAAGGTAAAATCCCTTTAAACTTAAGTCTTTTCCCACATTGTGTGTCTGGAGGGGTCGTTATCAAGGACATTGTGCAGTACACCTGGTATTTGATGACTATGAAGTAACATGCGGGTCAGACCTGACTTCATAAGTATGGAATGTGCCTCCTTCTTATTAAGTCTGAAGGAAACTCTGGTTGTACGTATTCTGCATGGACAACCTAAACCTGACACACGACTCTCATCCAAGTACAAAACTTAGTATTCTGGTTTCAGTCCAAACAGATCATTATTAAATGGAAAAGCCTGTAGTATTTAATAGTGTAGCAAGCTATACATACATATATAATAGATTTTCCACATCATGGAATTTGGCAATGCTGTCTTATAAAAGTATTTTAATCCAAGTCTCTTATGCAGTTATATTTAAAAGCCATTTTATTTATGCATTTGGTTTAGTTTTTCCATCCTGTTAAATAAAAAAAAAAAAAAAAAAAGAATAAAATGAAACTTGGGGCACATTTATATAAATGGTGATCTGTTAGAAGTATGGAAAAGTGTTATTAATTTAATTCAGATATAGGCAATATTGTGATCGCTATGATGATTACCACTTGTACTGGCACTTTGCTATTGTCAGTTTATCATGTGAAGTTTAAACCTGATTCCTACTATAGAGATTGCTATAGTTCTTCTTAGGAAGTAGCGCAGAATGAATAAAATGTTTTGGTTGTAGGTGGGGTTTTACCAAGGTTTTAATTTTTTCCAGGTTGCTTTTCATTCTGCATTACTTTGTGGTCACCGAGAATATGTCACCACAGCAATACATTACCTTTTAGGTAAAGCCAGGATTTTTCCATCAATAAAAAGTAGTGTCTAGTGACATTGCCTTAGGTTAACTTTGTAAAATAGCACAAGCCACACTGGCTTCCCCTATAATAAGGCACTTTCTTATATTTTTTGAAATGCCAAAATATGCCCTAGGTCTTATTTTCAGGGGGATGTCTTATTTTTCCATGAAGAAGACTACAGTACACATTTATTGTTGAAAATCATTCATGTGCCATTAATTGTCCCCTTCTGATCACTCATATGCCACTGATTGTCCCCTTCTGATCACTCTGTGCCATTCATTGTACCCTTCTGATCACTCGTGCCATTGATTGTCCCCTTTCTGATCACTCTGTGCCATTCATTGTCCCCTTCTGATCACTCTGTGCCATTCATTGTCCCCTTCTGATCACTGACTCGCCGGGTAACAGACTCGGTTAGGGCAGGGATCAGCAGCTTGCTTGTCCTTTGAAGTTACTTTCAGTTTCACTCTACACTGCAGCCAGCATCGAGGAGTCACACAGAGGCACACAGTATCAAGTATCGGAGGGTGTCTTATTTGCCAGGGGGTGCTTTATTTTAATTGTTTGAGCAAAAATGGGGGGGGTGGCTTATTTGATGGGGATGCCTTATCATCGGGGAAACACGGTATGTCCCAGGTTCGAATCCTGGCCAGGTCACTATCTGCATGGCAAACCCCTCTATTAAAATGTTCTACTTCCAAGTTCCTTCCTCTTCCTCACATTAGTCTGGGTTAGATGGAATGAGTAATTGATAATCAATATCATTTTAGAAGTCACCTTACAGGCTAAACTGGTCAAATATCAGTAGGATTTCACTTTTTACCAACCCAGTGCCATATAGCCTCAATGGAGTACAGATCATTATATTAAGTAAACATGGGAAACAAAATTTGTTCTAAATGTTGATATGTCATGGTGGAAACATCCTGTTCCTGACTGCCCTTTGTAAGTGATGTCCTGTAGCTAGCAGATAATACACTGATAATACACTGTTTTGTGTTCACTGTCTGTGATCTGCTCACATAAAGGATCTCATTTATTGAGGTTGTACACCCCCTCCCCAGGGTGTATATCACCTGTATGCAGCAAGCATGCAAGCATGCATTGCACTAATTTATAGATAGGTATTATTATATTTATAATTAATATAATTGAACTTTTTTTATTTAGATACAACATATTATGCAGCACTGTACACTGAATAAGGGATCTATGTACATATAGCTCACGACCATGCAAAGGCTGTTCAGAGTAGCTATGACTGCCCTGGTGAATGGGTTGTAAAAGTAATCCAAAAACTGCTGATCACTGTTAACAGCAGCTTGATCTTAGTAAATCAAACTCTAAATTTATTTTCAGGGTTTAGTATCTTTGACCATCTTGATTGACTGGATCAATTACAAAACTCCTTGACATGTGTACAAAAGTTCAATAATTCTTGGTATCTATGGCCATCTTGATTGGCTGGATCAATTACGTAACTCCTGGACATGTGTACAGAAGTTCATTCATTTTTGGCAGCCAGCTATACCAAGATCCTACATTGAGCAGAACATGTGCAGCTCAGGGTACAATATGGAAACGATTGTGATCAGGCAGGTAAGTATGTTTTATTGCAGATAAGATATAGCCTGTCCCATCTGCAATAAAGACTTGTCTGCACACATTTTTTTAAGTACACCAGCACAAAACTATTATGACGGTGCTCCCTGGAAACCGCAAGACATATGTATACCAAATAAAGCACTCTAAGAATAATCATGCATATTTTCTGACAAAAAAAAATGCTGCATGCAGACGGCTTGTCTTTTCCCCTTACAGGCTATTGTCATGAAGTTAGCTTCTGTTCTTTAACGTATACATTGTGCTATAGGTATAGCAATACTACTTGTATTCCTTGTGGAATTCTTGTAGAGCAATTAAAAGGGGCATTTGTCACAACACAAAATAAACATCCACAGATTGTTATATTTAAACATTCTATTTTTCCACAGTGTAGAGGAATAATTGCCCTCTTCCAGGAAATCCTTTCAAGCTGTGTGGAATTTTTGGATGTGTTTTCAAGTATAATCCTTATCTCTGATTTCCACTCCCATTTAGAGGAAACCGTCAAGTGGGACATTATCATTGTCACCAAAATGTAAGTTTCTGTTCATGATCATGGCGGAAAATAAATGAAAGCTTTGGTCCAGCAAGTATTATCTAAAATACACATTGGGTGTTGGCCGGTGAAAGTGTTGTTGGTTTTGATAACCTGCCGCTTATGTCACGGTGTCAGTCATATTACATATGCTTTAAGGGAACAGACACTATAATAAAGATGTAGTAGATAAGATAAAAAAACATGTATGGGAAGGCAGAAGTCACAATGACCTAACACCTATCACCTTGGCGCTAATCCTGTTTTACTTATCCGTTTTTAGTAACGTATTTGGACACCAATATACACACCCCTATTACCTGCATGAAAACATGGCCATCTTTCACATTCCTTAAATAAGTGATCATGGTGCTCTATATTCCCCCACATAGTAACCAGACTTGATTTTACAAGAATAAGACTAATGAGCTGAGATCTTTTGATGTAGATTGCAGAAATGATAAAGCAAAGTTGGCTTTTATCTTGCATTCAAAACTGTTTGCTGAAACTGAATGATCAATGATCCACATTCATTGCCCAGTTTATACATTTCTTAAATTACATGTACAGCTTGTATAAGATTGAGGAGCTTACCAATAATTCATAACATGACCTCCTGCAGCTTGCCTTCCTTTTGCAACCATGTCCAGACAGCAATGATGAGGTGCATTAACATTCTTCCAATAAATGTAAGGGCATATTACAAACACTTACATGCTCTCATTTTATTGCTTTAGTTTAAGGAGCGGATAATCTCTTTTTAAACTGAGCACACTTAAAGCACCAGGTATTTGGCAAATGGCAGAGCAAATGGCAAACTTACAATCTCTTTAAAAATGCAATGTACCTAAAGCTGTACTTTTTTCATTAAGAAACAGGCTTAACTTTACAGAGCTGAGATGTACTGAATGTTACTAATGCTAATATAGAAAAACAGAGTTAATGTTTCAGGCCCAAGATATGACTGTGATTTTTTGTGCAAATCAGAAAAGCTGCACTTGTTTGGGGGGGAAAAGTTTTGTTTTTCGCAAAAATGCTTTATTTTCCTTCCTTATTCAACTGACTTTGCTATTTAAGTCATTAGTATCCTAGTAAGCTGCATTTTTTAGTAGCTCTAGTAGCACAGTAGCTTGTTTACTGAAATTGACTGTCACACCGTTATGTAAATCCACACAAAGCAGCTCCCTGTGAATATTGGGACTGAAGGCTTCTCTGTTGCAGAGGAATTGTTGCTCTCTGTCTGCTTAAAAAACTGATGAATCGCACAGGATTTTCAGATTGGCATTAGGATTTCTATGAAACCCCTTTTTAATTTGGTCAGCAATCATGAATCCAAAATTGATGTTTTCTTACCCACTGTCCCTTCTTTCCCCACATCTTATGCTTAATTTCATAAAGATTGTCCAAGAAAAGACTCACATTTCTACAAGCCCTACCCTGCCCCAAAAACACCTTTCGGTAGCTTTACATACGCTGTACCTTAGCATTGGCTATTTTGCAACCTTCCAACCTGGTGTACCATTTAATATGCTTCGATGCCTGAATAGATAATGGAGCGCAAGTCATTTTCTAAGTGTGCATAAATATTTTAATTTAATATATTATGAAAACTATAACTGAAAAGGTAAAGTGTTATTTAAAGTATTTAAAGGAAATTATGGTTCCCTTTTGACTTTCAAAACATGGAAGTTCTAGGACTTTCATTATTATCACAGTGGTTAAATGTACCTTGCCATAACATTTGCTTTAGATCAGTGACTTGATAAGGATTGCAGCCCCTGAAATATACTGCAATGCAACACTTAAACTTCTCCTTGATTTTGGTTTGGTTGGTTGTTAATTTTTTTGTGGCTTTGCATACAATTCTCAAGCTCACAAGGTGTTTTTGTATGTCAAAGGCAAAGTTGCCTCCTCCTGTAGTTTAAACATCTTGCTGCTTAATCTTATCTCCTTACTCCCGCTGTGATTTGAGCTACAGGATGATATATTTACAATTGCTGGACTCCATATCAAAGGTAACACTGAATATGAAAAGACAGTTGTTCCAGAACAGCTTAAAACAGAAAGCAAGTCACCTATGAACGGAGTTAGATTTCAAACTCCCTATCTGCTACACCCAATACTGAAGTCTGCTTTGTGCAGCCTGTCACTGATAAATGCAAAAGCTTTTACATACACAGTTCACAAATATGATTCCCAATTTTGCACTTACTTTCAGCATTATATAGAGCATAGGGAATGACAGCTCCCTGACTTCAAAACTAGTGGGAAGCAGTCTGCACTATTGTCTGGTTTAATATTATTAATAATAATGACTTATATAGGGCCAACATTTTCTGTGGCTCTGTACAATAAACAGTACTCAGTAAAGATATAGTCAGCAATGACAAAGATACAAATTACAGTCTAATTTAATGGCTGATCTAGTAAATTGTCCAATAATAAGGATATACACAACAGTTGTACACATAATGAGGGAGATGCAGTAAATGCATAGGTAAATAGGTCACCTGGTTTATTATCTATACAGGTAGATTAGAAATGTGTGTATGCATTGCAATACTAGTGACACTAGGAGAGAAAGCCCTACCATTTTCAGTTTATAGCATAGGACAGTGTTTCTCAAGCAGGGTACTTCCAGGGGTTTCTAAAGATTCCATGAGCAATGACCAATATGAGCCTCTCAGATCAGTTACCACTAACAAAACTAATCTATTTGGGTATGTGTAAGGGTGACATTCTTGCCTCTGGCCAGCAGTTCAAGATGCATTCATCCCCTTTACCATCAAGCTAATGAACCATGATTCAGGCATATCAAATATATATTGGGATTTGAAAATTATTTCAATGGCTTCCCCCCATTAAAATGGAGATGAAAGACTGTTCCAGGGTGATAAGTGGAAGAAAGCATATACCTTAAATGTTCTAAAGAATGCTATGGTGGCAGGTTGTGAACTGCCTTAAGTGACCAATGTCAGATTATAGGCTGACCTAAAGAAGATGCCGGGAATGTGAGTGCTGAATAGAGTGAGACAAAGAAACAAAATCCTTAATGCAAGAATGAGAATAGATGATTATAGGGAATAAGAGAAGGATGCAGCTAGTAGAGCAGAAGTTACATTTTGGATGGTATCTGGAGATAGGTACAGTTATTTAAATGGAAATCAGAGAGTAAGGTAGGAGGAAAGGCAGAGAGAGCTAGTCTGTTGAATATTTAAAAGAAAGGGATCTGCTGGCCCAATCCCTCATACAGTTTATATTTGCCACAAAGGCAAATGTTCATTAGCGTGTTTCACTGTACTTTTTTTGTTTTACACAGAAGAAGTCTTCAGATCCATATAAATGAAAACATAACTAACACTTTTTTGTAAATCACTCTTTGCTAAATGGACCATAAAGACCACACAGATCCTCTGCAATTAATCTGACATACATACTTGTTACTTCTTGTTTGCCAGTTCATATCTTGTTAGGTTTATAATAGTTTATACAAGCTTCAGTATTAAAAAAAAAAATAGGGGTCAGCCAAGGAGGACAGTGCTCTTACATCATTGGATTTTTTGGATATACAGGAAGGACTCAGGAGAAGGTCATTTATATTTAAGCAAATGTGGTTTAGTGGGGTGTAAAGACATTGTAGGATGATATTTTATGATCATGAAATGATTCACAAATCGCTTTTATGAAAACGCCCAGTAAAATCTAATAATTACAAATAGCTGCATTCTCTTGGTATTACTTTTAGAGTTGTATATGAACATCATTATGCTATTTTTGTAACTTCTAAATATTTGTACTGTAATAAAGGGTTTACTAAACTCTTCCGAGAAATTTACTCCTACTCCAAAATCTGTTATTATGTTTATAGCTGTGAGAAAAAGCTTACGTTTCATTCTGTTTAATACAATTAGTCATGAGCCCAAAATAATGTCTTTGACGAAAAATATCTAGTTTATTGGGAGGATGTATATAGTATCCAAAATACACATAAATATAATTTTATAGGGGTGTAATTATTTAGATGTATTGCAGCTTTTCTTAATCTATGGCTCAGAATCAAATTGGGTCAAAGACGTGTTTAATCGGTTGCCACTTTACTGTGTAGTCTAGTTTCTCCAAGTGCACAATTAGTGCTTTATTGGCAACTGATATAGCACACTGATACTGAAAGCACAATCACATATTGGAAACAAGAGCACATGTAGGGGGGAATGGAATTAATTATACCAACAAGATCTGACTCTGTTGTACAAGGATTACAGTAGTATGATGTACTTCAGGTACTGCTTGCATTAAAAAAGGGAAATCCTGATATGCTATTAAATAGGGAGCAGCTAGGATTTTTTTTTTCATCTTGTTTATGTAAAAGCATTTATTTGCATCTATGCTAATGAATCTATTCTCTAATTACTTTGCTAATATTAAAATGTTGGTTTCTATATTTTTGCTTTACAAGTGGGAAAACATTTATAATTATACAGGTAGTCCCTGGGTTACATATGAGATAGGGACTGTAGGTTTGTTGTTAAATTGAATTTGTATGTAAGTTGGAACAGGTACGTTATTTATTTAGTTTTTTTCATCGAATCTCGCGTATTGTGATCCACTAAACAAAAACTATTGTGATCCCTCCTCCAAAGAGGAAGGGTCACCCAGTTTTCCCAGACCCCCCGAAGCGAGGCTCCTGACCGAGGGCTGGTTACTAAGGCCACCCAGGCGAAGCTGGAGTGGACCTAGTAGCCTGTCAAAAGATTTCTTCTGCAAGTTATGCAAACCGCCCCCATCCCCCCAATCAAACCTCCGTCCTGCACACGAGTGAGCAGGAAAGTCCTGTTCATATCTAGGAGTCGTCCGTATGTCGGATATCCCGACTCAAGGACTACCTGTACTTAAATTGAAAGTCTGTGTGTTTTTGTTTATAGCTATTGTTATCTGTCTTTGTATGTCATTCCTAACCACTTGGTAATAATTCTCTTATTGGGTCCGAGTACATTGGTAAATTTCTTAATTAATTTCCTAAAACTTTCCTAAGAACTTGTAAATATATCTCCAAGGATTACCCTGCACTGCAATCGTTCAATATTCATTTGGGTCTATGGGGATATAAAGAGAAAGTTTACCAAGAGACTGTTGGAAGCGACTGCAGGAGACTACAGTCGCTTCCAACAGTCTCTTGGTAAACTTACCTGTTCCTTCTGCAATACATAACCTGGCTGATTACATTTTGTAAGTATAGTTCCACTCCTAAAGTATACTGCAGTGGCACTTTAGGCTCAATTCACAAAGCTTTAACAGATGGATAGAGAGCTTTATTTTCAGCCATGTGCCAAATTATCCTATTCTATTGGATTTGGCTAAAAATAGGCTGAAAATTACTCTCACTTCTGAAAACAAGAATCCTAATCCTAGTGTGTTCACTTTGTGAATAGAGCTTTTGTCAAAAATACTTTGTTTGTCCTCTCAAACTTGAAAGCTGATTTCCTATGGGTTACAATGAATAAATGCACAACTATACTCTTAAAAGGTACAAGTCATTATTATAGCAATAAAGGCTGAATGGAGTAAACCATGAATTAGCAGTTATGAAGCAAAAGGAACTTGTAATTATCATAACTAGGCCAGTTTTTATTATAGTAAAACCACTGCATATGACTATTCCCTGCGCTATTTTCCTGGTTTTGCAGATCTTATTCAAAAATGGGTTGTGCCAGTGCTAGAATCCTTTGAATTTAGTATAATTAGTCTGCAGTAAAAGCATCTATTATATCAGCCTTATAAAAATAGAAAATAGGTTAATCTATCCCTATATCACTATGAGTACATCACTATGACTTTTGTTTGACGTAAAGTGAAAAAATGTCAAATGTGAGCCTACATTTTAAATAGAAAGATTTCATGAAATGTATGGTACAGCAACAAATCACATATACCACTTTGCTTCCATGATGTCAAACTGTCAAGGATGAAAAACAGGTATCAGTGAGAGCTCAGGAAATGTACATACAGCTATACAAATTAGAAAGTTGATAATCAAACCTCAGTTTAAAGGTCAGGTTATTTTGGTTATAGCAGCGCTGGAAAGTACTTTGTTTAATTTCAGACATAAGTGCTGGGGCAACACTTTTTTTTAGCATCATCATCATCAAGTCATTATCATTGGAGCGCCTTCCTGACCTGTGTGAGGTCATCACAAGCATGGGAAACCACAGACAGTGCAAGAATAACATAAAGAGGCCTTGTCTCAGTTCTGTCCTAGATTTAGTATTCACAGGATTATTGCATTTCCCGGTATCAGAAGAACAATATTGGTTTTGTTGTGTATATGGTTACAGAATACTATATGCACATGTTATAAAGAGGGGCCCCCCAAAATCTGGAACAAAGGGGAAAATCTTTGGAATAGGAGGTACAGGGTAAGTAAAGAAAAAGGGTTATAGAGTAACCCCCAGTTTTATATAATTTTGTGGCGGGGTAAAGGTAAATAGTGTATATGGTAGAATACTATAGGTCAGGGGTCGTCAAATTTTCATGGCCAATAGGTGGGCAGGAGCACACTGGTCCTGCCTTAATGGCTCCGCCCACCACCAGGGAATGCCCCCTGAACTGAAATGCCCCCCCTCCGTATGCAATGCGGAGGAGAGGGATTTACCTTCAGGGAGCTTTCCCTATTTACCGCAGTGGCGGAAGTATCAACGCCAGCCGCAGTAAATAGGGGAGCAACAGCAAGGAGGCGGCACCAGAGCTCCAGCGGCTCTGGTAGTTCCTAACGCCCCCTGGTGGATCTGCCAGCATTAGGCTGGATTGGCCAGGGGGCGTTAGACTGGAACGAACTACCGGCTAGACCATATCGGGCCTAAAGGCCGGAGTTTGCCGACCCCTGCTACAGCGGGGTTCCCATGTGCCAGGAGGATGGCAACTGTTGAGTTGTTAGCATGGACTAACGTATTGTAGTCTACTGGTATTTATCAAGTCAATAAGGTGCCACTGTAATAGGAAAAGGTTAGCACAGAATGCAAGTCACACAGGGCTGATATAAAGTTTTGACAAATTAGGCAACTGCCCTTGGCCCCTAACTTCCACAATGTGCCTAAAAGTTAAGGTATCTATAAATAATATAGAGATTCGTTGGGCTGCTCTTTGCAGCATTGAGAATCCACTTACCACCCGAAAAGGGGACCTGTGACATCATGGGACTGAACTTATTTTACCTGTAAAAAAGTAAATACCTACAAACAGGGGTACTCCAAACAGAGAGAGTGCTAACTATTGATATGGGGTGCTCATCAGAGCCTATTACAGTTTTCATCAATCCATGCAGACAACGTTTTACCTCCTTTTAATCTATTTAGCTGTTTATTTGTAAACTCATGAAAAGTTCACTGAAATATCTTTGAACATCTAATCTATGGAGCAGACACTGGGTGATTAAATAAGGGAAACAAAGATAAACCGTTAGTATGATCATAAATTTGTTTAGTTTAGGTAACAAACCAGTCCTAACTGGCGCCCATGGCCTCTCAGCTGGGATGTGCTCTTACCGATGACTTATATTTGGGATTTCTCCATGCTGAACAGTCTTTCTTGGTCATAAACACATTCATCAGTTTGAAGGCAAGCCAGGGAGAACACTGTGTACTAACGCAACTGAATGTTAGTCCAGAATCTTTTAATATCTTCCTGCTTTTAATGTGGTAACAATACAAAGAAACCTCTAGGACCATAAATGTTACTTTATGACATAACATTGCAAAGGCATTCACTGTTTTCTTTTATGTTGATCATACACTTGGAGATAGAAACGTTTAACCACTGAAAAAGTTAAAACATATGTTTAACTATCTTGCAATCATTCATGCACTCTTGTTTATTTTTCCAGCTTCTGTCAATCTTAAAAAAATACCTGCATCTGGAGTTCTAATATATTAAGGGGTGTCAACCAACCTAAAAAGTACAAGCTCCCACCTCTGTGTTTTCTTCCCCTGTGCTATGACAGTTGTGGTGGCAGGTCCAGGCCGGAGTAAATACTGCTTTGATTATTTTACCCTGTCTGCATAGGACAGTGCTCAGCCTCTTGGTACTGAGAAGTTTGGCGGGAACACCATTCTTCTAGGAATCTCCTTTTTACATTAGCAAATAGCATTTTTATTGCCATACATACATTTCTCAGTAAGGCTCCGCAAAGCAATGGAATAAACTGCACAAAATGGTAGTAGCCCCAACCTAACTCATCTCCTAAACTACTTATACTAATTTGAATTTGTTGTGGATGCTATGGGTGTCTAAACACTTTATTTATTAATTGCTCGTCAATAAAAATGTGATTGTTTCCAAGTAAATAAAACAAATTTGTGAATACCAGGCCCCAATTTTATACTTTATCAAGCGCTTACAACAATATATATATGCAAATGTATGTATATACAGTGTAAATTTAAACAAATATATATATATATATATATATATATTGTAAATTGCTACATGCTGTTGCATACCAATATCCTCTTTTTATAACTATAGAATTTCACATTCAGTTGGGGTGAAGACAAGGTTACATTGAATCCAGTATATTCAGGATCTCTTTGGCTTGGTTTGTTTTATTGCTCATGTAAGTTTACATTAGAACTCCTTGCCCATCTATGGAGGTGCCAGCAGAAACTTGTTTGGATTACATGCGGCACATACATTAGCAGCAGCTGCATGAATCTCTTGGGAGAGGAAAGAATTATTAGAGAGGAAGTGATTGTTTGAGAAATTAAACACAAGTCTCCTGCATGCCCATTATACCTCTGCTATGCGATAAGAAAGCGCTATTGCCAGCGGAAATAATATTTACAGTACTCACATTTCCATGTATTTGTGATTTTTATGCAGTACCAATATTGTAGTTCTAAAAATGCTTTAAAAATGCAATAATGACTAAATGTTTCTGATCTAAGAATGCCAATTATTATTTGTGGTGGGTTTTGCATAGTGTAAAGTGAGAGCTGTTAAAAACGTGTAAAGTCAGCAAGGCAAGCTTGATTTGTCGTCCAAGGACAAAGAAAATGAGAGAGAAGCATGCACCTGTTTTCTGATGTCATAATTCTATGAGAAGGTCCAAGAAAGTATACTGAAAGGAGGAACAGAATAGAACATCCACAAGTCCCCAGTATAACAGCAGGAGACAGGAGTGATGAGCTCTGAAATAGCCCCTATTCAAGTCTCATACGTACAGTATGTATGGTAGCCTGAGTAGATAGCTATGATCATTACACCCAGACTCCATGCAGATTAAACACATACAGAAGGCCTGTATAACCTGCAAAACCATTCATATTCTGCCCAATGAGTCCTGACTTTTATTTTGCCACACTGCACAGCCCTATCTGGAAGGAGAGTAGACCTGATTGTTGTGTACTGTCGTTCAGCAAAACTTAAAGGCTATTCACCCTCAGTCTGTGATTTGCTAGTGAAATCATCAATGGTTGGTGTTACCCAATGTGCGAACCCATGGTGTCAACCTCATTCCCCAGGGATGTAAAATAATAGTGGATATGTACAAATTGCATTAACTATAAAGATGAAAAGTTGAATAAAACCTGACCTTACTTTGTCCTGGGTCATGAGTGTATAAAAAAGAGTGCAAGGGTCAGAAGCATATAATGTTTCTAGTGCAGGAGACAGAAGTATGTTTGGTAGGTAATTCATGCTGGAGAGGTCAGGTGTATGTATTGCACTGAGTACAGAGGTCAGCTGTATGTAAAGTACTGCGTGCAAGGGTCAGGTATAAAATCAGAACTGTGTAGAGCACCCCTGGTTAATTTCACCACCACTCCATTATTATTGGAACACAGCACTCATTTTATGCACACACTGTATAGACATACACACATATTATATACATATACATGGCATGTTTATACATGGGTATCAGTAAACAGTATTCTTTAATCCTCCCTACCTGGAACCAAATATTCACTTTTACCAACCAGAAACAAAAGAAAATTATACCCTGCTTCTAAAGGATATGTTAACCACTTTAAATGATGGCAATGGACCAGTTACCAAACATGTTCTCTTCGAGAACATCCCACATCATGCTGTTCATCATTTCCTTGTTAGGGTGTCTGGATGATGGCTGTCATTTAACCAGGAGCTGGACCAGTCCGGATTTCAGAGCATGAGTCTACAACAAGTATTTTATTGAGAACTGCAAGTTTTGGGGAATTAGGTTTTTTTTTAACCTGTTGTTTTTCAGCAGCACATAGAACCTCAGGCAGTTACAATTGCACAAATAGTTCCTTTTATTAACATACACTTTGTGAAACACTTGTTTCCATGAACGGATACATTGGTATGAATATTACCCTAGCCCTTGAAATGGCTTCATTTTATTTACATTTTTTGTTATGTTTATTCCATAATAACAATCAGTAATGAATCTTATTATCAACCATAACTGAATTTTGTTTACCAATTAGTAATTTAGGTGACTTTTGCCATTGCTAACATTACCTCCAAAAGATTTCAAGTATTATCAAACTTTATTAAAGTTATTCTGTCTTGGAGAAAAAGCCCCCAAATTAGTAAACTCATACATATTGCAGAATAAAGGAAATGCAGAGAGAATAGATTATTTTAGTTTCTTTTCTACTTTTTTTCATATAAAAAGGAAGCTTACATCATGTTTAGTAATACTTTGACAGTAGCACAGTCAGCATTTATCTTCGGTTCATGTTGCACTTCCCAGAAATGTGAGTATATGTAACTAAATTCTAACTACTTTCTGCAAGTAGGTTTCAAGAAGAAGGAAATATGTGAATGGTTTTCGGGAAATTTTACCGACTAAAAAGCAAGTATGCAAGTGATTTTAATGTACTTTTGTCAGGCGCCATAGTGTGAAGTCATTATTACATGACACAAGGGTGATAAAGCTGAGCATGTATATATAAGGATTAGAAGTGTAATGAGGAGGTCAGCTGCACAGGGAGCAGAGAAGACAAAAGGTTATAATATCCCATTGTAAGAAAATAACATACCATTAGAAAGGCCTGTGAATATGATTTTTTAAATTTGATATTTACTAGAATTGCCCCTGTCTAGGAAATGTAGTGTGTAAGATGTGTGTGGATTTTTTCAAGATGTTGCAATCTGGTAAAATTGGCAAGATTTTGCAGCAAGAATATTGGTTAGCTATGTGGCATTATGTTCTATGATATAGATCCATGCATGTCCTACAAAGGTGACATACACTGCCCAACAAAAATAGATAAAAGTTTATCTATACTTCAAACTTTTATTATAGAAAAAGTAGGGAAGGAATAAAACTCCTTTTGGGTTATACTGGAGGCTCCATTGGATAGATTTCTTCACTTCCTGTCTGATAAAAAGTTTGTTGGGACATGAACAGGAAAAGATTCTAACAGCAACACAGGCAAAAGTAAATTTTTTTTTTTGGTAAAGTAGGGGAATTCCACAAATTTATTTTTTTATTGTTTTGTGTCCCGTTGCAGATTTTACCTCACTTGCAACAAAAAGAGAGAGGGGATCTCTCTAAAGCTGCATACAAGATGGCAAATTTCTTCAGATGGAAATGATCTTCCTTGTCCAGTGACAATAGAACACATTGTACACACAGCACCGTTCAGTTCTATGGAGAGGAGAGGACAATCAGGAGGCACTCCACTGCATCCCCCTCCATAGGATAAGACAGAAGTTATCCCTGGTTGGGCATTTAGTGATCCATCACTGCGGATTATAAAATTAAGTCAGGGGACCGCTGTACACATTCTAGACTAGTTCTAAACTTTCCCTATTCTGTTCAAAACAATATAAAAAAGGTTTTGAGTATAGATATAGTTTGAATGTAAAAACCCTTGGATAATTTATATAATGTTATATACTTTATAGCCTTTAAGTATTTATTTCGATACATACAAGCATTTTATGTTACAATGTATACAATAATATATCTAACCTATAGGGTGGCTTCATTTCCATAAATTACCTTCTGAAAGTTGGCAAATCACCTTCTGAAAGCTAGGAAAGACCCATTCCCCCATGTAACCATACACCAAGCCAGTTATTTGATGGTAAAAGACTTTTCAGAACACTCCCAATACCCAGAACTTCTGTTCAATGCAAACATGTTCATTTTGATTGTTAAGTTATCTTTATATGTGAACATTGGGACTCTTAGATACTGTAATTTAAAATACAACTAGATAAAAGTAGTAATCCTCCTTCCATTGTTTATCAGTGACAGGAAGTCTCATGTCTTTGGCTTTCCATGCGGCATGCATGTAATTATGACTTAAGGACATGACTTCCTTTATGTGTAGGCACAGCCTAGCAACAGTGGTGAGACCACACAACATATGATACATTCATAGAGGGAATCAAACGACCACACCATGCAAGTCATCAGATCATTTCTCTTAACTATCACGCGAAATCCCACATCTTCTGCAAGTCACAGCTTCACACCCATTAGTACACTTAGCCGTGAGTAATACAAGTCTTTACATACACAATGCAAATGTACGTATACGCATACTGTGTTACAAAACAAAATGTTTCTGGATAATACAGACGCAATGAGTCCAGACTATTAACAAAAGATAATTAATGACATCTATGAGGTGTAACCATATTTGTAAGAAATGTAACACTTTTGCGGTTGGATAACGTACTGTGTTAGACTTTACTATATACTATTATGTTATATTTTATATATAATTAAAAAAACTGTAAGGAATTAATCACAGATTGACAATAGATGCAGAAGTGTATCTAGCCGCTATATTGTTGGGCAGTGTCCTGCCAATTTTTATATACTGTTTTCCTAGCATTTGAACCCATTAGAAAAGAAACATCATCAACGGGCAGCCATGGCCCAAACACTGCATTTGGTGTTCAGGCCTGTCTTCCATACAGAATCGCAGACCAACGGCTTATACCTGTCCCCAAATTATTGCGGGCACCACCATCGTCTCCTTTCTTCTCTTCCACATTCTGATCTTCACCTAAAGTCAGTTCCTATTTTAATAGAACACATTTATTTCAAGGTTATGTTTATAAAATCATCTCTTTTAGCCTCCTGTACAATATTCTGTATCATTGATTGTATGTATTTTATATAAGGAAAGTTGAAATCATTGCATAGATTTTATCTGGAGGGGACTGTTTTTTTTCTTAATTAAACTATAGTTACACTTTAATATGAACCTGTGGACAGATTAAAAGTATTAAATTGCTACTTACAGCTGGAGGCGCCTGCAAATGTCTGTAACTTGCAATTTAATACATTTAATCTGTACACTGGTTAGATTTTAATCACTTATTGTCTCTGACTTTTAAAAATAATTCAGTGGACTAATATTACCAGAAGCATGGCAGGAGCTAAAGTGTACATTATTAAACATAATAAAAACTATGTATTTAAAGTGACCCTGGCAGCCACTTTTTTACTTGTAAAAGTCAAATTAACAGTCATGGCTCTTATAGTGAATCATGAGCAGCTAGCAAGGACACTCTCAAAGCTCTGATGGGGATGACAGCATGGCTTAGCCCTAAAGGCAAATTTTAAAAAGACATAGAGGGGAAGTCTTTCTGCCTAACAATTGCAAGAAGCTTGTAGTACTACTCTTAAGCTGGACATACACCATATTGTAATTTGTTTCTGTATATAGAATGCTGACTGGTTATTGACTCTCTCTCTCTCTCTCTCTCTCTCTCTCTCTCTCTCTCTCTATATATATATATACACATGTATTTGCATATTGAATATATGTGGCTAATCACAAGGATTATTTTAAATAGAATGTAATATTGGTTAAAGCAGGGGTTGGCAAACCAGGCCATTTCAGGGGTGGGTGGCAGCACACTAGGCCAGACTCTGAGTCCCGCCCTAATGTCTCCGCCCACCACCAGGGAACGCCCCCTGAAGTGAAATCCCTCTCCTCCGTATGCATTGCGGAGGAGAGGGATTTACCTTGAGGGAGCGTTCCCTATTTACCGCAGCGGCAAAAGTATCAATGCCCGCCACAGTTAATAGGGGAGCAACAGCAAAGAGGCAGCTCCGGAAGTTCCTAACGCCCCCTGGCAGATCCGGCCGGCAACCTGCGACTCCGTAGCCCCAGGTTGCCGGCCATCATTAGCCTGGATCAGCCAGGGGGCGTTAGGCTGGAAGGAACTACCGGCTAGGCCGTATCTGGCCTAAAGGCTGGAGTTTGCCGACCCCTGGGATAAAGCTACCACTGAAAGAAAATCACATAATGTTTAGCCTTAGACAGGACTACATATACCTGCTTAAAATTGCCAAATTGTTCACTTTAAACTCTTTTAGTAAATTACCACTTACTATAATCAGATTCACACATTAGGTAAGTTGCCTTTTTCACTTTTGGCTTGAGGTGGCTTTGGTTTAACTGATTAATATAAACCTAATTACTTGGATTAATATAATAGCATGATAAAATCTAAAGCAAAAGTTAATTACTTTGCTATCAGATAATAACATACAGTAGTAAAGATACATTATGCTGCATTATCACCTTACTGAAAGATAAAGCTCAAAGTACAGGAAAAGTACCATAAATCTATAAATGAATATATTGTACAGGAATGCAGATGTATAAAGAAGTACACAATGCACATTAGTTTTATTGCAATGCATATTACAAAAGTTTACTGCAACCTTTTTGATAGATACTAACCTTCTTGCATCCTGCCTTTTATTGACATATTATAAATACTGTGTGTGGTAATGTGGTCATTTATATTATAATCTCATACTACTCAATTTTAGAATACATTGAAGCTTGTCTTTTTTGTTTTTATGTATCGGTGGAACGAATATATTGTTCTTTTCCATGATTTTGTGACTCTTCTGCCAAAATATCTTGGCATGCCTTTGAATTTGTTCAGTCTCTACCAACACTATGAGCAGGGCATAGGAAAGTACAAAAAAGCTGAATATTCTGACCTAAACACCTTTACTAGCATTAATCTTAAGGGTCTAGGGGTAAAACTCAAAAATATTCTTATATCTGTTAGTATATAAAGAATATACTGCAATATGGTGTATTCTAGGCATTACTACATTAGTTACATAAAACTGACCATTTAGTCTGCAGAAAGTATTGGCTATATATTAAACTACACTATATAGTGTAATATAACTCGTATAGTAAAAAAGTGCACATTCTAAAGTATGAGTATGAGTTCTTCTTCTTGCCCCCCAAAATGTTTTTAAAATTTACCTGAACCTGGGGTCCAAGCTAAGTATTTTTTCTCTTTTTTTATTCTTTTTTGTCTTGTAGTTTAGGTTGTGGAGTTGGGGGGCTCCTATATATACCATGCTTGCTGCAGACTCTAAGGCTTTAAAAGTCTTAATTGCGGCAAAATGAGCATGTTGTCTTCACACAGGCATTTATTTTCTAAATTGTAAGAAACATATTTAATAACAAATTCGTGATCTAGGCATTATGGAAAACGATCCACGGCTTAGTATAACAGCTTCAAAAGCTTTTGTATAGCTATTCTTTACCATGGTCAAAAACATTGTCTGCTATTTTATCTCTCAAAATGATCATGTATTGGTCCTGTCTATTAGAAGAGAATACATGCCTTCATTTCCCTTCTCTATACCATAACAGGGAAATGTATATATCCAAGAATTCCTGTTTAGGGACAGAGTTGGCACAACAGATATCATTTACCAGTTAGGCTTCTGCAACATCAAGCCATTGTCTAATGTCTATGCAGCTGCATATAAAAGAACAGTAGGCTATATTTCAATTATTGAAAATAAATAAGAATACACTTATAACATAATTAAAGTTTTCAAAAGTTCTCCCTTGTGTTTAATGGAAAATAACTAGATTTCCCACTACCCTCTGTTAAGGAGAATATGGAAAAGACAGGATTTACGTGCCTATGCCAAGAAGATATGTCTTTTTTTCAATATCTAATTTCAGGAACTTGGTTCTAAAGCAAACACCTATGTGAGAACATTCCATTACCAGCAACTATTCCCATATTCATGTGCCATACTTGTGTCATACTTTAAATGAGAGGCAGTGAATCGGAGCCTGTACACTAAGTCAGGGCCTATAACTGTTCCCATCAGAGCCATCTTACATCATATATCATCACACAAAACAAAAAAGAAATAAAATATTTTATCACAAGAAAAATATACAGGTAGAAGAAGATCTAGAGATTCATGTCATTGCAATCCCACCCTGAGAACAAAATCCTCTAGTAGCAGTAATCTTCTATTGCCTTTTGTGTTCATTTGAGAGAGCCTACTATATGTTAAGCCAGCATGAGTTTGTATCCTGGTTAGTAGTCATGAGTTTATATATCTCACATGCAAACAATGTAAGCGTGTAAGGGATGTATAACAAATAGGCCTTGCAATGTATCTCAAAATAAAAATTTATTGCGCTTTTAGGCAGACTGAGTAGTCTTGCTCTCTTTATAATTGTTTGACAGTTAAGCAATATTAGTTCTATCTTCACTATCTTCAAAAGTTTGTGAGTGATCTCATGTCAAGTGCAATTATGATATCATAAAATAATCCAACATAAGGGCTATAGCTAGCTCATACAGTCCTGTTAGATGCCTATAAGTAGAAAGAATGTTAAGTTCAGATAAGAGTATGGTGATTTCACAATGTCTTCCCCCTCCCTTTGTTAGGTCCAGTGCTTGTGTATTGCTTAATGTTTGCACAGAGCTTTACAATTCTTAGGTTTCAATTTTACGTACAAGTCTTTCACTGTGATTTCACATACTTCATGTCTTGCACACCACTTCATTTTCACGTTATAGTTTCCGTATGAATCATGCAAGTAAGGATCAACCAAATGAAGACTATTCATCTACCATAATTTAATTGGTTGTTGAGTTATGAAAAATTACATGAAAAATGTAAATGTATCTATATGTTTTAACAGCCGACCATATACCTATATTTTGTACAAATTTCGATAGTCATTAGGAGGATTTTGCCCCCCCCTAAAAACGGCTATTATTAATGTATAACCTATGGGTTGGTTCAGTGCCAGTGCTCACCAGGCACTTCTTCTTCACCTATAGTAAAGTCTCTGCTCAGCTTCAGGAGGCCTGCCGCACCGTCCCAGCATGCTGTTGCCCCCAGGATGTCAGTGCACATAGGATGGCATCTGGGGAGAATTGACAGAGAATCAGGAGCCCACAAAGCAAGACACAATGAGAAGTCAGACTGTTCCAGGTCAGAAACTAGATGATCCATAGATACCCAGTACGGGAGAATCCAGCAGGGTCACAGAAACAGACCCAGGGGGTATACACAGGTTATCAGTCCACCAAACAAGGTATCAAGCAGAGTCAGGATCACAAGCAAAGGTCAGTCAAGAAAACAGGCAGAGTCAGCAACGGGTACTCCAACAGACAATCGCACCACCAGCAGATTAGACAGGCTAAACGCTACAACAGGTAACTGGTGACTAGGAGTTGAGAAGCTATAAAGGACCAGTAGCCAATGGCAGGGAAAGATCATAGCCAGGAACCAATGCACTCATTGGCTGCAGCACATATTTCAAAATCCCCTTCACCTGCACTCAGGCTCAAAGCAGGGGATGCTGAGAGAACATTCACAGCTAATGGGAAACTGGGGATGCTTCAGATTGCAAAGCAGAGGACAGACAGCTAATTGCTTGATCTCCTTTACTGCTCCAACCGATTCAATCAGGGGGAAAAAACGGGGCGTGCTGAACTGTAGTGATTTTCTGCACAGGACTGCCATTTTTTTTAGGTGTTTGCTTGCAGAAGCGTTGCCGCTGCTTTTTTTAGAAACTATAGGCAACGTCCAAGAACAGTTAAATGCTTCAGCCCCTTACAAAAAAATGCACAACCTACAAATGCATAAAAATATCTGTACAAACCCCAAGCAGTTGGCGCCTCCTAGGCACCTGTACCACTCCTAGGCACCTAGCAGGAGCATTAGGCATCATGGTTTTTAATCACTAGCCTTAACTTAGCTTTATTGTTTTTAAAAAGCACAATTTGTTCATTTTGTTTCCCAGCTATTGAAAGAAATTTAATGATTCACTGATTTATAAAAAAAAAAAGAAATGCTTTCATCTATGGTTCAGTAAATTTTAAAGATCACATTGCATACTAATCCAAAACCCATAATAATGTTTTTTATATATTATTAATATTATTTATTTTTTTATGTTTAAATATTTTGTATTCAGGACAGTTTTAACCTAACTTACACAAGAATCCCGAAATAAAAATACAATACTTGTGAACCCCCCTGGTGGTATTACCGAGTGTGGCTGAGTTCCCGAGTGGGGTGAAACTTCTTTACAAAAAGCGGTAACCCTGAGCCACACTCGGGGTGGAATTGAGGACATACCTGGTCCTCATGAGCCCGCGCCCTCCTCGGCGCCCCGTTGGCAATGCCTGGCATCTGCATCCCCTAGCCTCGCATCCTGGCATGTGAGTGTTGCCAGCCGGGTATGCAACGTGTGCGGCTGGGGGCATGCATCAGGGGGTGGGACGGGTTGGGAAATTTAAAATTGGAAGTACTTTTGTATGTACAGATTTGACATGTAAAAATACTCAAATTATCATACTGCCAGGGAGATTAAAGTACAATTAGGGTCAAAATGTCTTCCCTGTTTCAATATATTTGCCACGCCATTATTAGTTTAGGAAACAGAATCCTTTTTACAAATAAATTCCTGAAATGTTAAACTGACTTAGTTTTAATGTACATTGGAGCTTACACCAATAGGATATTATAATCATGTATAATGGCTGCTGCTAACACTTAAGTATTGTGAAATACAGGGAATTTGTTTTTAAATGATTTGGAACAAATGCAAGTAGAAATAATTATATGGACAATGCAGATTTTGGATACAGGTTTTTATTGTATGTTATGATTACCAATATAATTTAGCTACAATGAATGAGCAAAACAATTCTAGTTGTCTAGGTTATTGCAGAAATGATACCTTATATATAGCGTTATATATATATATATTATATGTACATAATGAGCAATAGCCATATGGTTGAATTGAACTTTGGTGCACTGCTATGGAACAAGGAGTAGCCCTTACTTCCTTAAATTCTATTTTACTCATGCTAGAGAAGATTTTTACAAATTAGAAATGGAGGTGCTATACTGAAGGATCTGCGACTGAGTTGGGACTCTCAATGTCGTAATAGGGATATGATTCAGAACTTACAATCAATGTGGCTGCAATATGTATATATGAATTATTTTAGCTGCTAAATATATAATTGTGCTCAGTCAGCCTTGTCATCCCAACAATCTTGCTTTACTGCATAATCAGCATGATAACAATGCTTTTTCTATTTCAGCTTCCTGGATCACTTGCCTGCTGACTGGATAATAACCTATCCATGCAGAACCAGATATGTTTAACAGAATTGCAAATTTTCATAAAACAATTCTCCTTCCCTCTATGTATTTCAGAATGTGTGTAGCTGCTGTTTTCCTGGACTTCTGCTTGAGCGCTGATATAAAGAAGAGGAGGTTTAATCTTGGTGTAAGTAATAGGTCTTCTTTACCAGCAAACTAAATGGAAACTATTACTTCAGAGCTATAACAAATGATCCAGGCATTGAAGGACTGGGGGCTTTTTTAGGACAGGTAAAACATAAATGGGATAATGTGGCTACCAGCACGTGTAATGTCAAAGTACTCAAGATACATTTCCTTTTGAGGACATCAAACTTTATGCCAGAGCTGTAATAACAACTCCGGGCTTCAATCAGATCCCAAATTATAACAGCAGAGCGGAAAGTAATGTCGGAAGTATTTACTGTGCAGCCAAATAATTACACCTGGGACAACATTTGGAACAGTGTAGAGCACTTTCTTTTCTCAGACTATAGTTGGCTTTTCTTTATGAACTGAAAACATTTGCTAGAAGAAAACAAATGACTTTATATTTTACCAGAAGCTGAATGATGGGCAGGGGACCTATTACATTTCACATAATTATGTTTTTTGACTTACTTTCTGGGTTGTCAAGGCATCTTAAAATAGAAAGAATACAAACTATTATAGAGACACAAGATATAACAACAAGAATGAAGCCAGACACTGTGATCAATATAAGTTCACCAATCTGACCTTTAATAAAATCACTGTAGTGCAATAAATGATTGTGTTTTGGGCATGTGTTTTGGAATGAAAACAGAAAAAAGGTGATTCAGTATAGAAGGCTCCCTAGAAAAGAATGCTTTAGGATTTAACTAAAAATCTTTTCCAACATAAAATACAACCTCATAATGTACCAAACTCAGAGGTACACATATTTTACCTTCCCTTTTCCTTTTCACATATAAAGGAGCTAGGATATAAATAAACTATGGACTTCAATGTTTCTTAACCAGGGTCCCTGCAGAGGTTGTTGGAGGTTCCTTGAGCAATAAACAATGTTGCCTGTCATTAAAACAGCTGAGAATCAGGTATTGTTCTTATCTTTAAAAATGAATTTCTTCACAATGCCTACAGCTACGGAGGGCTTGGTTTAAAGTGCTTTTACTGGATGCAGGTTGACTTTAGGCATATTTTCAGTGTAATGCTAACTGTTGAAGGTTATTTTTTATGTGGAAAACACAAGGATTTGAAATTCATACTGACACCATGAAATTGGAAATAAAGTTAGTATGGAAAATTCTGTCAGGTATGTATTTTTATAAAAGGAGAAACTTTATATGTTTCCACTGTCATAGATGCTTCTACCTACCGTCTGCTTTTTTTTGTGTCCACTAAACCACACATGCAAGTCAGTGCCCAGTATTGGCCAATGGTAAATGTAGCCAACAGTAGGCCCCTATGGCTATGGGGCCCCTTGTCAGCTAAGGAGGTCCTTCATGGAGTGGCACACTTTGAACCACCTTATGTCTGCCCATGGTCTTGGCACATTTCTGTGCTGGAACATTGGACCTGATTTAGTAAAGCTCTCCAAAGATGGGGGGGATAAACTTTCATCAGTGAAACTGGATGATTCAGTAATCCTGAAATGGATTACTTCAAAGCCATTTGCTTTTTGTTAGCAAATGTTTTAAATCCTTGACCAGATCCATTCCAGACTTGCTGGAACACCCAGCTTCACTGATGAAAGTATATCCTCTCGTTCCTTGCAGAATTGTAATGAATCAGGACCAATGTAACTAATGCAAAGGGGTTAAATGTAATCAGGCCCAATGTAACTAATGCAAAAAGAAAAAAGCACTTACTTTGCTAGGTAAATCAGTAATAATGTGCTATGTATACTTTCAATATATGGCAAAAAGTTTTCCAAAGTGTTTTTTTATTTTGGTGGTCTAGTTCCAATTTGATAACTAATAACAATTGCATTTTTATGCTTTGAAGATATAATAAAGACATTTCTTAGGTGGCAAATATTGTATATCAGGCTTTGGACCCAATAGATAATTATCTGGCTACTTTAATAACCATTAGCAGACAATAATGCCATGGATCTGCTGTCTATAGAAATATAATGGAGGCACACATGTATCTATATTTCCCCTAATGTATCCCAAGATACTTCTTTTTTTTACATTTAAGTGGCAATGAAGTGCCTAAGTCAAGAATTTACAGAATCAGCATCTAGAAGTGTGAGCTATAGGTGCAAAAGGTAATAACATCTGGAACAGTTTACAACTTCAGCTAGACACCTACTTAATCTTCATTAGAAGATATGGATAACATTTCATAACTCTGCCAGTTGTGGGGTACAAGTGTTTTTTACACTTCAGTGCTGATCTATGTATCAGCATTTTCAGATTTTCTGCTGGCAAACTGGGAGATAAAAGGGAAAACAAAAGCCATATAGATGTGTTTTCAGTTTGCTTTTAAGAAAAATGTACTGAAACTACAGTGTTGCCTAAAACATTCCAATGCATTGTCTGTAAGGTTGAAAAAAGACGTACATCCACCAAGTTCTTGAGCAATAAATGTTAGTGAAGGTTCTTATTTAGACAGGTCATAGTAGTAGTGGGCAATTTACTATTATTAATATAATTATTAATAAACAGTATTTATATTGCGCCAACATATTTTGCAGCGCTGTACATTAAATAGGGGTTGCAAATGACAGACAGATACAGACAGTGACACAGAAGAAGGAGGGGACCCTGCCCAAAAGAGCTTACAATCTAAGAGGTTACTCTACTAGTGATGAAGAGCCTGATATCCCTACAGGGCTGCACATATTATTCTGTAATAATAAAGGGTAATGCTACAGAAAACTGTTATATACTGAACATAGGCATCGGAAATATGCTATATGAGCTGTTGGAGAGACTGGCACACTTTAGGAGACTATCAGAGAATAGTGATCTGTTACATGAGACTGCTAGTGATCACAGCTACGCCAGCCCCTTTACAAGTTAATTTTGTCTCATTTGTGCCTTCTACAGCCTCCTTACACATTACTTCCTTGTGTTATTTTATCCTCTGGAAGATCTATCATAATATATTATATAGTAAAAACATTAACAAAAACAAGAGCCATTCTCTGTGGGAATGACTGTCCTTTTCCCTAGTACAACTGTGGTTTGCAATCCATAGATACAAGATCTAGAATTTTTGTATTACTTATTTTGTTTTTGTATTACTTGTTTTATTTTTCTGCAGCAATATAATCGTGGCCTTTGCCTCTAATAGATTTTACTGTCTCTAGGCACTACAGAAAACAAACATATCCAGGGTGATTAGAGTCATGGTAATTAGCCTAGTGACATAACCAAGAGAGTGAACACTCTGCTCAAGCTACATTTTCCTATGCATTTCTTTAGTTTCATTGTTCCTAGTATCTATGGAGAAATATCACAAAATATATTTCTTACACACATTCCTGCAAACTGTCTTTTATACATGACAAAGTATTACTAGCAATCTTCAACTTGCACCCTAGGCCTGGCCTATCTTGGCTGTGTAGAATCCAAGCTCTGTCTTACAAAGTACCTCTAACCTAAACCTTGACCTCTTCCCAAACACAAAACATAACCCTACAATAGTTTATATCAGTGTTTCTCTTTTTAACATAGGAGAACCTTTGAAGTTGTTGTAATATAGTTACTATATCAATAGCTCACAGTACATTAGTGTGGTGGTCAGTGGAAAGAATGCCTCTTACATTGCTGACCAGTGGGAAGGATGCCCCCCTTACAGATCACCAAAAAGATCATTAGTATCAGTCAAACTGTTCTGAGAGTCATGAATTGCTTAATGCACCCCTAGCAACCTCTGCAGAAACCCAAAGGTTTCACAGAACCTGTTTGAGAAACACTGGTCTATATCCTCATATAACCCAATCATAACCCTATACATCCCCCAATCCCCCAAGATCCAAGACAAATTAGTTTTCCATATTAATGGTGCCAGCTTTAATGTCTATAATTGGTTACACCCTTGAAAACATTACTTTCTATGCAGTAAAAGCTCTAATCTGCTTGTAAAGTTTGAATTTTATTTTCAGTCTTTTAAAAAGAGGCATTCATGGCAATAAAACATTAGAACTAATCTAGAGAAAATAATATAAAACAGTAGAATTATCCTGTCTCATAAGTGACATTACAAGTCACTTGTTCTGTTTTTTCATGCTTTATTTATAATTTACATTAAAAGGTCGTCACACAATAAAAGATATAAATTGAGAATACATTTCAAGGATTTAAAGGAAAGTAATTAATTTATCCACACAGCATTGAATGTGCTAAATTAGCAACTATTCCACGGCATACATGCTAAGAAAGAAGATGACATTCATTATTTAAGGTGTTGGTGCAATCGCTAAAAAAGGCTTTTCAAGGCACTGTGATGTTTTATATTTTAGGTTCTGTATCTATTTTGAGTGTTTCCATTTAAATTGTAAATATTACCAGCTAACAATATTGTTATCATCATCTTGTTGATATTTTTTAATCCTCATCGCAGATTACAACTAACTAAACAAACTAAATACAAAATGGATAATTTCATTAAATTAGCATGAACATTTATTTTGTGCCTTGACAACATTCAGCTTTGCCTTGTCCTGAAGTTGTCTCTTTAACTAATTTGGCTGCCTATACAATGTCTTCCATATAAGTCTTGCAGTATCATCTATTCCAGGCTCATGGATTTAGAATTGTTTACAAGCCATGAGCTATTTCAGGGTTATTTGATTTACTGGCATTTTTAAGATAGAAACCTTAATTTGGCTTCAAGGGATATTAAAGACTTCTGGGACTTGGACACAGTGGTGAAAGACAGGATATATTTAAGCTAGAATAAATGTGTCCAAAATATGCTAGACAGTTTTCTTTGGCTGAGCATTAATATGGCAGGATTTAAAATTAAAACATGATTTAGTAAGATCAGGGAAAATTATTTCAGCTTTCTTGAAAACTTAATCCGCTTTGTTTCAATTGATGCAACAAGTACATTAGATGTTGATGTGTATAGTAATGACATCATACATTTTCATAACTTTAAGTCAATGGACTTTATATGGACTTAAACAGGATTGTTACAAATAGTACTGAGGCTATAGTTAAGCATACATAAAATTAGTTTCCTATGGCAAGAGGAGAATAAAAAATGTTTTTCTTACACAATAGCAAATCTGCTGCCAGTTTTGCTCTCAACAGACCGATCTGATTGACAGGATTGCTAACTGTCCGCAACAGTGCCCTTCTGATTGTTTTCCTCAGATAGAAAGCAATTGGAATTCTGAGGAGGTGCTCAACTGTTTCCATTCAGATACCAGCTGTTCATTTTTGATTGACATTTACACATCTTATCTTGGAAGATATAACAAGATGCTGCAGTTTTTCTACATCTGATGCAAAAGGGAGATTCTTTGCAAGGAGTGTGAAATAGTCTTCCATGCCAAATTCAAACAACCATCTCTAAACAAAGGGATGTCTTTCACCTATTTGTCTTTCACGCTATATTTGGCGTTTTGACAAATATTTACATCTTTAGCCCTATAATTTGAAGGTTTTTTATCTATGCAGACTTCCTGACACCAAGGATAGGATTATTGTATTAGAACAGGATGGTTCAACAAATTCCACCGTTCTTGGACAGTCAAGATCTGCGTTGTCACCTTCATGGTAATTAAGTTGTTTGTGTGGTATATCCTTGCAATAAATTAAGGAAGCAGCTCTGAAAGCTGAGAAATGTCTTCCACATTACAAGAACAACTCCAAAAGAATGTGACTAAAGCTACGTACACACTTCCAATAATTATCGTTGGTAAACCAACGACCAACGAACGACCAACAGTCCTGCACAATATCTTTGAAAGATCGTATAGCACCGATCCTGTACATGCAGATAACGACACGATCGTTCAACGATATTGTACACATGATAGATGCGATCGTTTGAACGATACAGGAAGTGACGTGCACCAGAGGAAGTGAATAGTATATATATAGATATAAAGAGAAATATAAATATAGATATATATATGTATATAGAGAGATATATATATATATATATATATATATATATATATACACACATGAACACAATACAGTGAAGCACCTGTACAGAATGTTCGTTCATCACGCATGCTCGGAACATGCATGATCACTGAACGACCGTACACATGATAGATGGTGAACGATCGTCGCCCAATCAGATCCGCCGGGCCCATAGTTCATTTCCAGTTTGTTCAGTTCGTCCGCGTCGTTGGTCACTCTTTCGTTCGTTGATTGGTCGTTAGTTTCCAAAGATAATTATTGGACGTGTGTATGCAGCTTAACTGCAAGTTTTCTTTTATACAACTCATGGTATAGACAGTAGCTTCTCTGAGGCAGTTGCATTCATGTTGAAGACATTTTAGCATTAATCCAAATAACTACTTCACTTCAATTAAGGGCACCTATAAATGAATGTATGACAGCACAAATAACAACAGTCAACGATTATATCAAAATACAATTTGTCCCTGCCTTTTTCACTTACTAAACCAAAAATCAAAACACAATGAGGTAATAAGTAATACAATGAGAATATCTATTTAATAGTCCAAATGTGCTTGCATACTTCATTTCAGCTATTTCCTCTCATCTCTAAATTCAATGGGAGAGGCACTCACATATGAGCATAGTGACACCCAAGAATAGATGCCAGTGTACATTTCCCAGCATTCTTGCATCAAACCATGTATGTACCATTTAAAATCATCTACCATTATGCCATGTACCAAGTACCATGTATCTATACGAGGGGAGGAAAGTTGTGTACTTAAGGGAGGTGGGTAATTGTCAATTTGAGGATTCTAATCTGTAGCAGGAAACTAAAAGGGGCATGAGAGCTCATGGTTGTGTGAATAGGTGCACAACTACAAAATGTGTTTTTAGTTTTCTGGGCTCAGTTGGGTTTTTAGTTTAGTTTAGTTGCACCAAAGATCACTTCTTGTAAAGGTGACATGTCAAGGCTCTATAGGTTCAAGCAAATATGAGTAATGTGGCTCCATATCTTTTTTGGGTGATTTATTAGGATTTAACCCTAAAATCCCCCCCCCCCAACCTCTCATGCTCAATGCAACGTTGGTGAGCGCTAACTGGCCAACCGGCCAACCTATAGTCAGCCTGTTTAGGCTTCTCCCAAATGATGTCTATTTAGATCTTCTTTACCACACAGACAATTTAAAAGTGCTTTGGAAAATTGTGGAGTTCTCTGAGCCTTCTGATAACTTCAAGCTGTGTTCACAGCAGTAAAGCTTTGTACACACGTCAAATTCTTCTCGCCCGATAATCAGCTCGGGCGAGAATCTGGCATGTGTACAGCCCACGTCGTTCATCGTCTCTGAAACCGTCGTGGGGGATCCACGGACGATGAACGACGAGCGATCCTGATGCAAGGATATGGAGAGAGCACACAGCGGGATGCCACTCTGTCATTCTCCCCTTCCCCTCTGCATAGAGCAGAACGGTGCTGTATGTACAGGACTCGTTCATGCATCGTGCAGTTGTTATCATTGGAAAGGATCTTTTATGAGAATTACACATGTGTAGGCAGATTAAATTTTCTTGGATATTATGTCTTCTGATCTTCAGTCTAGTATTTTGGTGTTGGCCCTCACTGTTACAACTTATGTCTGTGGAGGGTTCAGAATGTAAGAATATTCCCATGTAAGCTTGACAAGGATATTGACTGATGCAAAATATTTTGTTCATTTTGGAAGCTGATGCAGAAGATAATTAATAAAAACAACATACCCAACAAAATGTAAGGGAACACATGAAACACAGTTCCTCAGAAGAGGATTTCTAATGAAGCATGGCGCCCTTTCAAGGTGATACATTTGCAATGGCTAATGGAAATAAGATTTATCTTTTAAACCTTATAAACATTTTTTAGTCTTGGGCACTGGCACCTTCCCTTGGTCACGTTTTTTAGGAAGGTGTCTAGGCAGCCTGCATTGTGTCTTCACCAGAGAGGATGACAGCCGCTATATTATAGTTCTGTATTCTATCACATATTTGCCTGACTCTCTCACACTGGCCACACAAGCAAGTCCATAATTCATGTCTCAGTAATGTATTTATAAGACTGAAAGTAAGGCCAACTGTAATGCATCATCTTTCTTCTGCTACATCATTTAATCTGCAAATAATCATAGACCATTGAAGAACAAATACCCCACAGTGTCTCTTTTACACAAATACAGTGATCAATTATATAGTAAATACTATTTATTCTGCTGTGCACATTTGTATTTGACTGTAAGTTGTATAGCATAGTAACTGGTCTCATAAATACATTACTAAGACATGAAATACGGACTTGCTTGTGTGGCCAGGGCTAAATTAGTTAGGAATGAACTCTCCTACTTCTGTAATATCAAAAAATGAGTCTTATTTTGTAACTTAGTAAATATTCAGATAGCTAACAAGCCTCATAATAAAACATTTTTTATAGGAGGCTTTCAGTGAACTAATGTAGGTGTCTTCATCACAGACAGATGTATATTTGTCAGCAGGTAAATAAAAAAAGTGACTTACTACTTTTGTAAAATCATTGTGGAACTCACTTTCTTACTAACCAGGCTTTACTTCTACTACTACCACTACTTTAAATAAGTCATTGCCCATCCATGCTAACTACTGGTATACCCTCTTACTGACCAGATGACACTTCAGTCCCCTTCTCAACCTGTGTCTGGACAGTCGTCCTCTTTTTTGCCTATGGAAAATGGCCAAAGCATTCATACTAATACATGTTTGGAACAGCAGAGAGAAAGATTGGAGCACCACTCTGTTGTCTATGGCCCTTGGACCTGCTCTAGTTTTAGTTGAGCTATAGTAAGCATTGGGTTAGTTAATAATAATGTAAAGGTACAGTTATCTTTTATGTCCATCTGCTTTTTCATTACCTTTCAACCATATTCACAGCAGTTCGGCTGGCAAATTCCCTGGTATGCCAGCCATATGACTATATACTGCCTTCTCAGGCTCCATTCCTCATATGGCTGCACTGGGACCTGGCGATTGGCCTGATTTGTGTTCCCAATGCCCAAAAGTACCAGGTAAGTCAATGGTCCTTAGCAGGAAATTTATCAGTACATAAGTAATGGCACTATACTCCTTACAGTAGGGTGCCTTCTTTGCATTATGTGTGATTAAGTGTTTCTTAGATTTTACTATCTTTAACACAGGTTTACTTTACAGAAGTCTAGAAACTCTAGAACTCTAGAAAGAAGAAACTTAAAGTAAAATGGGAAGCAAGTGTAGATTTAGAAAGCTATGTAAAATTGTTTCTCTGCTGAGGAATTTCATCCTGGTCCTGGTAACAAGTAATATCAAGTTATAGGTTACATAGGTTATAGGTTAACCATTCAATGGGGACACATGATCCCATACAACTTTCTAAAATGTAAATCTTGGAGTGATTTCCTCTCACTGTCCCACTGGATTGGGAAGTGATATCTCCTCGTCTGAACAAAGATCTCAAAAACTACATTATAGGGGACTTCCCTCTTCCCTAAAGTATCCAAAACTATGGAAAAAAATCAGTTCATACACTTTAAGCCTTAATAGGAAATCTGAAATCTTTCTAGAATTAACTGAGTGCTATGCTACAATATGCTATGGCACGCAGTACTTTTTCTGAGAACAGATGTGTCTCATTTAATTTATAAACAATGTCATACTGCCAAAATGCTTTGTTTTAAAGCAACAATACTGCAAAATATCATGCTTTGTAATGTTTATAGCAGAATGTTCACTGTAAATGAGCTGAACAACACATTACAATACAAGCTATAGGGAAAACAACAATGGATAATTTGAGAAAAAAAATATCTGTATTGTGAGAAATATGTGAGGCTATCATTACAGACCTCCTAAGAACTGTAATCGTCTCCCTGATTCTGGCTTTAAATATTTTGACCTGCCAAAATTAGGCATCAGAAGAAGTAGTAGATAAGAAGCATAAGCCCCCAGAACAAAAAGGTCACCTTTGGGTGGAGTGATACCTTATTAATTGATACATACATTGTGTGTGGGTAGGTAATATCTTAATCATAATGGTGTGCCATAACATTTAGGTTGTACTAGGCAGAGCCCAAGACAGAGAAAGCTCTCTCACCCAACATCCATACATAACCCCCTAGTGACCTATCTCCAAAGTCTGCACATTATACATTCCTAACTCCGGTAATAAATGCTCACTTCAAAAGGGTATTCCATTTAATACTAGCTTACATGAATGTCCCTTCGTACATGGGCATCATGGGAATGTCCCTGACACCTGGGTATGTGACCCAAGTCTACAACACTGAGTATTAGTGTTCAGTGGATCAGCATTTCTTCCCTGAAAAGCTCACATCTTTCTGGGCTCCTCTGGCTCCGTTCCTTAACTTAAGTAAATTTTTTTAAGTTATTGTGTTTGACATTTAGCATGTGCAAATTTTTTTTCTTTCCCATATAAATACAGTTAATATCTATTTTAAAAGATATAGTTTTATATACATATCTGGTTTGATAGCTTGTAATGTATGCACATATAGGACGGCATATTTACAAAATCCTTTCCATTTAGCAGGCAAATTTATTTTCTTAACTACTTATACATGGTAGATCTAATGTTTGTTCAGATGCTGCAGACCCAGGTAATAAAACTTGTGTTACACACCTTTTCCAATAGAAGAGATGAAACAATGAAAATATGTCTACAGAACAAGGAGATGAAAATCAAGTCTTACCAGTATATATGTATAATAAATACCCACATATTATTTGTTTTGAAACACACATTTCCAAGCACATAGAGGTAACCCTGAATTCACATGATACTCCTTGCCCTCAGGTGCGAAACAACCCTTCAAGAACTGTGTACAAGGATTATCTCGGTCCTACACCCTGTTTCTGTATCTTTTCCAGACATCGCATTGCTGATCATTGATTAGGAGCTGCCCAACTTCTTCACACTTTCACCTAGTTAGAAGCATGCAATGTTGTCTGCTTTTTTAAAATTAAAATGTCGCTACTGACTTTCAAATCGTTTTTAATATTATTCAACCATTTAAAATTATATTTAATAAGGAACAAAAAAGAATGTGCCATTCTTGACCACTTTTTAGCCTTTAGAATAACCTAATGGACAACTTAAGTATTGGGAGGTTTTCTTTTTGAATTAGGGTATAAATAATATATATATATATATATATATTTTTTTTTTTTGCTATGTGTGTCCTATTCTGAAGACATGATGGGAAAGTAATTTCTTGTCACAGGAATAGATGCCCATACTTTAGATCTTGAGTTTGTATCTGAGATCAGTGACCTACACAACAGATAATCACTAAAAAGATGAATATTGGCCACCACAACACATAGGGCTTGATTTATCAAAGCTCTCCAAAACTGGAGAAGATAGACTGTCATGGTAGAACCTGGGTGATTCAGCAAATATGAAAGGTTTAATAAATCAGGCCCATGGTCTCAAACTGACAAAGTTTGTGTAAACTGATAATTAAGTGTACAATACAGTCAAAACTGATAAATTAAAATTGTAGTCCTCCAAATGCACTATAACTCAGCCAAAAGTGGATGCCAACTCCAATGGAAAGATCTTCCTTATGGAATAGTCATTCCTGCATATTGACCTTTAAATAGACCTTAACCTTTATTTTGCTATTTTGCAGCCTGCATAATGTAACATAAAATAACGAACAAAAGAGGGGGGGGGGGGGGGGTAATATATACATATTCATGCAATGTTTATTTTAATTATTGCTTTAAAGCTTTATTTATATTTTATAATAATTTATTATTGGTGCTACCTGTCATGTAGGTACTACATAACATTTTATTTCTACTTTGAGTCTATCAAAAACTGTACTTAGTATACTTTGTGAATGATCCAGATCTGATATGTTAAAATCTATTTCTAAAACCAAATATTTGCTTTGGAATAATTTATGACTAATACAGGAGATAATTGAGAATGTAATTGTATTTTGAATGCTAATCTAAACAGAACACTGTTTGAAATATTGTTATTTAGCATCCTGCTATGTCGCCTTATTACCTTGAGAAAATAAAACCGCTATTATTAGATGCAATGAAAACAGCTTGGCCTGCTCTGCAATAGCTATTGATCTGCCGTCCAAATACAGCCATTGGACTACTCAGATAATTATTTCCTAATACATGGCAGTTCTGGGGGTCAAGGAAGAACAAATCATTATGAAGAAATATTTGCTTTTAAGTTTAATTAAGCTTGTTGTTACTGGCAATCTCATTTGTATTGGCCATTGATAGAAGGAAAGTGCATGGCTCCAACACAAACAGCGCACAGGCCAGGAACCTTCACAATGCTCAGCGTGTTCTCATCAGGCTGCCTTGGGGCCTAGGGATAAAAAAAAAATCCCATGGTTAAACAGTCCCATGGCAGGTTAACAAAATGCTGAGATTTTATTAGGGCACACAAGTACCTCCTATGCTGTTTTTGGCACTATGTTAAAGACACAGGCTTTGATGAATAATTTGGAATGTCATCATACTGTTGTAGTACCAAATACTACACTAGAGTCATATGGGAACAACGAGGCAGAACTTTGTCTTGGATGAGTAAAGATTTCTTAACAGGTTATTCATTTATCATCTGCAGCAAGTTAAAATGTGTTGATGGGCATTGGAATACCTGTGCCTTCTTATTTCCTTTGGGTCAACAAGTGTCCACACACTTCTTCTGCCAACAGATTGCAGAACACTGTATGTGTTTTCCAGTGCAAGCCTTTTTTGTGCTTTAACTGTTTTGATGCATGGGTTACTATAAGCATGTGTGTTGGGGGTCCCAGAAATTTATTAGAGAACCCCAAGACATATGCAGAGTGCATAGGATTAGCAAGCATTAGCAAACAGTTGTGAAATAATTTCTGGGTGAAAACCCTTTCTGGAAGAATCATAAAGGTTGCAATTGCTTATTTCTTACAAGAAGCATTCCAAAAAGAACTGACTTTCTTGATCTGCATATTTGTTCTAATTCAGTGCCTCAGAAACTATTTAAGCCAGTAGACTAACAGCCATCTAGCACAAAAAACAGTAGTTACAACTTATATATAACAACACTTATATATGCTGTAGAAAGTGATAGCCATATTTTCTTATATTTTCTTCTGAACAGATTTACTTTAAATATGAGGTTATTTACTACAGCATTCAGTTTACAAGGTTGACAGTCTAACGCATTCAATAGGGTAGGCGTGTAAGAAGGAATCTCTCCTAAGAAGGCAAAATAGACCCTAAAAGCAAAACTAAAGCCTGGGGATACTCACTTGTCTCTGTTTTGTTGCTGGTGCTACCATCTTCTCCTTTGTTCCAATCATTGGCCTTCTTGATTAGCTGGGCTGGGGCGATGTAATTTCTGCACAGGCAGGGTAAATGTGTCCTGACACCTGCTAGGGAAGATGGCAGCTAAGAATACTTATTGCAGAGGGGACATTGCTTGTCACTTTCTACAATAAATACCTGCCTGATACCAATTTTGTAAAGTGGAACTTAATTATACTTTAGCACTAGACAACTTAACTCACCCTCATTGTATTCATAACTTTAAAAAGTTTGCTAAGTATACCGTTTAAGATAGTGCATATTATTGTATATGACATTTTAATCTATGGGATTCCATAAATAGTGTTCTAGCAGTTTGAGGTCTGCATATTCACCTATTTGGTATAGAGATATTCTATATAGTAAAAAAGTTACTGCCCAAACTGTTCCACATTGCAACACCAATATTCGATAAGGTTACTTCCCAAAAGTTGAATGGTTTACTCCATTTTTTACTTAAAAAATTTAAGATAGTTTCATGGTGTCAGTCAGTTTTCTGACTCTGTTATGTAGTGTAATGAAGAAAAGTTCCTGCCTTTTGTTTTACTTGTCAGATCATGAGTGTGTTTTACAGAGAACAATTGTGCATGTTATAGTACTTTAAATTGGTATGACCATGATCATATTTTCCAGCATTGAAGTCTGTAGTCCTACAACCTTTGGCTATCCCAGGACCAACTCTTTTGCATGCCTGAGAAAATGTATAAGATGTCTTCCCTGGAGCAATATTTTTGACATACTATAGTGTGCAGCCTTCTGCTCTTTGTTTCCATCTGCCTTTGATGTTAAAAAAAGTCAACTTCAAACTTAAAGCTAGAACGAGTTTCTAAGAAGCTTTAGCTTGGCGTAACAAACACATTGATTCTGGCCACAAAGTTAGGAAAAAAAACATTTACTTTTATTTTTAGGATACGTGGACAAGACCCACGGTGCATTGTTATCTTTTATAGCTGCAGTCATTTGCAAAGCTGACATTTCAATTCATGCCATGCAAGGGATGTTACCCATCTACTAGTTCTTATAAGTATCCTGCCCAAATACCAAGTTGCAAGTGGATTAATATAGGGAGGTCTGGCCATTGTTCTTAGAGGCATGGGAAGGCAATTGTTAATTCAGCCCCTCAATATCTACCAATATTTGTAATATCAGTCTTGGTTTCTATATGAAATATTATCACTGCCTGCAAATGCTATAATCTGATAATCCACAAAGAGACATTATGATTTTCGCCCCCATCATAAATAACCAATGGCAGTGCAAACAGCAAAGTCTGTATTACAGCTGTCCAACTAAGTTGTGCATTTATCCTCTATAATACCTTCTGATAAAATTACTGCCTTACAGAATGACATTGATTTATCCATCCAAAGGCATCACCAAGGCAGTCAGGTCACTTAAGCAGGAATACATTTGCTGGTGGCTTATCCAGACCACACCAGTGATATAGTCACCAGGGGTAACCAGCAATAGTTAGGTTACATGATGAGTAGAAGAGGAAGAAATTAATATTTACAAGTCTTTGAAATGTCAAGGCAAAGCTCAAGTAATGCATATAATTAAAACAAGGCTTTAGATTGCTATCATTTTACAAAAAATAGGCTCTTATTTCAGAAAAAAAGATAAATAAGGCTTTAGCATTCATAAATAAAATGCACAATTTCCTGTCACAACACCTGTTATTGCTTTATGGAATTAGAGTTCTCCCTTTTAAGCTCTAGAGTTGCCTCAAAGGTCGGACATCACAAGCTTCTACAATAAACAGTTTTTACAGAAATCTAGAGGGTATGCAAAAAATGGATCCTCATTTCACCTGCAGATTCTAAAAAAACACCATAACTAAAATACTCAGTTCTTTGTCATGGACTGATGGGCAGCATGATGGATCAGTGGTTAGCTCATTGGCTTGGCTAGGGTGCCAGGTTCAAATCTTAGCCAAGACACCTTCTGTATTTTTTGTATGTGATGTTCCCAAGTTTGCATGGGTTTTCCTCCACATCCAACAATCATACAGAAAGGTTAGTTGCCTTTCTCCCAAAATTGGACTTGGACTATATTAACAAATGACTATGCCGGGGGCATTAGATTGTGTGCTCCTTTGAAGGACAGTTAGTGACATGACTATAGACTTGGTAAAGTGCTGGGCAGTTTGTTGGTGCAATATAAATACAAGTTGATAATAATCAGCACTGTTCAAAGATGTTCCTTAGCCTTGTGATAGTTTAATGCATGCTAGAGTGTGTTGTTCACACATAAAGTATCCTAACTCCGTTGTCCATTTCAACATAATTTCTTGTAAGCAACAAAATCAGTCATAACTCTGAGTTGTATATAAATACCAGCTTCATTCATCAACAAGACAAATGAACACCTACAATTGTATTGGTGGGTTGTAAAATGCAATCCAATGAACAGTGGCGGTTTAATGCTCATTAGCATATCATAATTATAAAATGTAATTACAACATACTGAAAGATTACATAACCATGTATAGTGTAGACTATACTCTTCTTTGTTTATTATTAAACATTTTAGTTTATTTGGATTTGCAGCCTTTTAATTGGCACCTCTTCTATTTAAGATACACCTCTATCCAATGAATCATCACCTGTATTATATCATGGTAACTCTAGGAAGTTAAAGTGAATCTCTCGCCAGTCTGTGAATGTTCAAGTTTTATATACTCACAGCAATGGGCTTTAAACAACCTTCACTGCCCTCTCTAGCTACATGTACTGTATCCTTTTTTTTTTTTAATAGGGGCAATAAAACAATAGGTCGAATAAGGAAGATTCCTTGGGCACTGTAGCTGTTGAAGAGAGGCAGTGCAGATGGTAAGACAGTAGGTATATTGCCTTTTTCCTATTTTTTTCTAGTATCTCTCTCACGCTCTGTATATATCTATATACATACATCACTACTGCAATGGCTATGATCAGGCTGTAAAAAACAGAAATTTGATGTAACACCCACATGTGATTAAAAGAACTAAACTCCAATGAATGAGGTGGGCAAGGGACAGTCAGGTTGGAGAGGAAAGATCTAAGTGATGGAGGACATCCTCCAGCCAGGAAATAAAACAGGCTCTGTTTGACTTGATACAGCTTCAATGCACACTGATAGAAGATCACACTTTGCAGTAAGTAAATTATGTGCAGGAAATTAATTTGTGTAAATGCACAAGAAGGAGGATAAGGCTGGAGTTCAGCTTAGAGAATCTCTGCTGTAAACATTGGGCATATTTGCTCCTCAGTGCCTGCACCTATTGATGTCAGTGAGAGTTTGT
Source organism: Pyxicephalus adspersus (assembly GCF_032062135.1). NCBI lineage: Eukaryota > Metazoa > Chordata > Amphibia > Anura > Pyxicephalidae > Pyxicephalus > Pyxicephalus adspersus. The sequence goes on from NC_092859.1 coordinate 112,400,737, forward strand.
AAAACTGATTTAATGCTTGTTACAAACAATGTAAATGTAAATATCAATAACTTAATCACAGGTAAGTTGAATCATATTGTATTTGAATGGTCACTGGAATAAGGTGACATTTATTTAACAACTCCTAAACAACTTGAAAAAAAAAATATCCCTGCAGATATTCATTACATACCTCCATGGCAGAAGGCTAGTGCAGAGCTCTTGGAGGATCTTTGCACCTGACACATGGGTGTGCTAGAAACCTGAACAAACTTCTGCTGACCCCCGTATGTCTCTACTGTTAGCTAAGTAAAAAAAAATATTTGCAAGTGTTTTATAATACATAATATGAAATACTGATTTTTTGCTATGATTCTCTTGGTAAATAATGACAAACCCTACATCTGGAAGCAGCTATTGTGATTTTACATGGGGCCAGTTGGACGTTTATATTTTTATTTATATTAAATATATAGAACTTTACCATTTAGCAAATTTTCCTATAAATAGATTTGGGATTATCAAACTGTGGATTGGAATTGGGCTCAGGGCTTGACAACACTGACAATTTACATTGTGTATCAATAAAAAAGGCATTACTCAGTTTTAAATTTCATGTTACATGCAGATAATGATTAATTAATGATTGATTTTTTTTGTTTCTTGTCAGCATATATCATTATCTACACAACTAGTGGAGAGTGATACTTCTGACCTATGGAGCAACAAACCATCATGGTTCATGGTGCAACAGTATAAACTACATGTAATATATTAACACTAATGGGCAATCGAAGAGTATAAAATAATGTTTGCCAAGAAGGTGAAGCAACTACATCACTCATATTGATCATATGATTGCACTTACTTGTCCAAGAAGACTAAGTGGATTTCATGCAGACTTTACACCACAAAAAACAAATCATCACCAGAAGTCAGAGGTTTTTGACAGAGGTGAAATGCAAAGACAAACCTTCTCCCATGCTCCTGGTGGCTTTTTGTTTTTTGCTTATACTGCATGGCCCATGCACCATGCAGCATGGAGCCCTGCTTTGTCTGCGGCACCCCCGAGAATAGACCAGGACATGAAGGAACAATGTGCTTCCCAGTGTCTGAAGATGATCATGGTGGACCTGGAAAAGTCGGCATCAATGATATGCACACTTGCACTATATGGGAAAAACTCACTACTCACCAATGACTATAGTTCTGCTTTAAAAGTAGAAGCTAATGGATCAGCATTGTGGCTTATATCTATCATACATATTATCAGCTGATAGCTTATAAAAACTCTTAGGCTTTATAGTAATAGAACATTTTTTTATCCCACATTCTTGCAGACTTCCTAGGCTAATGGTTTTCAATAAATATAACTAACCAGAGAAATAAATACGCATGCCTAGAAAATTAGCATAAATCTTGCAATGATTTTCTTTAAACTAATACTTTGATTAATAATAAAGTATATGTTTTACCTCCAATACCATTAAAGAAGGTTGGCTATTTAACCTCTCACTGTATTCCCTTTTAGATTATACTATTATGAACAGTAACTCATGCAGTGTTATGGCTCTCTCATCTTACTCCACTATAACAAGTAATTATTGTACATGGCTGATCCTATGGCATGGGAAATCCTCTACATTGAAAGCTTGTCTGGAATTTAGTGTGGGCGGCATTGTGAAACTTGGTGAATAAGCCACGTCGATCCTTGAGCTCCTACGTCCAGCAATAATGATGTAATACTAGAAACCATCTCTGGTTTGAGTGGGTAAACAAATAGTTCATTGTCACTTGTAGGTCTGTCAAAAGTAGAGAAAACTTTCTACAAATTTCTAGAAAGAACAGTATTTAACTAATCTTGTTCAGTTGCTTTTTAATATATATCTTGAAACCACTTCTGGGATTTTATAGCATAGAGGAACGTGAAAAATGAAGAAGGCTTAATAAAGGAGGGGCATTTATCAATTCATTCAATAAGCATACAACTCAATTGGGATTAGCTAATATTTGGTATAAAAGGAATCAGGAATAAGAAAGTGCTCCACTTCTTCCTGCCTAGACTGGTTGGCTAGGGTTGTCAATTCAAACACGAATGTACCTAAACACAAATGAAATTTGCCAATCCATGGTCATCACTCATTTAATGTCCATGTTCATGTCCATGTTTTCATGAAGAGTATTTTTGCCATTAGTAACATTGTGATGCTGTGAATTTGTTTCTCACATTTTTAAAATAAATGGCTGAAAAAGTCAGACCCCTGATGCATTTATAATCATTGTTAAATTTTATAACTGCACCACAGGCATGGAGTTACAGCAGCAGAATCACCTTTGGCAAAAAATGAAAGGCAAAGAAAAATTTACAAAAGTATTCAGCTGATCACTTGCCAAGCCAGTGAGAATAGAACATCATAACTGATTATGAATTCCTAATACCCAGAAATGTTATAGGCATTCATTGAATATTTCTGTCTGAAACATTATCCATATGATTTACAAACAGAAATAAAATATTGAATAGACGGAATGTTGATTTACCAAAGTTGTTTAAGCTGATCACCTAGCAAAGTGAATTATTACTCTTGGGCAACTTAGTGAATGAGGTGAAGCTCTGCTCACTGCAAACAGGTGCAAACAATATTTATTTTATTTTTTTCATTTTCATGCCTGGGTTTTGGTGATCATTGCAAAGTCAGTTTTCATCATATTTAAATTTCCCTTGCAGAGTAATAAACCATTTGTCTAGGTGGGCAGCCTAAGCTCCCTTATTAAATCAATCCATATGTGTTTTTTCTATCAATGGTACATATTAATGGTATATTTACTGTAGATAAAACCAGTGATTTTAGGCTAACTGATGTCTTCTGTTCCTTATACAGCACAATATGCTTCTGGCACCATGTAATGATCTTTTGTAGAGTTTTAGAAGTTTTCCATCGGATGAGAAGACATGATTGATGCATATATATTGTAAAATTTATATGTAAGAAAACCAATATGGTCAAGGTTCTCATATCCTGTTGTTGTGCCACCCAGGGCTCCCTACAGCAACTGACAACACACATCACACAAGTGAAGCAAAAAAAATATTATTACAAACCTAAAAAAACGAGAATAGATTATTAGAATTCCACCAACCAGGCTTCAGATGTAATCAGGGAGTAATAAATAAGTAATAAAGTAATAAAGCTTTTGTACTTTAAAAAGATGTATGCATGCCAGGGAGTAACCACTCCCAATCTATTAAAGTGGCACTAAATCTGTTATACTCTCCTGTCCCTGTTCCGTCACTTACTTCTTCTCATCTTCTTACTTCTTCTCTTCTTGGTGATGATCCTAGGCCAACTTGATTGGCTGGGCCGAGATGGCTTAATTATCATTCGAGTTCATTCATTCCTGGCATGCGCAGGGGAAACAAGTTTCCTGGAAACCAAAACTGACGCTGCACATGCACAAATCAACTTTTTTTTTACATATACCTGGAGCGATCAGGCAGGTAAGAGGAATTATTGCAGAAGGGACATCCCATGCCTCTTTCTGCAACAATAACCTGCCTGATCATGGATTCTTAAAAGTTGAGGTTGAACTAGTTCCGCTTGAACACAAAGAGTTTAATAATGAATTAATATTTTGATAAAAGTAAATAAATAAACTCTACTGTAGCCATCCTTTTTAAAATAAAAATATGCAGCATTACTAAAAATAACATTTTAAAAATAACCTGTTTCCAACAGCCAGTTTTGCAAAGCATCATTAATAATATGTGTTTAGTTTTTCACATTTTACATCAAAGTTTGCTCACAAAAGTAGGAAAGTCAGTAGAAACATACTAATACCTTGGCGTAGGCAGCCGCATTCTCCAAATGTTTATCCCAGAATCTATTTGACAGCAAAAGAACTATTTTAGGAAATCTACAAATACTTTTCATTGAAACTGCTATAAAAAACCTGTTGTTAATCCCATAAAAGGAGCTTCAATAAAATATAATAATACTTGAACTATGCAACATAAAATAAAGGTTTGCAAAGATTTCAAATTATGATTCAAATTTATCAGTCAAATATATTTGTTTTTATCCAGATTACTGGTTGCTTGGTCTTGGTGTTTGACTGCTTTCTTCATGTGTGCAAGGAAAATGACAGCTTGACTTCAAGTGGATGTTTGTCTTTGGCGTATGCCTTGTTTAATTGCATGTTTTTTGTGCATAAATCCAGCAAACAGACAAATCTCATCATTAGTTGCATAACAAAGTACCACTGGGACCTGTTTGTAATAGTAGCTTTATTATCGTAAGTTGATAGTATGTTTATTGCATATCAAAACAGCCTGCGGTATAAAACAGAAAGGTAGGGTGTGAACACTGAACCAGAATGTCATTTCACAACATCTACTTACATCAGACTATAATTAGATTTAGGGGTCAAATTATTTTTAGTATAAATGAAGATGAAATGTTTACACTAGTAAAACTTCTCAGCCTGCATTAGAGCTAATATTGTTACCTTAATTATAAAGGCGCAGCTCTCTCCTATACTCAGCATGTATAGCAAGATCAATCTTTCCTGAGAGAGACAACTTTACATACTATGTACAATGATGGCGCTGTAACTTAAATCAGGCAACATCTTTACCATGAGAGAAATATTAATAAACACTGTGTGAAATATAGGTGCGAGAGGCATGAAGCTATTGGATCTTAAAGCATCCCCAGACACAGAATCTATGTTCTTCCTAGTCATGTACGCACCTCTTTCTTTCCAACTGATCACAAATCTATAGAAAACACAAAAGAACGTCATGCTCCTTTCAGCTGCACATTACAAATTTTCCATCCTATTGCCCTGATCTGTTGAAGATACTAGGACCCTAACATGGCAGTTTTGGACCATTTTACATGCAGAGTAGAGGCCCTTAAACAATTTGTATAGGCATTGTGCAAATATACTGTACCATAAGTTTATTTTTAAACATTTTTCAGACTATAGTTCTACATAATATGACTTTTTACACCATTTAATTAAAATTATTTTTAACTGCCTATGTTGTTGGTTTGTTGGGATTCTTTTGCTACATGCACTCATCCTTTTGGGTTTTTAAAATGCTACATAATTCTATGGAAAACTGACACATGGTCTATGCAAAACATCTTTTATTTACCAGATAAATAAACTAAAAAAATGAGCTCAGTAATCCCCCAAGTGTTTGGCAACCACTTGAGCTAAAAGGGAATGAAGTTCTACCTGGTTCCTTAGCCATACCTACCCACTACTTGCCCCAATCTCTTACTTATGTACCTAAAATTTAGAAGTTTTCATGCAGTCAATATCAGTGCATGGATCAAATATGAAGCCTGGACAACAACAGACCATGCATCATAGTGTGAGCTGCTGCATATCACTGGTGACACATAGTCCACCTATGACACTTATGCCATTCCTTCTTTTTTCCATCAAACCCAAATGGGAATACATTGCATTTGTCTATTCTTTTGTCTTTTTTCCTAATTATAATGATAAACCTGCTGTATGTATGTTGGTTACCTGAAGGCAGGTGTCACACACCTTTATTCGGTGCAAGCCAATAATTCTGAATGGCACCCAAAGACACCTGCATACCTAAACTATTTACTGATGCATGTGTCCCTATTTGTAAGATTATGTGTGCAGGACATTACTCCTATCAAGTACTTTTGGTCAAGAAAAATAAACAAAAATTCTAATTGGTTGATAAGGAAATCATGTTTATACTCTAAAATGATTGTTCTGTACTTTAGATTAGTAATACTGTATAATTAAACCCTTCTTTTCACATTTCTATCTCACATTTTTATTTTCAACCAACCAGTGAAACCTTTGCAGAAGTTCAGACAAATCTACTCCTACTGTGTGCTATCGAAACAGATGGGAGATTGCTAACAAAGGTTCTATTGTCCACATAAGCAGAAGGGCACACCCAGGATACCACATAGCTTTGAATTACTTGCTCTGTCTGATCTGTTGGAAACAGGCATCTCCTTTCACAGAGCCAAAATAAACCTCACACAATAACTTTGCTGAATTATGTTAGTACACACTAGAGATGATAGAAATGAATATCTGTAATTTACATGTCAGTAAGGAAGATTTCACTGGGTTTCCTATACTCAAAGACACCGGAAGTGGGTGGAAGTTTGTTAAAATTGTGGGGAAATCCTCTCTTAAAATATGCCCCTGCAACAGGTGTCCCCACTGAAAGATTTTTCTTCACATGTTCTAGTGATAGCTTAAAATGTTGAATCTCCCATCCTTTTCAGCACTTCCATATACTATCCAAAAGAAAAAAAAACTTTTATATACTTTATTTGCATTATCAAGTTATTACCTATGATAGGTAGAATGTATAGGATTAAGAATTAATATAAAAATATGCATCTGACTTGAGAATATTTTAGGTACATATATATACACAGGATTTTTGTAGAACATCTAGTTGATGGCAGCTCTACCCCTTAGCTCTTCCTAATACTAGTGACAAGAAACTAGTTTTTGATATTATACAGTACCGCTTAAACTGTAAAGGAAGGAATATCTCCAGAGTAAACAAAAATGTTTGTTCAAATGTTGAACCATTTGGTACATGAAAACAGTGATACCTCGGCTAATTAAGATAATTTGTTCCAGAATCACATTTGTTAGCCGAAATCTTTGTTAGCTGAAATGAAGGGAAAATTCAGCTCAATGAGGACACTTCCCCCTCTGAACGCTGCGCTCCCTCCCCTGCACCCCCCCTACAGCCACTTATCCCCCATCCCCCCAAAGGACCCCCACAGCTCCTACCTGCACTCCCCGTCTCCAGGGGTCCTGCTGCCGCCACATCCGAGTCCCGCACCGCCTCCGGCACCTGGCCCGCCGCTCCGTCTTCCTCCGATGAGGACACTTCCCCCTCTGATCGATGCGCTCCATCTACTTCCGGGAAATGAAGCCGATCCTGCGTCACTTCTGGCCGATCTTGGTGACGTGGCCCGGCTCCACCCCACGTCACTTCCGGCTTCCTTCCGACCACGAGGGATGTCTGCGGGCGCCATCTTCCTCCTCCTCGCGCCAGCCCAGGAACTCCGCCCACCAGGACACCGTCCTCCATCCTCCGGACCACCAGGTACTGGCTCCTCCCAGGCCGCATTCACGGCCGAACCGGCCGCCCGCACCTTCTGCCGGGTACTCGCAGTACGCGAGCCCCCGGCTTCCAGCGAGACCCTCCACCGCCGATCCGGGGACCCAGGCGAACGGGGGCTGCGCTCCCTGACAGCCGCAGCCCCTTTCCTGGACTCCGCTTGCCTGGACCTCGTAGAACGCGAGGCCCCGGCTCCAGGTGCGGCCTCCCCTGACAAGGCCGCACCTGACCTCAAGCGGGGGCTGTGGCCCCTGGCACCCACAGCCCCCTTGCCGCCTGCACTTTGCTGGGCCCCCACAGCGCCGGAGGGCCCAGACTTGAGCGAGACCTCTCTCACTGAGGTCTCTTCACTACATAACAGGGGGCTGCGCTCCCTGTCAGCCACAGCACCCCTGCCTGGTGCTGCCCTGGGCAGATCTGCGCCCGGCAGTCCGGCCAGGAGGGTCCCTTGAGGGGCTCCCAGCATGGCCCTGAGTCCGGGTAAAGGGTTCAGGACTCAGGCGCACCGGAGGCCTACTCCTCCGTGGCCGCAACCCTCCTAATCTAACTTGTGAGGGACTCCCTGCTGCGCCCCCCACTGCCTCTGCCACCCTAGCCTGCAGCCAAGCTTCACCATGTGAAGCCGCTGCCACCCTAAGCTGACTCATTAATGTGTCAAAAGACTCCATTAATCCTACCTGCGTCCACCCCCAATTTTCTTCTTGTAAAAACTGTGACGACCTCTGACACAGCCCCCTTTTATCTATATAACATCCCCACCCCTTTTAATATTCATCCTCTCCTCTTTCTCTCCTCCCTTTGCATCTTTCAAACTCTCCCAATCCTCCAACTTCGCTGCAACTCCCCCCCCCCTGTTCTTTTCCCTGGGCAGCCCCTTACACCCCTGTCATGAGGCCCTGCTCTTAATGCTGGGGGCCTCTCTTTACCCTGCAAAAAACACAGTTAACAAACTCATATACAACAATGTATATGCAGATAATTTGTACACGAAGGGGGAAGATATATATAATAACATTGCAATAACTCTAACTTTTAACTTTAAACTCCATTATTAACCCCTTAACTTTCAAATTAACCACCTCTTGTTATTTTCTTCTTATTACCAGGCTGCAGGTCCTGAAAGGTAAAGCCCGCCCAGTTGCAATATTCACAACTCACCATGACCACTGCTAAGGCCCCTAGGCCCACCTTGTCTCAGGGGCCCCACTCGAACATCTTAAAGGGGCACTCCACCACCCGGGATGCCCCTTCACCACCAACTTACCACGGGCACTTACCTTCCCCCCGACCCCAACCGCCACCGCGCCCAAGGGTGACCCCTCATCCTTGAGCGCCCCTCCACACACGCAGGGCCCTCTGCACCCCATCCTGCAGGCCCAAGAACCACAGATCAGTTCCTATGGCATTCAGGTGCACTCCATCCCTTCGCAAATATCTCCATGTCTCCTCTTCCAGATCCCTGTGCCGCACCACCACTCCTCCATGCCTCTCAACAAACCTGCCCACCTCCTGATTCACTTTAATCTGCCCCCTATTAACCCCTTCAAGAGACCTAGCTCCCCTCCACGAAGTCCTGGCAATGATATCTGACCACACGATCACAAGCCCTGGAAACTCCACTTGCAGCCTCAAGACATCCAACTTAATATCCCTGATCAATTCCCTAATGCCCCTTTTACACAAGTCATTACCCCCGGCATGAATCACTAACACATTAGGCGGCTTGTCCAGCGCCGCAAACTTCCGTACTTCCGGCACCACTCGACTCCACAACATACCCGAAATCCCGATCCAACGAATCGTGGCCTCGGACCCAGGCACCCCTAGCTGCCTACCATCCTTCCTGACCTCCGCTCTCTTGGCACCCCACCACACATAGGAATGTCCAATGATCCAAACCAGGCCTGGGTCCAAATCTGAAAAGAAAAACACACACCATGCCACTACACTGCAGTACTACCACTACATCACCTTTTAACAAAAACAACCCCCCACCCCCACCACAGCATAACTTAAACCAAGTGCGGCCGTACATATACTTTGAAGCGCCCAGATTCCCACCTGCCAATTTTCTTAATCACCGACTCACCAACCCCCCACCTTGCCGCCTCAGTGGCCGCACCAATCCGAAAAGAATGCGAGGAATAATCCCCCGCACCCACACCCATTCTACCCAAGCCTTGCCGGAAGACCGACTCAAACTGAAAACGAGACAGAAACGTCCCATCAGCATGCACCAGCAGAGGTCCCCCCATTGAAGGCCTAACCCTCAAAAACTCCGCCATTGCTTGCACGGGGCACACCCTGGAACCCCGCAAAGGAAAAAGACTCACCTTAAAGCCCCGACCCACTTGGTCTGTTTTTGATCTCCGAATTTTTAAACTTACCTTATCCTCTTGCAATACCACATCCTCCACCAGGATCCCACCTGGCCGATCCTTCGCCGGACTCACCAACTCCCCAACTCTCATTGCCCCAAAAAATGCCGTCACAAAAGCCACTTTAAACAACAATACCTCATACCCCCCAAAGCAAAACTCCTCCAACCCCCCCACCAGGCCAAAACAGGCATAAAACAAACGTCAAAGGTCTCCTGCTGTCTTGTACCTTCTTACCCTTCCGATATCCCTTTAGTGCTTGCCGAACAATAAATGCCTTAGTCACATCTTCCCTGCCCCTGAGTTTAAAACCAAAAGCCAGACCCGCCATCAACCTATTCACTACCGCCACAGATGCCCCTTTTTTTGCTAGCAGGAACAACACCCCCTGAATGGGCTGCCCTGCCATAACTTTCCCCGGCCCCATTTCCCAAGCACTCCACTCTTCCCACACTGCTGTATATGCCTTCCAAGTCCTCTCACTCACCGACCTCTGAACTAACCCTCCGATAATCCCCTCGCAACATCCCATAGGTGAACCGGGCATAGCTGACCAACTTCTTCCGCCTCCGGGGCTAGCTCCCGAAACCGCTACCACTGTGAATAAGACAAAGCATTCGCCACGCTATTAGCTACCCCAGGTATATGCCGTGCAAATATAAACACATTGTGTTCCATACATTTAAAAACTAAATACCTCAACAACGAACTGCTGGCCCCGATGAAACCGAAAAACTATTGATGGCCTGCACCACCCCCAAATTATCACAATAAAACCTAACCTTCTTATTGGTCATTTCCTTACCCCACAACTCCACTGCCAACACTATCGGAAACAGCTCCAACACGATTAAATTCTTTACCAACCCCTCATCAATCCACACCTGCGGCCAAGCCCCTGCACTCCACTTACCCACAAAATAGGCTCCAAAACCAACTCCCCCAGCCGCATCTGTGAACAGTTCTAAATCTACTGCATCAATTGGCCCCTCCAACCATAAAGCCTTCCCATTGAAGCGTTCCAAAAATAAATCCCAAGCCACGAAATCGTCCCGCACACCCTTATTCTTCCTGCAACCTCATCTTTCTTCTCCCAATGGCCGCCTTTAGCTCCGCCCTAAGACCCAACAACTTATTCTCCGGTAGCCTACTTTCCATTGCCACCGTGTCAAATTCAATGCCCAAAAAGGTCAAGGCCCGTCACTGGCCCTTCCGTTTTGTCATCCGCCAAAGGAACCCCAAATTTCTCTGCCATATGCTGTAGTGTAGCTAACAAAACTCTACAAACCGAACTATCCGCTGGACCTATCAACAAAAAATCATCCAGATAGTGAATGACCGAATCTACTTCAGCCACAAAATGAACTACCCACTCCAAAAAAGTGCTAAATTGCTCAAATAACGCACATGAAATAGAACAACCCATAGGAAGACATCTGTCTACATAATACTCCCCCTCCCACTTACAACCCAACAAACGCAAGCAATCTGGGTGCACTGGTAACAGCCGAAAGGCGGCTTCAATATCCGCTTTTGCCAACAAAGCACCCGGCCCATACCTCTGCACCCATTTAATCGCCGCATCAAACGACGTGTAAGCCACCGTACATGCCCCTGGATCAATACCATCATTAACCGAACCCCCACGAGGGAATGATAAATGATGTATCATCCTGAATTTCCCAACCTCCTTTTTTAGAACCAAACCCAATGGGGAAACAACCAAACCCTCTATTGGCGGGGAAGGAAAGGGGCCACTCATCCTGCCCAAACTCACCTCCTTGTTCAATTTTTCCTTTACCACCTCCGGACATCGCAGCGCCGATAACAGATTCCTCGGTTCCTTCGCCGTTCCCCCCACCGCACTAGGAATCCGGAATCCCTCCGTAAACCCCACCTCTAAAACCCTGGCCGCTGCTCTATTAGGATACTTATCTAAAAAGGGGAGCATCCTTCCTACCTTCACTGGCGTCACCCCCTTTTCCAGCTCCTTCCCCGCCCCTCCCGGGGTTTTGTTTGAAGCACCGCGCCAGGCCGTGACTGCCCCCACATCCTGAGCATTCGTGGCGAAAACAACAACTCCCCCCAAACTTGCAACCCCCTTCGTTGAATAACCAACACACGCCTTTCTTCCTGCTCCCTGTCTGCCCCCCAACCGGGACCCCACTATTGCCTTGAAAAATCTGTCCCCCCCCAGTTTGCCGCCCCCCAGCCATCAGCCTCATCCATAAGCCAATATTCTTGTGGTCCCATCTTAAAGATGGTCTCACTGCTTTCCGCTGACGAAACTGTTCGTCATAGCACAACCAACACACCTCCCCATATTGCCTATATGCCTCCCGCACAGTATCCAAATAACAAAAAAGCGCCCCACACTGATCCGGCTGTTTTTCGCTAATCACCCCAGCCAAAATACCAAAGGCTTGGAGCCAATTAAGGAATGTGCACGGTATCGCCCTATGCCTCTTGAGCTCGTTCTCATCCTTCCGCCCCTCACCCCCATTCCCCCGCTCAAGATTAAAACGTTCCAGAAGTAGTAAGGAAAAAATGTCCACATATTCTCCCTTGGATATCTTCTCTCGCACTTCATCCTTCAAGTGGACCCCTAACGGATCTTCAAAACATACATACATCCCCACCCCTTTTAATATTCATCCTCTCCTCTTTCTCTCCTCCCTTTGCATCTTTCAAACTCTCCCAATCCTCCAACTTCGCTGCAACTCCCCCCCCCCTGTTCTTTTCCCTGGGCAGCCCCTTACACCCCTGTCATGAGGCCCTGCTCTTAATGCTGGGGGCCTCTCTTTACCCTGCAAAAAACACAGTTAACAAACTCATATACAACAATGTATATGCAGATAATTTGTACACGAAGGGGGAAGATATATATATATATATATATATATTTCACCAATGAAAAGTTCACATATTTTAGCCTACACAGACACACATAAACACATTCATATACACTCACTTACCACTTTATTAGGTACACCTTGACATTATCATGTTGGACTTGTTTTGTTCTCAGAACTGCTGTGATCTGGTGAATTTGTAGACCATCTAAGTCCATTGAACTCATCATCATGTTCATGAAACCAGTTTGAAATGATCTGAGGATCAGAGCTTTGTGACATGGTTCAGTGTCCTGCTGGAAGTAGCCATCATAAGATCCAAGGGATGGACATGGTCAGCAACAGTACTAAGCTAGACTGTGCCATTTCAAGAATGCTCAGTTGATACTAAGGCCCAAAATGTGCCAAGAAAAAATCCCTCACACCAATAAACCACCATCTGCACTAATGATACAAGACAAGATGGATCCATACTTTCATGTTGTTGACACCAAATTCTGACTCTACTATGTTACAACTCCTCCCACAGATCGTCTGTTTAGCAACCTGCAGAATCATCAGCCCACCTTTAGCCATGAAGTTTCCACTTGTCTTGGCATAGCCTGCACAGACACTGAAGGTATGAACAACTAAAGGGGATTTTAGAGTATATGGTGCAGCCAATGAGCCAATTGGTTCTAGGATTTATTCCTGTCCTGGTTCTTGTCTTCTGCCTGCCCTGACCTAGGACCATAAAGCCCTTGATCCTTGTTTGCCACCTGCTCTGACCTCAGGCCATCTTGACCTTGCTTTTCATCAGCTGCTCGGCCCTGACCCTGGCATCCTGCTTAATTTTCTTACTACCCAGTACCTCGTCTCTGGCTGTCCCTACACCAAAGCTCTTTGTCCCACTGGCCCCTGGTGGAGAGGGCCTGTGGGGCATGACCTGGAGTTCTCCCTGCAGCAAATAGTCCATTGATCACTAGGGTCACCATGTGAATTGTAGCCCCAGAAGCCTGTTTTAGCTGACAGATTTGTGTTCTCCTGCTGCTATTGTCAATCCGCTTCAAGGTTCAATATGTTGTGTGACATGTAGGGATGAGTGAGCAAAATTTTTAATTTCGATCTTGCCGCAAATCGGGCCTTTCTCGCTTACATGTAAGGGAGAACAGCCTTGTGATTCGCCACAAGGTCGTGTTCTGGCGGAACTGCCGATGAACTCTCAATGGAGAAACTCAATTAAGAGTTCACCTGCAGTCACAGCTAATTGGAGGCACTTGCGTGCCTCCAATCAGCTGTGACCGCGGTGCCCACGCTCCTTGGGCTGTACTTATCAGTCCGGTGACCGCGGGAACTGAACTGCAGGTGAACTCTCGATGGAGAAACTCAATTGTGATAAGTGATATTTGACTTACTGTTGCCTTTCTATCAATTCAAACCAGATTTTTCATTCTATCAGCTCTAACTTCATTCTCCTCTGACTTCTCCCCTACAGAATCTTTTTAGGACCATTTTCGGTCCATGCTGGTCTTTTAGAGTTTACAATCTATTCTTACAATCTACAGTAAATGTAGATGGTGAAAACATTTTTAAAAACAAGTTTCTATTATATGAAATAGTGAACAAAAAACATTGACCATCCAGCACATAGATATACACCTGTAGCTGCTAGCTTGAAAATACTTTTTTTGCTTTGTAATGAAGCCTTTCTTTATCACCTTCCAAACTGCAGTATTTCTGTCCCTTTAAAGTTTACATGTCAAAGTGATCAATTTTTGCAAATAGTTTAAAAAATCATCATAAATGTAATATAAAGTGTTGCAATAATGCAATATATATTAGGTTAGTTGTGTTGGCTTGTGTATTGTGAAATTCATCTGTCCCTGTGTTGATAAAAACACTTACTGATTCCTAGCAACAAAATACATACACTAGTCATTCTAATATTACAGTTTCGTACATACCTAACCCAGTTATCAGTTGTTCATCTCATACTAGCAGACAACAAAAACATTTTTCTGGTTCTTTTGTCAACAATATCTACATGACCTGTGTAATATTACAAGAGTAGAAACAATGGCCTGGTTCATACACCTTGAGTAAAATGTTCTTCATGCATTGTTCACAACTTCTGTAAACAGCCTAAGTAGGTTTGCTATATTTCCTGGCAAGTTTTGAGATGTCTGTTTAGTAACGTAAACTAAAGGAAACCCAAACACTCCATCAAATGTAATTTATTCCATTTTAAAGAGTTTTGAAGACATCACAGCTTAATTGAAGAATTATACCCAGATATGTACAAAGTTGAAATACCCCTGTAGGTGTATATTTCTTATTGATTTCTGTTCAGCCAATCTGCAGTTTCACATTTCCACACCATCATCCATTCACAAGACTTCATCATTTGCTATCATAGGTTTGTTGCTTCACTTACCTTCTCAGTGGATTTTGAACTTCCATTTTAAAAAACTTATAACTAAAGCTATAAACTGTCTTAACAGTTTTCCAGTAGGAGTTGGTCACAATCAACTGTACTTGAACAAAAGGACAAAGTAATATAAAATACCCTAACTGGTTGATTGACAATATTCTTAAATTACACAAAAATATTAACTTGAAACATAGAAAAGTTTTTAAGAGTGCATATGGCATGTTAAACTGTTAACAAATATACAAGTATGTATATACAGAATATGACTGTATACATACTTTATTATTATTCAAAAAACTCAATTATTGTTACTAATGGGTACCTTCTCGTATTGATGAGTTTTCACTTGTAAGCATGACGTAATAAAATAAATGTAACTAATTGTAAAATAGTCATGACAACTATAAATTATTTCACTGAAAACGTCAAACTGAACAAGTTAGCTAGATGAATCATAAAAATACATGACTCATATAAAATAATTACCAAGCCTGATCAAACAGGAAAGTGTATATCACCTATTGTGGATGGTATACTTAATTTCATCATAATATGTTACATGATACATTGAAAAGGATAAACAGGTCACAGCCTGATGAATGAGGGAGTATACATTTAAAAAATGGCCAAGCCCAGAAAATATTGTGAAGGATTGGTTTTATTTACTAGTAAGTTGTAACCAAAAAACATACAACAAATATAACAGTAATCTACAGACTGGACAATGCAGTGGAATATAAAATAGTGATAACAAGCAGTTCCCAGCTTCACTATTAATAATTACTATAATACTAGACACCAATACTTCCCTTTTCCATTAAAAAAAACAAACGGAAAACAATTTTAACAAACAAAAAATAGGGATAAAGCCTTTACCAAAGACATTACCCCCACACATTAGAAAGAGTGAAACAGACAAGTACAATTAAAAATACTAATGTTTGATCAAATTAAAATGTAATAATAATATTAATAACAATACTTAATATTAATTATTAATACATAAACAATACAAATTACTAATAAAAACAGTAACACAAGAGTATTAGTCCACCACTTTGTCTTTTCACTTTGTCTGTCATTCCGTATATATAGATATTTTTTCCTTTTACTTGTATATGCGGGTGGCTATATTTGTTCATTTCATATACACACTGAGTTTCTGTTTTAAATTACATCTCATATCACTCTTTTAATCTTACTGAAGTCTGTTGTTCAGCAAAAATCCATAGTGATTCACTGATTTTATCTCAGGATTCATTCTGCAAAGTAATTATCTGGTTTATTTACTAAGGGAGTTAAAAAAAATCTGTACATAAAATATTTTTGTGAAAATTTGCCACATTAAAAATTACTTTCAACTAAGCTTGCATTTACAGAAATAGTCTATAGTTCCCCTTTGTTTGTAGGCGGATTTAGGAGATAGAGCGATATAGATAGACAAGTAGTGTTTTAAGAAATTGAGAGATATGAGACCTAAAAAATTCAGTTATGTATTTAGAAAAAAAAGCAAATGATATATAAGAAATCCATTCCAGGTTTTCTGGAGCACACAGTTTCTCCCTCGATTTTCTTCAGTCTTGGAAAACTTTACGAAATCAGGCCCATTGCCTTTGGCTTTGCGTCTCCTCCCTACAATTTTGCTTATAATTGACAAGTTCTTGGTTAAATACAGTATATGAAATTATTGGTGCTAGTTTAGCCACAGATCAACTCTTGCTTGTAAATTGTCCATCTGGAACCCACATTTCCATCTCTACTAGGGTTTACCTAAATTAGTGGACCAATACCTGCCTTCCAGCAGTTAGACAATGCAACCGTCGTTTAACTTAAACAAAGTCTATATAATATCTCATATATCAAAAAGAACAAAAGCTGACAATATACAAACATTTGAGTAGTTTTATAAGATGCCAGAAATGTATTGTACAATCCTTTAGCTGACCCTAAATAGAGAACATTATTATCGTGTCTCCATTTACTACTTGGTATGCTGCAGAAGCTTTGGCAGGCACTATTGGACCTCTGAGCCATAATATCCACATTAATTTCCAGGCCTAATCAAAGCATACAATATTGCTTTGTATTGTTGCACTATATTGTTTATTTTTTCCTTTGTTGTATATTTAAGGGTAAATTGCTGCCTTGTTCCTTTTATCTCTGCAATACCATAGGAATGGGGTATGTAGACACTTGAACATTAGACACATGAAGGTACCATTGATATACTTGCATATGAGTTTTTTTTCAATACTAGACTGTACATGATCTACAGGTTCTGTAGGAAAAACAAGAAAATATCCAGCAGAAAGTTTTTTTTTGTTCTTTTATATTTTAAACCTCACCCTGTCTTTATAATATTCTCCTGGGTTCAGTCTAACAGGGTCTGCACTGAACACCAATCAAGCTGAAATAGATAGCACAGCAATGACATCATCATCCCAATCATTTTAAAGTCATCTTCTGGTAAGGAGAACCGCTAAACCACATATTCACAGACCCACCAGTTCCAGAAACTCAGACAAAATCCTTATTTGGTTATGCTTATGTATCTGCCATTTCAAACTACAAAAAAGTTTGTAAACTAACATTTTCTTTTTTTTTTTGTTAGTTTGGTAACCAACTTGTTCATCAAACCAAAGGTAAGTGTTCTTTTTACCCCTGATGTAAGAGATTGGTTATTTTTCCTAATGTTTCCATTGCTAGTAAGGAAGATTTATTTTATGTTAAAAAGTTGCTTTATGTGCGCTGTGTTTTTTTTTTACATTTTTGTGTGTCACTGCTAATCTAACTCTGATGCTCACTTTCCAAAAACACAATCTAATGTTGGACAGTGGTTGTTAGGTTTGGATAGAAAATCGGTATTTTTCCTACAGTTTTATCACACATTGGTTTTACTAAAAGAAACAATAGGATGCTTCTACTGACAAAACATTATCATACATTGGGTTCGTGGCTTTCTGTTTCAAATTTAAATGGCTGATCCTATTATGTAACTCTTCACTATATAAGGTCATATCATGCATGTTCATAGGATAAAAGCACACATGAAGCGAAGCAGAAAGAATGCACAAGGAATCTAAAGCAAATGGCAAACAGGGTAAGTAAATACATTTGTAGGTCGAGTACAATCTCATGACTGGTTATATAATAAAAAGATTATTGTGCCACCACTGTATTTCTGTCATTTAAATTGAGTAAAGGTGAGCCTTAATGTTACTTCCTGATAACATATTTACAGTTTTTTTTTTTAAATATATTTTTCTTTGAGACCCTAATGTGCACTTATTGCCACATTTTTTACATTGTATATACTTTTATTTACTTTTCTTTTTAATTTTTCACAGAGGACCCCTCCCCTAATTGTAAACATGCAGCCTCTTGGGATACATATGTCACGTACAGTACCCCAGGAGGCTGCGGGATGCTCCTTCTGCACATGCCTCATATGGTGGAGTAAGAAGAAGCTGGAAGGAGATGGCTGTGGCCACTTTTCAGTCCGCACCAGAAAGAAGAAGAAAGATGAGACAATGCGTGACCTACTGGAATTTAGTTTTTTTTTTTTTTCCTATAAACAATTAATTTTCATTTTCCCTAGTTTTGTATTTATCATGGCAATAACCTTAAGTTTTGTAAAAAACTCACACTTACGTGTCCTCAACTAATGTAAGACAGTAAAGAATGAAAGACAAATAAGCTAAAGGTCAGCAAAAAAATTGCATTTGCTAATTGCTACTTAATCACCCAGTAACTGAAATATAGGATGATAATGCTAATAGAGTGAATATGGGGGTTCAGCCAGCTCCAGATTACCTTGCCTGGCCGCCTCTCTTGATCTACCCCTCCTCTTTTAACCCTCTGCTTCCTGCAACACCTTGCACCTGCCCGATCTTGGGCCTGCACAGAAGGAGCTTTTCCTGCAGTGAGATTGGCACCCTTTTTTTTTCTATTTGCAGCAGGCTAGGTCACCCGATCTCGTGCCTGCGCAGTGCTTGATAGGGTGAGGTAGGATGAAGAGTAAAAAAGATGTTGGTGAGTTAAGTTTTTTTTTTTTTTTAACCTTTCACCATAACTGAAATATTAGTTCTGTGGAAAGAGGGGACATTATCCTTATTTCATAGGTTTAAACACTCTAGAATTAAATGAAATGTACTTTTTTGTTTAACTGACTTTATATTTACTGTGGGTTAAAACTGCAATTTATTAATTTACATTGCCGTATTACAATTAACCAGTTATGAATACAAAATATTTGACTTTAAGACACAACATAACTCTTTGGCTGCTGGACAATCACAAAGGGCTATTTGAAATCCCTGCTTGCATAATGAAGCAGAATGAATACAGTGCCTTATAGTATGCAATGAACTCTTTTCCGAAGGCAGGAAACAATTCTAGTATGGTTCATAAAATGCCACATAGACAGAATATGGTAATTTAATGTATGCAGCTTCTACATTATTCATATTATTTTTGTAGATGTAAAATTTGCTTTAATTCTAAAAATAAGAAATAAAAGCTGCAGCTTCTATAAACTTACTTGTGGTATGATCAGCTAATGACAATAGAACATCTGATATACAAGGTCATGCAAGGTGACTTTGCATTGATTCTTAAAAAAAAAAACAACAAAACCTTTGTTGAACATTACAAAAATGTTCATGTTACCAACTTCAGCAGGCTTTGTTTTTAATAAGGCAGATAGGGGCTATACTCAAAGTTTTCAAATGAACTTGTCACCAAAGAATGGCATTTAAAACTAAGCTTAGGGTGGAAAATTAAAAAGCAGAGATAAACTTTATTGAAAACTGCATACTAAAAGAATGAGTGGGCTCAGTGGCTCAGTGGGTAGGACTCTGGCCTTTCCAGCACCAGGTCACCAGTTCATATGTCAGCCAGGATTCTGTCTGCAAGGAGTTTGTATGTTCTCCCTGTAGTTGCGTAGGTTTTCTCCTTTGCCTCCCACATCCCAAAAACATGCAGTTAGGTTACTTAGCCTTCTCTCAAAAATTGTCCTTAGACTACATTAATGACATATGACCATGACATTAGATTGTGAGCCCCTTTGAGGGACCGCTAGTGACATGACTATGGACTTTGCCAAGCGTTGCATAATATGTCCGCGCTATATAAATACTGTGTCATATTAATCAGTAGATCTATAGGCAGCTGACATTATTTCTGAAAATCTCAGCTTCTCCTGTAGAAGTTAAATTTGACCCAATGTAATCCAAAAATCTGCAAAGAATGCAGGGTTAGGACACTTATGAATGCACATTAGGACCCTAAGAAAGCCCGTTTTTTAGACTAATAATAACGAAAATATTATATTTGCTGTTAATATATTTTACGCGTATTTATGAAAACTGATGGATGCTGCCATATTGGATGTGATGTCAATTACCTTCAGACTCAAAGCCATTCGCTTAAGTGACACTATATTATTTCCCTTCTCTCTTCCCCTAGATCTGACATAAAAGGGTTATTTAGGGACTGTGAAAAGAGGGGCTGAGAATATTAGAAAGCACAGCGTAATTAGGCACTTCCCAAAAAGGAGAGAACAAGGTCATGCAAGGAGGGAGGTGGCTCTGCTAGGGAACTAGGGAACATCCTCTAACAAGGTCAAAAGTAGTATTGCAAGTCAATAAAAACCACAGAAATTACATATTTTAAATGTAAAACCACACACCCCTTCTGCCTTCCTGGCTTAAAAAGAAGATCAGAAAAGTTCTCACCCTTTTTTTTAGGTTCTACTTGGGAACAAATCGGGCTGTGTATGGCCTTCCTAAAATACATGTCACTCATCCTTGCACAATACAATAGAGGGTTTATTACAGCTCAGTTTTCACCAGACAGAATAGAACAAATGTCTTCCCATTTACAAGTAATCAGATGGGGGTTGCTACAAACATCCGGTTTTACAATATCTGGCGTATCTCTTTCTTTTCTTTTTTATTTGTCATAACCAGACGTGTGTATTCCAGCCTCTACGTGTGCATGGTACACATGCCAGTTTTCAAATTAGGTATACGATTGACTAAAGCTTGCAAAGATATATATCAAATCCTTAAACTCCAAACCTAAATCACCTTCAGGGTATAAACAATTGTACTGTGCTGAATGATGCCTTGTTGACTCATCCAGACGCACCTTATTAATCCACAATGACAAATGTGTAAGTAATCATAAAAAGACAACCAAAAAAAACAATTTCCATTCCTAAGGCTGTAAAATTTAAATGGAAATAATCTGTGCGTTAATACATAAATAAGTATAAGAATTAAGTTCACATTCAAAATTATATAAAGTTGATGTGAATGAAAGGTTGGGTAAATTGGGATTTCTGTTTTGGTCTTTCTTTAGTAGTGTTGTATCATTGCTGTAATTGCATAACGTGGATACAGCCTTGGTTTCTCAACAGCTGATTTGCAATTTAACCACACAGGTTTAACTATCTGCTAAAATTATCAGAAAACCCAAAATATCTATCTATCTATCTATCTATCTATCTATCTATCTATCTATCTATATGTCTAATATATGCATTCATTCAATTCTTTCCATCCATCCAAGGAGAGAGGTTATTTACTGGCACATAAATCCTGTACAAACAGTTTTGGAAATTCTTCCATATATATCCAGATTACACAGGTCAACACGTCATTTTCACCATAGCAACTTTAAAAGATATACAAATTATATTTTGGCTGTCCACTTGGTGACCAGGATAAATTTTGTTCCAATGGACTGTGTGACTGGCTAAATTGGCGTAAAGCAGCAATGCCGTTTGCAATCCCGATGGTGTTGAGAGAACCGCGAGACCATCTAATCGACTTCAAGGCGTAAACAGAAGCACTTGCTTGCAAAGGGTGTAACTGTAACTCACTACAGAAAACAAAATCATAACTTGACAACTTTCTTCACTAATGATGGCTCACTGTGCTACTGTCATGATATAAATGCACTCCTTACAGTTTGTCACAAGAGCATGTTCCATCTAAATGGCGTATCTTCATTGATTCCTCTAAAAGAAGCTTGAAAGCAGTCTTACTGAATAATGGTAATTCCAAATCAAGTTTACCGATTGCCCATTCCGTTAACCTAAAGGAGTCCAATGACAACATGAAGTTATGCAATCTGCATAAAACACACCAGTGGAACATCTCCTGATGGAAATGCAAGGAGGATTCACAAAATATTGCTGTTTCCTATGCCTGTGGGACAGCCGATCTACGGGAGACCATTATGTCAAGTGTGATTGGCTACCAAGAGATACCTACAAGCCCGGAACAAGCAGTGTCAAGTTTCTGCCTCTGGTTGATCAGCATAAAATATTTCTGCCACCTCTCCATATCAAGTTAGGCTTGATGAAGAACCTTTTAAAGGCCATGTGTAAATCAAACTCCATGGGTTTTCAGTATCTTGTTGAGAAGTTTCCAAACATAAGCACTGCAAAAATGAAGGAAGGGATATTTATAGGGCCACAGATCAAGTCTGGTATGATGTTTTCAAACAATCTCTCTCAGCAGCTGAGCTAGATGCTTGGGATGCATTCGAGTAGCTGTGTGAAAATTTCCTGGGCAACCATAAGTCTCTTGCATACAAGGAAGGAGTTCAGAATCTGCTTGATTCATACCAGAAACTGGGTTGTCGCATGTCATTAAAAATACATTTCACATCTAGAATTCTTCCCGGAAAATCTTGGTATGGTGAGTGACAAACAAGGAGAATGTTTTCACCAGGACATTCAGTTAATGGAGCACCGCTACCAAGGTTTCTTGAATAAAAGTATGATGGCTGACTACTGCTGGATGCTGTACCACTACAATCCAAAGAGTACACAATAAAATCATACTCTAATAATTTCTGAAGAAACAATGGTACCTGACTGACACTGTTCAGTAGATCTATACCACTGTGTGCCTTATTTTACTTCACACTGAAGATATATTAACATTTACTTCAATGGTGATTAGGTTTTAGTACAAAATACATTCACGTACAATGTTAACTATAGTAGTACTCATAACTCAGGAACTGGACTGAATCTGAAATCTGTGATAAAATTTTGCTGTGGTTTCTGATGATTATCAAAACTAATTTTTTGTTGACCTGTTTTATCAGCAATAATCAGGGACCATTGCTTGGCTGCTGTTGCCCTTTCCTTCTGTTTTTAAATCAATATATTCATATGACTGATTGTTTACATTGGCATGTGCCTAGACCAGCCAACATCTCCGGGACTTGTTGTTGTAGATCAGAGGTTGGCAAACTTTTTGGACTACTAGGCCATTTCAGGAGGTCAAAAAGGCACACTAGGCAAGAAGAAACAAGGTGTCCAAGGAAAGATTTTTTCCAACCGTGACTGCAAATGAGCAGCCTCAGTCTTCTGCTCATCTGCGCTGTAGTCTCTGTAGGTGTGCACGTTATTGACATCAAAATCCCACTCGAGATTCGACGGCTTGAAAGTGCTATTAGTGTCGTTGCACACTAAACACAAGGCATTGTTGCCGCGTTGGACAAAGAATAATTTGTCAGCCCATTTAGTGTTGAAGATACAACGTTCGAGTTCAACCTTCCAGGAACTGGTAGCTGCGCGTTGCTTCTGCTTCTCAGGCATAGTAATTGGGGTTACAGTGTGGGAACTCGATTATATTGATGATATTGAGGGAACTCATTACGCAATAATAAAGAGATAATTCATTTGGGCCGTATCCAACAATAAATAACTAGGGGTGCGTTAGGCCAGACTGGAATACTGGCTAGGCTAAAGACTAAAGAGTTTGCCTACCTCTGCTGTAGATACCCATTGCAGATAGTCAATATTATGCAGAAAATTCAACTTTTGCATGTAAATAGCACAAAAATTGCATGTACTTGAAAATTGGCCAATCAATATGCATCTTCAGAGTTTTATTGGCTTCATTTCGTCAGTGCAATTTTCATGTTATTTGCATACAAAAGTCCAATTTTTTTTCATCTCATTGCCCATCTCTCATGGCCAAGCTATACACAGATGAGAAAGAGTCTACTCAAGCTTTTACAACTTTTCCCCAGTCCTAGGCTATATCCCGAAAGCCTTACAAATGTTTCCACTACAAGTAGATGTCAAATTTTTTTTTTAAATATAAGTAAACCTTTTTGTATACCTTTTTTGACTTGCGAGTGTTTCCCAATACTTCTTGTACAACACTTATACAATGTTGGTAAATGTCGCAGGAAAACTAGCTGCCAAACTTGCACAGGTTAATAAAATGTGTAATTGAAAACATGCTATTCTGAAATCATATTAGCAAGTTCATACTTGATATTTTATAGAGAGCATGGACATTATCTGTCAGCCCTCTGCAGCACTTCATAGGTGGAGCTGATTTTTCTTGACAGATTAATTAAGCCCTTAATTGCTTCGGCTTTGTTCTCACTGTCAGACAAGCCATGTTTAAACTTTTCATGCCCTGCAAGATAGGGAGACGGGAGACTTCAACTACATTAAATGTGCTTGTAAAATGCTTGCAAATAGTAATGTTTGTAATGTAAGCCAGGAATAAATATATCATAAATTATTTACCTTTTAATGCTACAATATGTCACTTCTATTTCCATTTGAGTTATACCATGTCATTGCAGATCCTGGAAAGCTTTCTTTAATGAAACAAGAGCTTTGCATTAATGTCCTAATTCACTTGGACTTTGGGAAGAGCCAGAAGGTGAATAAGCATTAGGCACAGTCAGTTTCTTTGATACAACAATACTGTTAAAGGTTTTATGTTTTAACCCATAAGTGGACTTCTGCTTAGACTTTAAATTGTACTAATAAACAATGACCCCTTACCTTTCACTCCCCTAAGGGACAGTGCTGGTATTGGTGCTTGGCTGATAATGGTTGCCTGGAAAAGGTAATTCACATAGATAAATGTTGGAATGTATGTCCTCAAACAGGTAGATTCTAACATAGGAATCTCACCACTGGTACCAAACAGATCAGGAAAGGTTAGTCTTCGGTGTAGAGCAGCCTCTCCCAACCTTTTAACCCTCAAGGATCCCCTGCTAAAGTTAATTTATTGGGGGTCAATGGAAAAAAAGCTTCTTAAATTGTCAGCCAGTGGAAAGAATGCTCCCTTAGAGTGGTGGCTTCATTACAGTCATGCAACTGGCTCTACCAAGTGGAGCTGGTCCTAGAACTATGCATGTATCATTAAATGGGATGTCCACAGTACGAGGAAGCCCTAGCAACCTTTAAAGAAACCTTGGTGTTCCATGAAACCCTGGTTGAGAATGTAGTTACATTTCAAAAGTGAAGGCTGGGTTTAGGGGTACAGGCTGAGGCAGTATGAGGATCAGTGTGGGGTTACAGGGAGGGTTTTTGTGAGAAAAGCCTAGAGTAGGTTATTAATCCCTGGGCCCGTTTTTACTAGTTAAAGCAGAAGTAAACTAAAAACAAAAAATGACACTTACCTTTAATCCGGTAGATCCTTCGATGGCGCTGGTCCTTCCTGCGATCCTGTCCCACGTCAGCCTGGGATATCACTTACTGCCAGCGAGGAAACGCCCAGCGCCAACATCTTTGCCCTCTCTTCCAGTCTTCTTGCTCTGTCACTCCATCTCGCACTGCACAGGTGTGAGATCAGGGACAAAAAAAAAGAGAGCCAATCTTACTGTGCATGTGTGAAATAAGCATCTATTTCATCATGGAGGAAAAATGCCCATTCTGGGCATGCCCAAGATTAGGGCATGTGCAGAAGGAGCAGCCAGGGCCTCTCGTGATACATGATGTAGGTATCCCAGGAACGCTCTGCGCTCCCATTATGTCTTGATCGCCGCTTCAATGTAAAGTAAAAATGTTGAGTTTAGGTATGTTTTTTTTGCCTGTATGGAATTTTGGTGTAATTCTTGGGGTTCTGTGGCCCCCCTCTTGTGATTGATCTTTCACACCTGTGCCTCAAAACTATAGGACATATACTACACCATATTCTTCTTCAGTATTCCAAACTGGTATAAAAAGGTGTACATTGAAAGGCTCTACAGAATATATTGGCTAAACATGAATGAATTTGTACAATGACCAAATACAGTATGGGCAACTGGATGTTCATCAACTGCTTATGAATACTGCTTTTGATTATGAATGTCAGGTCGTTGGCCTTATATTAGTTCCAGGTGTCTCCTTTTCTGTTAAAAAATGTATCAGCTACAATGAAAGATTTGAATGATTTTGTTTTTCCTACTTTCCTAAATACAGACATCTCCCTCCTGCTTCCACTCTGTAACGGATCAACCTAAAATTACCTCCTTCCTTAATGTTATGTCTAAGAATAAAGGACCAGCTGTCCAGACAGCAGACCAATCCATTCAATCTAATAGAGTGATGATGTCACTGTGACCTACAGGAAGTTGGCCTGCTCCACTAGTACAGCCTTTTAACACGAAGGAATTGCTGTGGAATGAAATATGATATTCTTCACCAGTAAACCCCAGGCTATACAACCATGAATGCCTTTCATTTACATACACAGCTGAATAATTTTTGAAGTCTTGTGTGCTGTAATTTGGATCAAGTCTGGATGTTGTCCGCAAGAAAACTAACATTTCAGTCCTGTTCCTGGAGCTATATATGCTGCTCTGTAATTAATAGGGTCTAGAAAAAGATAAAAACATTATAATGTTTGGTAACATATGAATAGAATTAGAAATCACTTTTTTATTTTTTTTAAAATATCTGTTTTTGGTGTAACTGAAACTGCAAATAAAGACAAATAGCAAATGCTATTCACAGACACTGCTAGTGAATCATAATCAATAATTCTACACCCTACATACACATTTGTGTATACATACATGCATACACTTGGTTCTGTGCCTCTACTTTGTCCTTTTATGCTAGGGTAGGTCCATTTTAGGAGGCTTATCTAGCCCCCTAAAGCCTTAAAACCATTATTACCTCTCTATTGGCCAATTTTATTACATGTCCTCTCTTATAGTGCCACGTTCTCCGAAACCTGTTTGCCTTGTGATGCTATTGGGATTGTTGGATGCCTGTGTCCTTTGCCGTGAGCTGTAGTTCCCCACTATAATCCCTATGTCCCTACCTATTTTACAGTGCCGTAGTCACCATAGAGAGAAACCGGCCAGTAGTAGGGAATACAGGCATCCAACACTCCTGGAAGTGTTGCTTGTCAATAAGTCTTTGGAGGGTGCAGCACTAAGGAACAGCAGTAAAGCCAGGCTACTGAAAAGGTGAGTGTATTTTGTTTTCTATTGCAGACAAACCTAACGGTTTTAAAACTTTGAGGGACCTTTCATGGTCTTTCAATTCAGTAGCAACTGATAAATATTTGGAATTTTGCTGGCAAAGTAGGAACAAGCCAAAGAGTGACTGCATTGATACAGTGGGCCAGCCTAAAAAAGAACTAAACTTGTTAGTAGGAGGTGAGCTTCTGCTATTATTTAGGTAAGTAGCTGCCCTGCAGGTATGACAGGTCTAGGGCCGCTGCTGCATCAGAGGAAGGCACCATCTTTGCCACTAGCTTCACAGTGGAGAAAATGGTGATCAATTTTTGCCATTGGAGAGTCACTGTGCAAGAGACATTGCATCATTAGGCTTAGGTTTGGTTTACGCTTTAACCAAGAATCCCTGATTTTATTACACAGCTTGGTAGATTGCAGTGGATTAATTAGGAACAGAAGAAGGTATTGTTAACCATGTTTTTTTTAATATACCATAATACTTTTCAAGTTTATTGATATTTTAGGCAGGTGAAGCACTTGTAAACTTATTATTATTTGTGAAACAATGAACATGAAAATATTAAACACATGCAATGTATAAGGATTTCATAATACATCCTAAAAGAAAACAACTTAAAAAAAAAGAAACAAAAAACAGATAACACAATATTGAAAGACATGACCGCTAAAGAACACAAACAACACAAAGAGCCTTAGTTTATTAATTAATATTAATGATTTTAATAATAATTAACAGCTTTGAACAGCTTGCAAAAAAATGAAAAGTTAAAAAAGCAGGGGTATGGGATTTGGATAGATTCATCTACATGGCAGGGACAACATAAATATAACCGCTTAGCTTCATGTGTATAGTAACTGAGACCTTGGATTTCAAGGTATATAAATATACTTTCCAAAAATGTTTTAATAAAAAATCCGTGCTAAGAAGCATCATATAAAATAATATGCCTAAAGGAAATGAGAATCCTCACTCAAAAGCAAAAAATTCCTGTTCACTTTTTTTACATGTGCAGATGCTTTTCACATGACTGTATGAACAAAGTGAATGTTCACACAACTCTCTTAGTAAATTAGCCTTATAATATCAGTCATTATTCTTATGTAAACATTCTCTACTCTGTGAGATGCCCAATAAATCAGCAAATAATATGTATTTCTGGCCCCAATTCCTACATACATTGAGAATTATAGGGGTATATTTTTAAAGTAGTGAATGTAACATTTATAAAATGTTCACCAAAGTTGTATCTCTTTGGTGAATGTGTTTTAAATTACAGTGCTTGTTTTCACCTGTTAGCTAAATGTCCCATTCTCTACCTAATAAATGTTAAGCCTGTTATAAAACAACCACACATCAAAACTACAATCTGATTTAATAAATATAGCATATTTACAGTACAACTACAAAATGTGTGCTTGGGTAACACTATTTTTAATACTGTTGATATTTTTTGATTGCTTTTGCCAATGTAGGCAGTTAAATATACTGGGATAACTCAGGTCAATATTTCCATTTATTCTCATATTCATATTTGGATTAGGCTTGACTGCCATCCTTCGTACGTCATATCCATTTAGACTTTAAATCCCATTTCTTAGGGTCCCACATACTTATCCGGATGTCAGCAAATTTGTCTGTGCTTTTCTTACAGTAGAAATCTGAGTTTGAATTCATATTTTCCCACAAGAGCTGACTCTCCCTGTATACGTGTGCAATGAACTAATGAACATGAACAAAAGAGAAGGGAACACATCAACCCAACCTCCCTTATGTAAACATTTCCTCCTCTGTGAGTTGACTGACAGATTGCGTTAAGGAAAGTTCTCAGCCCAGAAATGTGCATGTACTTGCAGTGGGCCGAGGGTGGAGAATGATCAGAGAACAGGTATACAGATCACTGATTTATGTAGTGACAGCTCTCCTAGAACACAGAATATCAAAGGAAAATTCGAATATTTAAGATTCATAAGGTGACTGTAGTCATGTAAGTGCAACAACAAAGTAATGTTTTGTGAGTTCTAACCACTTTTTCTCGGCAGTACGAATAAAATTTACCAGAATGTTAAAAAAACTAAAAAGGCAACAATCTCTCTAAAATAAGGCGCAGAAAAGTGGACCCTGGAATGGAAGAGGGGAAGAAAAGTGTCAGATAGGTGAGAATGGTCATATTAATATTTGATTATGAGGTCACATTCAGTTTAATATCTCTTGTGTCAAACAGAATTAACATTCGTAGTTCAAAGTGAACCATATTAACCAACTATAACCAACCATATTAACCAAAGATAGAAAACACTTTTACCTGTAAAAGGAGGGAAAAAGATATAAACTCTGAGCCCATGCCATTTTTTTTCTATTCTTAAATACATGTCCCAAAAATAACACTCCATGGATATTTATTCACATTCATTTTATTGATATTTATGTTGATATCTGTATTGAATGTTAACAGTGATTGACGCATTTTGTGCCCTAGGTTTATACTCGAGTCAATGTCATTTTCCTTTTTTTTCTTTTTCAGATACCTTGGTTTATATGAGGATAATTTTTTATCCAAGTAGTATCCACATTATTATTCCTAGTTACATCTGTTGTATTGAATAATGTAAACCAGTGGTTCCCAACCTGTGGTCCGCAAGAAAATTTTGGAGCAGTCAGGAGAAGGACCCCACTTTCAGGGATGCACCAGCCAGAGTCGCGGACCATGGCACCCGTATACATCGCAGGCTCAGGGCTCAGGGCGGGTTGTGTCAGACCTGCGATGGTAGAGTGGGTTCTGGCATCATGACGTCACTCTGGGGGAGGTTTCTTTACCTTTGAGTGACACACGGCTCCCCGTGCATGCGCAATCCGGAGTTCATAAATTTAGTGGTCCATGACATCCAAAAGGTTGGGGACCACTAATGTAAACCACATTACTGGAAGAACAATTGTATGATCCATTAATATTGAAGGTAAAGCAAGTATATAATACTTGTATTTTTCTGCAAGGTCTACTTTACCATCCACAATTGCTACACTAACATTTCTGATCTTTCCCCACTTGCTCTTTACTATCTATGCCGTCACAGAGGTGTCCATAGGAATTAGATGACAATCCTACAACGATCACATTTCTATACACATTTCTATAGGGAATCTGCAGACATGCAGTGGGGGAGACAATCATGTCTGATGGGTAATGTTTTTCCTCTGTGAAGCCAGTGAGTGAGGTGTCTACAGTGCACCTACCCAAGGGCCAGAATATGTGATTTTAGTATGAAATGTGCTGATTGAAATACTGTGGATGTCTACTGGCAATAGGACTGTGGCTGCATGTATGGTCTATTGTCAACTTTAAATAAGTCATTTCTAAGTCACCTCAAGGAATTAAGTATCAGCTTTGGTAAGGTAATGTAACAAAAAAGGTGTAATTTGCCCATTATTGTGCATTTTACCATTGTAAAATTAGTTAAGGATATTTATTAAAACAAAATGTCACAATTATCATGGGTTAAGAAATAAACAGTTAGAAAATCATATTGAAACTGTTATCTAAAGCTTACTAAAAATGCTAAATTTGTTCTGAACACAAGATTTTGATTATTATCACACACGCAGAGATTAAAAATGAATATTATTATTACCTTTGCACCCAGCAGTCTACTGTACCTTTTACATTTCACACCTGGAACCCCATTACTGTCAATATAGTTTTAAAATGCATGGGACATAAGTAGAATATGGAATGCATAGTTATGATCAACTGAATAAATGGTAATAAACCTCTTGCTGGAATGTGAACAACCCGACAGAAAAGTGTCAGAAATCCACATTACAGCTCAAAAATAAGAGGCTACCCATCTACTCACTGACAGACCTTATATAAGAAGACAACCCACATCTGGATATGATTTAGAGCCTTTACAAAGTAACCATAGCGTATGTAACGTAATTGAATGCTTTGTCTATGTCTGTGCTTTCAAGTGTCTTTTGTTCAAATACATTCTCTGTATTTTGTATGTACACATAATAGGCTAAAAAGACTCATAACTAAGTACACATAATATACACAGGAACATGACTAAACTAGGGAGAGAGATGCTGTACATACAGCACCGCTCTGCTCTATGGAGATGGAGCAGCACCCCACTGTGCACTCTTTCCCTTCACTTGCATTACGATCGTTCATCGTCCATGGATCCTCCAGAACAGTCGTTCGGACGATGGATGATGGGTGCTGTACACATGCCAGATTCTCGTCCGATATCCGCCCTGAGCCGATTATCAGGCAAGAACCATTGGACGTGTGTTCGTAGCTCAAAAGACTGGAAACGATAGATTATCATGGTAGAACCTAGGCAATCCGGCAAACCTGGAATGGATCTGGTCCAGGATTAAAAACATTTGTCAACTATTATTTTTAAGAAATCTATTCTACGCTTGCTGGATCACCCAGGTTCCCCCTTTAAAGTCTATTTTCCCCAGTCTTGGAGAGCTTCAATAAATCAGGCCCACTCTTAAATGTCGGGTAACTTTACCATACATTTCTTACATCTCAGTTTGTTTTATGTTTTAATTTACAATTCTGACTGGCTACAAGAAAGCAGATGTTATATTACACTTTTTCCCTATAGATTTGTCTGGGGGGGGGGGGGGGGGATCTTGGATCAGAATGCATTGCTAGACATTATAGTAGCTTACTTTTTGTGTATTTTTTGTATGTTTGATAAACCTTTGAAATGGCTGGCAGTGGTTAGTGGATTTTGAAGCTGAGTTGAGTAGCAATGTTATTTGGCAGCGCCACACAAAATGTGTGATAATGACATTCAAGATTCAAACACTCCAGCTAGATACACAGGGATGTTTTTTTTTTATTTTCTCATGCTTTTGTCCTGTAATTTTGGTAAAGAAAAAATAGATAATAAATGTTGCATATCACAATGAGTTTTTACCAATGCATTTGGGTAATAGGAGTGGACGGTTTAGACCTGTCCTAATGAGGAACAAGCTGTGGCAATGAGCTTTGAAACTGGGTACATTCAGAAGTTTGAGAACTAAGCTACAGGTATATTTATAGCAAGCATAGGTCAAAGCAGGAGTGGAGGATGAGAGGTAAAAATAAATAAATAAATAAATAAATAAGTAGAATGAATTTATCACCAGGAGGTATGAGGCCCAAATCAAGGGGAGGGCAGAAAGTATGAGCCATATTGTGTACTTTTAGACAGCCCCATGAGAGCTTTAAAACCCTAACAAAATGCTTTTGGGCTGACTAACTAAAGTAACATGCAATACCCTTTGAACAGTCCCTGGATTTCAGTGCCACCTGTTCTGCTCTATGAGTCCATCAAACATAGGGGGTATATTTGCAACCAGCAAACTTTTTACACTGGGAAAAGAAGACATAGGATTGCAACTAGGATGAATTAGTCTCATAATTTTACTATACTGATAAAGTACATCTTGCGAAAGGCGTTGAAAGATAACTGAGACCCCCCAATGTGTGTAATATATGTCCAATTAGGTTGACACATGTATTGTTTTTTAGCATTCAAATAAATTATGATTTTATGATTATGTTTTTGAACACCTATTGATAAAAGGTGCCTTAAAAATCACTAATACTGTTTTTTATTTGCAATGATATTGGATGTGGCACCATATCTTTACATACCTTTACTAACTAAAAGAGGATATTACATTGGCCACCACCTAAAAGTAAGAACAGAAAGTAAGAAGGGCTTTTACACCACCAGCAGCTTTGCAAACCAACAGCTAAACAAGTTAACCACTAATTAAAAAGGGAGCTACACTGACCCCAAACTAAAGGGGGGCCACATACAACAACTTAAAGGATGTACAACACTGACCAAGTAAAAGTGTCACTTTATTAGCAGCAAGAGCCTGGCTTGCAGAAGGAAGCAGGAATGTGAAGCTGTGGCACAAGGATATGCAGATGGTTCCAGTCCAGTCAACATAAAGAAGTAAGAGTTAGTTAAAAAACAAGAGTGTCTCTGCATCATCAAAACAATAAATTGTAGTAAACCACAGAGCTCTTTACTGGGAAGCTATTCCACCACGGTTTGTTGAAAACTGATTGTGTGCGCAGTTTTGTCAGTTGCAAGCTCCATAGTGCTTTGTGCCCAATCCAGTACAGGCTTTATACTGTTTTTTTATTCCCTTGTGGATGCCAAGCATGCCCAAATGTGTATTTTAAATGCACTGCCAAATTACACTCATTTGACAAACACAACTGTAGCAGATAATCTTTGTTTAAACATTACATCATACATCTCTTGGCCTTTTAAAGTTAACATAGGTTTGCTACAACATTTACCATAAATCTTTTGAGGGTAGCTTGACCTGTAAAAGAGGATAAATGGGATACTAGATATGTGCTTTTATTTTTCTTTAAAGCAGCTCAGGCCTGAAGTGAAACAATAAGGTGATTGCTCATTTGTAGGTAGAACTGTCTAAGGCAGCACCCTGCATGGAATCCAAAGGCAAATCACTGAAGTTCTGCCATTCTTCAGTCTGTAACCTGCCAAGAGAGCCAATAACTACTCATAGGTGATGACTCAGAGATGGGGTGCGCCCTCCACAAGCCAGGTTATTGGAACACTTTTAGTCATGATGAGAAATTTAACTCTTGCCCAGTTTAAAACAAAATAACTGTTTCAACTTACCAGGCGTTAGAGATTTTAGCAGCAGAATTGAGTTTTTTAAATAAAAAATGTTTCTCCTAGCAAATTTTATATTTGTAGCTAGAAGCTTAAATGCTTGAAAAGTAAAACTGAAGAATATGTTGTATGATTTATTATTATTATTACACAGTATTTATGTACAGTACACAGTATTTTACTTATTATGCAGCGCTTTCCAAAAGCCATAGTCATGTCACTAGCTGTCCCTCAAAAGGGATCACAATCTAATGTCCCCACCATAATCATGTCATTACCACAATCTAAGGTCAATTTAGCTGAAGACAATTACCCTAAGTGCATGTTTTTTTAGAATAGGGGAGTAAACTGGAGTACCTGGGGGACACCCACACAAACATGGGGAGAACCTGCAAACTTTATGCAGATGTGTCCAGGCAGAGGTTCGAAGCTGAAAAGGCCAGAGTGCTATCCTCTGAGCCACCTGCTGCCCATAAACCAGATTGTTGTATAAGAATGCAGAAATAGAATTCAATACAAAATAGGCTATTTATGAAACAGTGGATATGACAATCAGCAATATTCCCTGGTTAAAAATTATTCAGAGGATGTTGTTGAAAGTACAATGTACAAATAATCCATCTATTCAACTGTCTTACCCCTACAAATTTTCAATTGCCCATTCCATGCTAGAAACATACAGGGTCATCAAAGATAGAATAGGTTTTATGAGACATAACCTAATTGGAATAAATAAATGTGTTTTTTGAATTTGAGCTTGGATTGACATATAGCATATATTGACATCGACAAGTAGCCATAACCAATTTTCGCCTCTTCCTCTTTTCTACCACCTTAACCCCCATCCCCATGTTCCCTCTTCATGACTATGTTACTAGTCCATTCATGTCATTTTGTGTTCCCTCCTTTATAGCCTTTTAATCTTTACCTGTCACAGCTGGAAAAGGACCCATGAAAGGGAAAAAAGGGTTATGTAAAACTATTGATGGTATGGACTTCTGTACAGTCTGGCACACAAGCACCAAAACTGAAATTATTATGCTAGTTTCTTTAGGTATTAAGTCTGTTTCTCTGTTTATGTATCATACTCACCTACATGTTTGACCAATATACGACTGCTTTCTTGACTTGTATTATGTTTTCCTGTGGAAGACTTAATGAAGACTTTAAAATAAAGTTAAGATTGAACCTTCACTGATTGAACATCAGTCCAAAGCCGCATACATACGTGCAATTATAGTCGTTGGAAAGGATCTTTCACAATCCTTTCCAACGACTAAGGAGTGCATGATGCATGAACGAGTACTGTACATACAGCACTGTTATGCTCTATGGAGAGGGCCCCGCTGTGCGCACTCCCCCTTCACTTGCATTAGGATCGTTCGTCGTCCATCGTCCGTGGATCTGCCAGGTTGGTTGTTCGGACGATGGACGACGGGCGCTGCACACACGCCAGAATCTTGTCCGATATCTGCCCTGAGCTGATTATCAGGCGAGAACCATTGGACGTGTGTACGTAGCTTTAATGTGTTCATAGACAGATCTGTCAAATGGTCTGGGATCTATAAAGCACTCCTGCACAGTCCCATCTGACCTTTCTGTATATGTTAATGATGGAACAGCTTTACCTCCCTTAAACTTATTTCCTAATCTGGAAGAGTAGTTTAGGACAAAAGCTAGGGGCTGAAGAAAGTTGGATCATGCATATATTGTGAAATGGTCTAGGATAAAACATTTCGCTATATCAGAACCCTAATTCATTTTGTACCAGGTCCTGCAGCCCACAGGCTTTGTAGACCATTCAATGGGATAAAGCCTCCATTCCTAAATTCACATCTTACTTAGTACCCAGACCTCATTAATAGTCACAGCTGTGCACATGTTATGCATATAGATATAAGGTGCGTGTTAATATGTAAAAGGCTGACCACTAAAAAAAAAAACCCTAAAGAGGTAAAAGTGTTGTTTGTTTTGAGACAACCCATTAAAATAAGTTGTTACCGTAGGTAATTAGTAGTTTGGATGAGAAGATGTTTCATTTTGTCTATGGGTGTGTTGCACATGTTTGCTTACTGACTTGCTGAATAACAAATCCATATGGGACAGCATAACTTTTGCCAAGAATTTGTTGTCTGAAGAAGCAAATATTACTGCAAAACCTGTCACAACATTAATATCAGATATATATTAATTTGTTTGATCTTACCTGGCTGGAATTCTTTTTGACATACCATCACTAATGAAGTGGTTTTACTATACTGTTTGTAAATAGTTTGCCTAAAAGTCAAAATTATCCAAATTTTAAATAGAGCATTTATGGTTTTATTTTTGTGCTATGGAATTTGATTTGAATTTATCAAATATTGAGGTTCTCCTTTAAGTAATTTTGGTGTAATCACAGATTTGTCTACAAAGATCAGAATTTCCTTTGAAACCTTCTAAAACCATTTTCTTTTTCTTGAACAACCTAGGGGAGTAAGTAAAATATATTTATATTTCTAGCCATATTCACTGACTTGTGACATTTCCAAAGTCAACAAACTTTTGCTGAAATCAGTAAGAATTTATTGTGCTAACACTTCATTTTTTACACTAGGTTTAATTAAGATCTAGGTGTAAAAACAACATCTCAGTAGAAATAAAAA
This sequence comes from Pyxicephalus adspersus, assembly GCF_032062135.1. Taxonomy (NCBI): domain Eukaryota; kingdom Metazoa; phylum Chordata; class Amphibia; order Anura; family Pyxicephalidae; genus Pyxicephalus; species Pyxicephalus adspersus. The sequence continues at coordinate 112,437,063 of NC_092859.1, forward strand.
CTTTACTGTTATGCTTTCCTTCCTCCCACAGTTTCATTCACCTCAAAAATTAAGATTAGTAGTTTTAAAGCCCAGCTGCAATAACACAGACATTAGCCATATCTAAAATAGAGAGCAGCTTCAAATATATTGCACAAAGATTTTATAAGTTGACTAAAAGAAAATTTAATACTAAAGGAAAACATAAAACATGTTGTTTATATGTACATGCCTCCCTCTTTTAACTGCAATGTTAGAAAGTGTATCCATGAGCAGAATGTTAAAGAACTCCAAGCAACATCCACCTTTTAGTGAGTGTCCCCCCCCCCCCCTCCCAACACATTACTACCATATTGTATTCATCTTTGCAAACCGGTGAAGAGAAAGTCAGGTCACATATTTTGTCTGGTATTGGCGGTATTGGTAATGGTGTCACTATTCTGCCAATGAGACCCTGGAGAATGATAAGTAATCAAAATCTCATGAGCAGATGGTGCAGCATAATTCTGGGTCACCATCTTCCAAGATTAGGGTTCCTCAACACACCTTTGGATCTAGTGGGAATGTTGATGACATCACTCTGACCTAGGCCCTGTGCAGAAGCTGTGGGCAAGAACAGTAAATTCTAAAACTTCTTTCGTACAGGTATTATTTTTCATTTTATTACATCATTTTAGAAAGGGGGGTAAGGTCATAATGAATAGGTAGACCTCGTTATTAAGGTGAAAAGTATGATCTAAGGCTGTCTTTGTTTGCAATTTGAAATCAAAATTTGAAAAATGGAGAATAAGTGATTGGAAGGGAAAGAGCCAAGCTGTCTACATAAACATAGAGAGAGGGAATAATAGGAGTATAGTAGCAGTACTTTAGAAGGACACAAGTCATGGGGAGTTCCTTGACTATAAGTGCCTCTTCATGATAACAGCCACTACTTCAGCAATGATTAATAATACAAGCATGATGCTGTGAGAACACTCGTCATTATGACATAATTGCATAGGAACCTATATATTAATAGAAAAATCCAATAAATATGTTCGTACAATAAAAAGTTTGTATTTATTTTAAATGCCAGAACATTTATAACCAATAATTTATACATTACATTGTGGTAAGTGCTACAAGGCATCAGTTTAGATCGCTGAAAGAAAGTTTAACTCTGTGATGATGAGCACATATGAGCAATGCAAGTCCTTGCTAAAGTTTTTTAAATAATATATATATATATATATATATATATATATATATACAATATTCTTTAAGTGTTATTAAAGAGTGTTATTGCTATATTCTGCTGTGTTTTAAATCCAGTACCTCCTTAGTTTTACATGGTGCTGTAGGTGTTACTGTAAGTAGACTTCCCAGAAAGGGCAAACACAATATTTTTTTTAAAGGGATGGTGGGTGGGGAGCTTGATGTAGTATAAATCACTTTACTGAAACTTAATGAATAATTCGCTACATTATAGAAAAAAAGTAAGCATTAGCCAAGAAAGTTCTAAAAGACACAACCATCCTCCCACCCAGACCATGAACCCATTGATAACATCTGAAAAAGATGTCCCTGGACTACTGCAGTCTCATGAGTGGACATCATGTTCATTGTCTCCCTCACCCATTATTAATTTATATTATTCCCTGTCTTGTGTTTCCCTGTCTTGCTATGTTTCTACTTGCCAGTTTCATTTTACTTATACCGTCTCCTTTTAATAATAATATTATTATTATTATTAGACAGTATTTATATAGCGCCAACATATTACTTCCTTGGTATTCAAGCCAGTGTTCCAGCTCTGGCAGGCAGCCGTATGGTCATCATTGTGTCTTGCTTTCCTGTTTTTTCATCCTGCATGTCACCCATTTGTTCACAATATTTAGTATTTTGGATTTCCACCAGGGTTCTGCCTGCTTTTCCATTAGGGTATCAGTTGTCCAGAGTTTGCGCTCCATCTTTCTGGTGTCTTCTAAATATTTTTATTACAAATCCTAGTTTCTAGCATGATATTTGTGAACTGTTGTTAATAAAGGAGGGCTTTTATGGGAAGAACTGTAGGTTGGCTGATAAGTCTCACACCTGCTGTGTATGTACCTGGTATTTGCCTTGGCCTGGTCTCAAGGCCAACTCACGATTCTGCCTTCAATGCTCAGTCTGTTGTATTCTTTATTTATAGTTTTCGCCCTTAGTCATAGGTCTACACCTCGCAGCATCCAATGCCATTAACAGTAATCAGAAGAAGTCTGTGTATCATTACACTCCACAACATAGGATTCAGTTATACAATATCTATTTAACCTAGACAACAATTTTGTTATATTTGAATGTCAGCTTTTTTTTTTGCCTGTGTTTACAATAAACCTACCTGTTAAAACACTTAACAATAGAACCAGACATTGGAATACACAAACCTATGACATTTGCAAGATGACTCAACCAGGTTAAATAAAAATGTTTTGCTTTACTTTTGCTGTTGCACACAGTCACTCAAAAAGGAAAGGTTAGCTGCAGTTGGCAGCATACAGAATTTGCCACTGTCTGATGACAAAGGAAATGCCAAGCTATGTTGTGATAGTGTAAAGTAAAAGTAGATAAGTGTGACAGCTCTGTATCTTTAACCAAATAGTTCAATGATGACATCAGTACAACCAACAACGGAATGTATTACAGCTTGTGTTTTGTGATACTTCTCAGGAATAGTACACCGTCATTAGATCAGCTTGCAGATGAAAAAAAAAAAATTTCCATATCAGGAGTAGAATAAGAACAACAGCCCTGTTACCTTCAAACTTTAAAACCACCATAGTTTTAAAAAATGACTGATATTACCAATTAGGTGAGCAACTTGGAAGATAAGGATGGGCTTCAATAAGAATAAATGCATGCATTAGCAGACATAACTTATTAGCTTTTCCCGAACATTATATATTTCCTAAATAATGCATTTTTGGTTGATCATTTGAATAGTCTTGTTTTTTTTTTTTTTTTATGTGCTTCTGGTTTCTTCTTTGGGTTATTGATTTAAGCAGATTTTTTAATTATAGAGCCTTAAAATACGATGATTGAATAAAAGGAATTGTTAGATTATTCCTAATCAGAAAGCACATCACCTGACTTAATAAAGCATTCATTATCTCCTATTGAATTCATACCCCAGTTTGGTTTGATCTCAGTAAACTTAGCAGTGTTCTAAATCCAAGGTATGTGTGTTCTTCAGTGATGAGCATAAATGGAAGAGGGTTGTGTACACAAATACTGTTGTTCACCTTTTTGCTTTACCTCTAGAAGGAGTACATAGCCAGTGCCCTTCCCTGCAGTAAGTTTATAGGGGGCCGGAATACTAACAATAGCTTTAAAGGTTTTACAGCATTGACCTCAAATGTGCCACCGCTATCACATGATCAAGAACTAAGCACGGTGCCCACTATGTACTTGTAATGGCTATCAGCAGCCTGGTCTACACGCTCATCTATAGTTTAGCATCAATGTTAATTATTATTCACCTGCCTTTTTGGGAAAATGATAATAGATAGACTGTTATTGGAAAGAGGTTATTGATGCACTGTGGCTTTGGGGTAGACTAAACAGATTTCAGTTATAACATATTTTTCAGTAACAGAAATTTTGCTTGCAGCCCATTTTTTAGTAAGGACTATATTAGAGCTCTAAGGAATCATTTTAAGATAACAGTCAGGAAGATGTGCTCATACATTCGCTCTCTGGCCATTGTCCAGATTGACGCTGGGTGAGTGTCTCAGATAAGGGCTCTGCATAATGTTGTTTATACTGGAGTGACAAAGCAACAGCACGATGCATTGTGGGAATTTGCATTGCTTCACTTGGCAGTTTTCACATTTTGATAACATCTGTGTCCCAGCATTACCTCTCCCCAAAAGCCTTTCCAATGCAAAGAATAAATGTGGCATGCTACTCTTTACACAGTTTGCATTGTTTCCTGTAAAACATAGTAGTAAAAAAATCAATGGAAAAGGTATCTCTTACTTTAAAGTAAACATTTATGTGTCATGATATTTTCCACACATGGTTTAACCTCAGTCTGTTTTGATTTTCACTCAGTCCTAACATAATATTCCATAGTCACCTTAACTTGCTGGTTTAATTATTTATGAGGTACAATAAATGAGACATCATTTCACATTAGTCTTTGGTCTTTATTAGGAAACACTCCAACTACTGAGAAACAGTTTCATTTTTTATTTGTTTAAAATTTTCATTGAGAAACCCAATCAAGCAGACATACAGTAGCAAAAAAACCCAAACTGAATATACATAACAAGTCAGATTACAAAAGCAGGAGGTATCAACCAAATTACACAATGTTAATTAAAATGTAGCTATACAAGATTTTCACATTTATAACCCAATATACACTGCTTTAATTGGGCCCCTTTAAGTTTTAAGAATATAGTCTAGAATGAAACAGTAAAGCATAGAAGGAAATATAGGAGGAAAAAAGAAAGGATGGGGAGTGGCAAACTAAAATCCAAAAGGCATGCTAATGCTAAAGAAACAAATTGTTGGGCTGCAGCATTCATAACTAGAGATCAATGCTCCTCGGAGTATTGAAAAGTCTTTCAATAGAACCATCTGAGACCCATTCTTTCCTCCATACCCCTCTGCATTGCTGCCATATCTTCACCAGACACCAGGGATACACACCATGGCCATGTTGACTACTTGTGCGAGGAGAGATTTACAGTATATAAGACCTGCAAAGTCAGCAAGATGTAGCAAAAAAGATTGTATGGTCTGTGAAGTTTTTCATGATACCTAATCCATCATTACAGTGCCAGCATTTCTGGGAGGTCTCCACAGAAACTCTATGCAGAAGTATCGGGTCTCCACCACAGTGTAAGAATTTTATAACCCAGCTCCTGGTAGGCGGTACTGAAAGAGGATTTATGAGCAAAGAGGATAAGGGTGGAAATCTGATCCTTAGAGAACATGGTATATAAATGTCTCTCCCACCTGCGTATCCAAATTAAAGTAGATTCTGGATCAGGAGAAAACAGTGCTGCATACATAACTGAGACTTGCTGAAGCACTGGACTACGTTCTGCACAAAGCTGTTCATAAATAGTCAGGGGACGACCATATCTATTAGGAGTGGGAAGGAAGCATAGAAAATGTCTAAGTTGCACACTACCTCAGAAGCCTAATGGAGTAAACACTGGGTCTGTTTTCATGTCTAATAATGAGACCCAAGATGATCTACCCAAAAAGAAGGTGGCAAACCAAGCACCTTGCTCAGTAGATTCATTTTTCATGCTACACGAATGATCGTTACCAGTGACAAATGAAGGAATAAACACAGTACACACATCACCATTCTGTTTTATGAAGTATGGAGGGGAAGAACAAGGGATTGGCACTCCAGAATGCTTTCCATTATTGAAATACACAGTGGTCGTTATTAATTGGTCATTCAATCTGTCGTGGATTGATAAACCAAGTGGTTGGGAGACCACTGTACACATGTTAGATTTTTACCATAGATGAGCACAACTGTTCATGCTGGAGGAGAATCATCTAATGTGTGTACACACAGTTAGGTCCATAAATATTTGGACAGAGACAACTTTTTTTCTAATTTTGGTTCTGTACATTACCGCAATTAATTTTAAATGAAACAACTCAGATGCAGTTGAACTGCAGACTTTCAGCTTTAATTATTTCATGGGCTGGTGTGGGCAGATAAAAGCCCTGGAATTAATTTGAGGGAGGTTGCTTGTATGTGGAAGATTTTGTTGTGAACAGACAATGTTCAGTTAAAGGAGCTCTCCATGCAGGTGAAACAAGCCATCCTTAAGCTGCAAAAACAGAAAAACCCCATCCAAGAAATTCCTACAATATTAGGAGTCCCAAAACACTATTTAAACAGGCAAGGTCACGTGGGACCCTGGTCACGTGCCCAAATCTCAAGTGCTTTGAGATTGAATCCAGGGAATAACATGATCATCATCACCCTCTTCATCCTCCACCTGCACCCTCTTCATAGCAACTAACAATGTGATCCATAGAGGTACGAAGAGCAGTGCAGGAGACTCAAGTCCATGTGAGCAGCTCCTGTTATATGGGTTGTAGTGAAGATTGTCATTTTGTTAAGTTCCAGGTATGTGGTAGCAATCAATCAGGGAGTAGCTTGGTGAAAAACAGTTCAGGAAGGCAGCAGCACAGGTAGTAAAGACATCCAGGTGGGTTGATGATTGTTCAGTTCAGTGGCATGAGATGAAGTAGCAGAGTATATTGGTATGTCCAGTTCTGTTTCAATTCCCTAGATTAATTCCCAAAGCACCTATAATTTTGGCACTTAAGATTTGGGCAGGTGACCTTGCCTGTTGTTTAAATAGAAGTGCTTTGGGCCCTCGATATGGATGGACTGATGGGAGTAACAGGGAATTTAGGATATCAGTTGAACCTTGGTAGGGGAGGGGATTGTCAGAGCAATAAAATCATTTAACACTAAACTGGGACAAATGGATAGGGAACAGAAAGTGCTGTGGCCAGATTCAAATTTGAGCAATAAGTTTGTCCAAAATGCACAGCATACCATAAACAATCACATGGAAATTGCATACAGAATAGGGATAGCACTCAGATTGCGCAGCATACCTGTGGAAGAAGAGATAAATGCAGATTAGGTGCAGGCAGATGGAGGTCAGTTCAGTAGAGATGTTAGTTGCTATGAAGAGGGTGAAGGTGGAGGATGAAGAGGGTGGTGATGATGATGATCATGTTATTCCCTAGATTAATTCTCAAAGCACTTAAGATTTGGGCACGTGACCTTGCCTGTTGTTTAAAAAGAAATGCTTTGGGACTGCTAATATTGTAGCAATTTCTCGGATGGGTTTTTTCTGTTTTTGGAGCTTAAGGACGGCTTGTTTCACCTGCATGGAGAGCTCCTTTAACTGAATGTTGTCTGTTCACAGCAAAATCTTCCAAATACAAGAACCCCCTTAAATCAACTCCAGGCCTTTTATCTGCTTAATTGATAATTACATAACAAAGGAATTGCCCACACCAACCCATGAAAAAGCCTTTGAGTCAATTGTCCAATTACTTTTGACCCCCTGAAATGAAGTGATTGTGTAAAAAAAAAAAGGCCTTACATTTTTATGCAGTTTTTTTGTTCAACCCACTGAATTAAAGCTGAAAGTCTGCACTTCAACTTTATTTAAAATTACTTGTGGTAATGTACAGAACCAGAACCACAGTCATATACTAATATAACTTTTATCAATATGTCAGATTTTAGTTTGCAGAGGTCAGTTCAAACCAGCAATTTTTTAATTTTTCTTTTCATTCTATACTGAACAAGCTAAACACCTATAACAAAAGTAGCATTCACATTAAAACCACACACTTTTCACCATAAATAAAACTGTAAAGGAATGGTGAATTGTTTGAAGGTTACCATCCACAATGATTAAATGTAAATATGAAGTTTTTGAGGATATCCATTGTAGGTATCCATATCCTATATACTGATTCATGAGTTGCAGTCCATGTTATGGATATGATTTGAGACAGATAAACTCAAGAAAGTTCAGTTTGGAGGTGAGCTTTGCAAATTGCAATTGCATTGAAGTCAATAGGAGACATACTTTGTCATTCATGTTTTAAGGCCAGTAGCCATATTACTGTTATGTAAATGGCATGGGAAGCTGGACATTGTCATGAGTGCCATGCACTAATGCCTAGAAAAAAAATCATCAGAGCATTGCTAGAGTATTTCTGTGAGCAGACACTCATGGCCTCAAAAGTACACACTTTTACTTATGACCCAACAATAACATCATGGAGTATGTATATTTTTTTTGCAGCACCTTCATGTAAAATAGAAACTAAAAGGTACATAAACGTATCATTCTGTTTTATCAGCAGCAGTTATAAATTTTTATGGGGCCAGTATATTACTGGCTACAGCTATGTAACAATGTTGGAATCCTTTTTGAGGAACGTACCTGTATGTGTATAAAATCACGTATCAAATCAACTGCTCTGTCTGGTTTCATTTATAATCACATTTTAAATATCATCCATTCTAAATACATATATGTACTAGGTGTAACACATGTGACCTGAAAATAAATAAAGTAAGATTTCTGTGCTTTTTCTAGTAAGGCAACACATTAATCAACAACCTTACATTCTGTCAAATTATATTTAGATTGCCATACACTCATAATATTTGCTTATGTGCCAATAAAACTTTGTACCCATCAAACAGCTTGATCATGCACTGCTCCACTCTGCCCTACCCGCTCCCATATGTTATTGTGCTCCTGACCACCAGCAGCCAATGAGAAAACTCCCGTGGAGAGAACTGTGTTATCGCAGACAGTATTGAGTGCTTGTTGTTAGAGGATGATCTCCACTAATTCAGTTATAAAATAATAAATAAACTCAATAAAGATGACATTTTAGACATGTATGGCACATTTAACTATGAAATATGAATTTAAACAAAATTACTGAGACATTTTAATAAATTGTATCTGTTAAACCATTAAATTTCTGTTCATTTCAAAAACACAAATCACATCTCAAATCTATTTAACCTAGGAATAGTGGATGTGACATCTCGACTTCTGATAGTAGGAACTAGTCATGTGATCTCTCATTTACTAATGCCTGGGATAATTCACGTGATTGTTCTTTAACTGATGCTTGTAAAGACTCATGTGATTTCTACATAAACCTTAACATGTGAAAGACGTCTCTGAAATACATTAATCCAGCCTAAAACAAGTTTGGTGACTGGTTTTGTTAAAACTGGCATTATTAAACTAAAAGTCACCAGGAGGTAGAGGTATTTGGCAAAATAGGCATGCTCTTCTTTCCCAAAAACCAGATGCCAGGAACAATGTAACTGCAGTGACCCCTATGCATGCACAAGAGTTGCATCACCAGTGGCTGTCTAATGGCGGAGTAGGAGCGCCATGACCCGGAAGTCCACAGTGGTTGGTATATGACTGTACTTCATTTAGTAGTTTACTAGCAGTACAGATCATTTGTTAACCATTACATAACCAGTAGTGATCTAGAAACAGACCTTTGAGTTTTATTACACATGATTTCAGATAACAACAGGATCCTAAGAAGAGTACACCAATATGTGGTGGACAAGCTGTACTGCATCTCCATAGCTTATCATAGGTAACTCTACAACTACTGATGACATACATTAGGATAAATCCAACCATATTTATCTGTTACTGCATGATAATTCCGTGTACTCTTTGTGGATGTGGCCAGCCAGAACAATAAGTATATCATATCCATAAGCATACATTTAATAAACAGAAAACATAGAACATATTAAGATGGAAATTTGTGTACTTTATTGATTATCACTCTTACCACACAGCAATTTTCAAGGGCTCCACAGGAAACCATGCTGGCATGGAATATTGATGTTCTTCCTGTGTTTGTGTGGCTTTACTCTAGACTCTTCTACACAACTTGGGCCTATTAAAGACATAGAAAGGTTAGATTCTAATGTCCTTAGGGAATGGACACTCATGTAAAATGTTCAGTGCTCTGTGTAATGTGCTGCATAGTATGGAGACAATAGAAAAACTTTTAATATGAAAACTATTTCAATGAAATTAGCTAGAATAGAGTTTAGTATTAACCTAGGTCAGGAAGTGGGTTACTGGCTGTATAACAACTTAAAAAAATTAAAAAAAAAGCCAAACATAACAAAAAGTTATGCAGACACCACACACTATAGTTGTTAACATGCAATATATTACATTTAATAATGAGATATAATTTTGTCCATTTTCCAAACATTCCTGGCCAATTTAAAAAATGATTTTACAATGATACACATTAATAGTTAAAAAAAAATCCATAATAAAGGAGGTGAAAGATTTCCTAACTCAATTATTATATTTTGTGTGTAGGTGCTGAAAGAGGCCAAAGTACTGTTTATTCAGAAAGATATGTTTGTTTGTGTGTGTTTGTGTGTAATAGAGTACGTGCATTTAGCTGTGTGAGCACTATGACTCTTGTCCTAGCTAAGGGTAAATTAAATCAGTTAATGATTTTCAAAGTTAAGAAAACGTTGTTTACTTTTGAAAGAACTTTAAGGATTTGTATAAAAGATGTTACTTTATACCTATAAAAGTTTGTATTCAACATTAAAAAAAATCCTATATACAGAATTACCACCACCCCTATTAACAATATGTCATGTTCCACAAATAAGAATTATACCAATCATTTATAGGACACATATACAAATGCAAAAGAAATAGGGATAGTTGTTGTCACTAGAATAATAAGGTAATAGAAAGCAATGAAACTATTGTCCGAAGTTTTAATCCTTCCCAACTTTACTCAAAATTCAGGACAGGATGGGCAAGGTAAAACTCTCTCCAAAAAAGTTTCAGACCTATGTGTGATATCAGAATAAGGCAAACACTTTAGAATGTATCACCCCCATAGGAGCAGCCAATTTATATCTGGGTCTCGCCTGAAAAATTGATAAAGACATTCACCAAGGTTCATGTAAATCCATTTTAGGTGTTTATTGTATCCCAACACATACAGAGGGAGGGTTAGGGTAGCAGAGTGTCAGGCTAGCAGCAGTTCACATCCAGATGTATCTCATACAGGCAGTACTGACAGATTACATTTAGCATCTTCACAATATTCTTTATAGAAATGTAAGGGAAGTATTCCTTCTCTGGAGTGGGTTCCAAGAATGACACTCCCAAATTCACCACCAACAGGATCCTGTCCCAAGTACCTCTCTTTAGTGTCCTTTAGCCTCTCCCCACTCAAGCCAAGTCTTTAACCACTAGAAATCTAACATCCTCTTAGTGGTTCAGTCTTCAGGACCCTATGGCCTAACCTGGCCCCAGGAGTGGCAGGGTTGTCCTACACTGACCCTTTAGCTTCTTCAGTGTCAAGGGCCCCACCTTAGCTCAGTTCTCTCAGACTAATTAGTTCCAACTAGTTCTCTCTGAGACTAATTCCAGAACTGTCTAAGATACACTAATATTACCTTGTAAACCTTAAAAGGATCTCATTATACTAAAGGGGTGCTATACATGTTTACAGTAACCATTTTTTGTTGATATATGTTATCTACACAACAGCCTTTGTAATCCACCAAGCTTTCAGGAAAAGTCCAATATATTATTGTAACATTATAATAAGAACTGATGGATTTGATATACCTTATCTAAAATTCACTTGGTTTGGGATAACTCTCTTGAGTTAGAGTTCCACACATTTTTGGCAACCGTAAAAGAGGCTGCATGGCCTACCAATGTCAGTGGTGATCCCCTATTATTAACATACATACATTAAAAAATTCAAACATTCTTTCTAAAAAAACAACTAACTACCTGAACACCTCTCGTTGTGCTGTTGCTATAACTTGCACTGTTACTGGCCTGACTGTTCTGCTATTATAATGAATATATAGTGATTTTACCTTTATTTCATGTATTTATTGTAGAAAGGAAATAATGCATATTTTGTATATAGCAAGTAGTTTTCACAGTCAGAGCACCTTCTGAACTAAAACTGCCTGCCTGTGTGTATAAGTATACACATACACACAGACATGTTGTTTTTCAAATAGGAAATAGTCAGATGAAGCAAGATCTGGTGAGTAGAATGGATGACCTATGCATTGTCCTGAAATAACAGAACACATTCTAGCTGTTTCCCTTGTCATTTTTATTTCAACGCCTCCTTTAATCAATACACTGAGAGTAGTATACTGTATTACCTGTCTGGCACTTCTAAAGATATGTTTTTATCTAAAAACCTCCCTTTCCCTCTAAAAAAACAAACATAGCAAAGACCTTTTCTGATGACTTTTGGGTCTTAAAACTCTTCAGCCATGGAGAACCTGAGTAATGCTACTGCAAGGACTGTGTGGTCTTTAGGTCATAAAAGTATAACAATGATTTATCAGCAGAGATGAAGTATTCCAAACAATGGTCATTAGATTGCTCAAAAAGATGCAAGGTCATCTTGGAAGTGTACACTTATTATTGTTTCACATCATTATTTAAACATTTGGGCAGCTTCTCCATACCCAACCAATGCATTATCTGGAAATCTCTAGTGCCTTAGCTATTGATTTAGCAATTTGACAAAATTAGGTAATGAACATGAAGAACAATTTCTTTTAAAGGCCTCACAGATCGTGCTGCATTTTCAGTTTTAAAATATCCACTCTGTAAGCTGCCACACCACTTCTTCAAGTTTGAATATGACCGGCACTTGTCATTCAGTGTTTGCATCATAGGCTCATGGATTTCCTTTGGATTTTTTTT
>NC_092859.1:112451072-112456517 GCF_032062135.1 Pyxicephalus adspersus
TGTCATTTGCAACCCCTATTTAATGTACAGCTCTGCGTAATATGTTGGCGCTATATAAATCCTGTTTATTAATAATAAAAATAATAATAATAATAATAATACAGTGCTACAGAAAATTGGTATTCCAATACGCCTTTAAACAATACCAGTATAATGGTGGCAGAAACAATCCAAAACAAGTGTATGGGAAGTGGAATCATCAAAGATGTGCCACATTTCCTGAGCTTGTCACAACAAAGTGAAGCATGCCAATTAACATCAACAGGCAGCTGATGCTGTCAATTGGTTGACTTAATTCTCTTTGGAGTCACAGCATGATGATGACCCTTAGAGTGTGAATTTGAGCAAACTCAGCTGGAGTGTCACTCAATCCTTCTCAACTCTTCCAAGTACTCTTACTTTAGTTGTGCTGTTTCTGTAGTAAGATAATGTGACATTAGTGGTGGTGGCCACTTACTTCCAAATCTAAAAATACTTAGGAGGATGATAACCGAAAGTTGGACTATAATGAGTAGATAGAATGAGATGCAAAGAACAATAAGAGAAGTTTTGACATACAAGTGGTTGCTAATATTTCTGGTAGTGGTAATGCTGTCTCTGGAAAAGCTTGGATGGGAAATATAAGAGCAGGAAAGGAATTTTACTGTCTACTTGCAGCAATTGGTAGATTGAAGAAACAAAATTTATACAGAAGTAAGGGATTACCAATACATTGAAGTACAGGCTACTCAAACAGTATCAAGATTACTTCTCACTATAGACTTTATACTATAGTGTACTGTCCACTATACATACAGATATACATCTGTAAATAATTTGCAGATAAAACATGTTGCTCTTACATGATCTTTGTTTCCTTAATACTTGTTTATTTACCTTGCTCAGATTTTTAAGGGCTACTTTCAGACTAGGATTCATTTGCTAAATGAAATAAAGTTAGAGGGTAAATTAATTCTGGGTAAATAAGTAAGAATTTCTGGGTACATGTTGGAAATGCATTTGGAAAATGAAAATGCAAAGCAGAGCATGTTAGGAATTATAGTTCATGATGCTATCAAAATTCCTCTCTGGTTACTGATATAGTACAGAACAGCTGCTTTGCCTACAACATATGGCCACCTTATTAGTGAAACATTTGCTGCAATGAAACTCTATATGAATGTTAGCTTTACACTTTTCCTTTATTCATGTTTGAACTCTTCAGCTAAGATGTCCCCGTAGTGGTTTATGTGCTGATGCTACTTTTTTCTACTTTTTTTTTCTAATTGTTTAACTAACTTTGTCATAGCCATGTATAAGCAGTGTGCATAGAGTACAACCTGCTTTATAAAATATATGCAGATGTGTATATAAAATTTTAAGTGTACACTGCAGGGTCTTTATCTACCTTCCTTCTCTGGAAATCTGAAGCTGCATTTTAAATGAAAATTCTGTTATTAATCCAATTTTCCACATTCTCTTCTTTTCCAAGAAGGAACATTACAAGATGGGAAATGCAATCACATACTTTACTGACCACAGAGAAGAACTGTAGATAGAAAACATGAATGTTAGAAACAAAGGCAGCCTTTGTTTTAGACAACAGTAAAAATTCGTGTATTTACACTGTATTACAGCTACAATTTATTCAAAGGTGTAGTTCCAATTTCTGGTGTAAATCTAGTACAACACAATGTATGATGAGCCAATCACATTATAAAGAACACCTGTGATTTGTGCTGACAAATGAAGTGTTACATTTGTTATTAAAAAAATAATGAGTCATTTGTACTTTGCCATGTCATACCAGTACTATTAAAATATTGTAATTAAAATAATTAAAATTATTTCATGACAAGGTTTCTGTGTATAAAATATCAGCCTGATGCACAGTTTTAAAAAATATATTAACTTATCTACAAACAAGCCCATTAAAAAAGAGAAACAATCTATACCAGCTAGTCTTCCAAATTCTTACATTTATTGCATTTGTTCCACCTTAAAACAGTTTTTTTGAGCATAAACACAACATCTTGGTTTCAAAGCCTTAACTAGACCTAAACCATACGGTGGGGTGGAATTACCTGATTTCTCTCTATAATGCTGTGCTACATTATATAACTAAAGCAAACTGTTATCAAACGCTATTTCCATACTAAAAAGATTTATGAACATGTACAAAGTGGTATAGGTGTCTAGTTATCTTGAAACACCTGTTTTCCGTGGCCTTTGTTGGTTGTTGGTTCTGCCTTTTGTCTTTGGTTAGTATCCATCCAACCCTTTTGATATGGAACTTCTATGCATACTGTAAGATGCAGGACTGAGAATTTTCTTGATCCCTGATGATCACTTTGCTGTCTAGGTTACCTAGCTCTCCTTCCAAAATTAAAAAAGGTATTTTTGACTAGTTGCAACCCATTCCTTGACACTGGCAACTGGCCAACTGGCAGGCGACAACAACTGCAATGACTACAATCACTCTACATTGTCATGTCTAATACTCTTTGCCCACATAGCTATTTTACTTTTCTTCAAAATAACTATCCATTCTATCACTCTATAGTTACTATATTTACCTATTGAAAGTCAAACATTATCCTACACCATTTCACAAAAACCCCTCTTCCTATTCCCATTACTAGTTCTATCGGCTTCATTCATGAAACTGTAATATTTTTATGATCAACATTATCTGTTGTTGGTTGTTAAATATACTGCTGTTTTGTATACAAAAACATTTTTTTTTAAATATAAACATACACATGTCATATGATTCTCGTCCGATAATCACCTTAGGGCTGATATTGTATAAGAATAATCTGACGTGTATACAGCGCTCGTCGTCCGTCCTGGCAGATCCGCGGATGACAAATGATCATAATGAAAGTGAAGGGGAGAGAACACAGTGGGGTGCTGCTCTGTTGTACTCCCCATCCCCTCTACAGCAGAACAGTGCTGTATGTACAGTTCTCGTTCATGAATCATGCAGTCTTGTGTCGTTGGAAAGGATTGTGAAAGATCTTTTCCAACGACAATTATTGCACATGTGTACCCCCTTAATACCTGTATTAGCAATGACTGCTTTATAATTTATACATGCTATTCAATAAACGTAAACTGGTAATTACTGTACTAACACATCATGGCAGCTCTTAGTCATTGCTGTTTAAGCCCAAGTAAAGTTCAGACAAAACAGTTCATTTGGTTTTGGATAGAGTAGAGACAGATTTGAGCCTCTGTCATGTTTTCATGCTGTGAAATCTCTTTAAAAAGCCCACTGGACTTGGGGACGGGGAAAGATGTAAAGAAAACTCTCCCCAATGAGATCACAGACAGAACTGGAAACCTGAAAGAAATGTTACATTTACCTTCTCTACCCAGGACTAATGGAATTATTTTAAACGCCCAAGATTTCCGGTGACAATTACATATTACACGTGACTACAAAGAAATCATAATCTAGCATTTATTCTATTACAGGTGGACACATTTAGCCACTAGCCGGGAATAACACCTTTGCTGTTTACGGATTTCTATTAACACAAACCCGGATATTACCTTAAAACATCTCCAATGTAATGTATAAAACTGCTGTAAGAATTTAGGAAAAGCATATCCACTCCAGAAAACTGCCTTAACAAAATCACAAGTACGGTGGATATCAGTCACCCTGCACAAGGAAAGGAGAACAGCAATGGCCGATGCACATTGCCCATACAGGAAACTGCTGCACAAAGTCTCATATTGGTTGACTATGTTGATCTGGAAAAAATACACAAAATGTACCAAAATTCAAATTTTCAACTTTCAAGGAATTCTACAAGTTAGCTATTCACTGTATAGTTAGGTGAAAAATCATCTTGGAGACTCCCAGTCTACTAAAGATTTTTTTTTTACCCGTAATCTCCATTAGAAAGAGTTTCTATTGCTTGTCAGTACGTAAAGGGAAAATCACCCCAATGCGAACGCAGACAGCAATAGAAGTCTAAGGATTCAACTCTAACAAATTTTTAGCTGGAGATGCATTTTAAGTACTTGTTTAAAGATAAAATTGTTTATAGGTAAAAGTATTAAAAAACATGAAATTCAATCTCAAATGAAATAGAACATTGCCATGTGGACAACATATTTTTTCCTGTTCTCATTTGATACCATTTAAACAGAATGAAACATTTACTCCTAGCTAGAGGCTGTAGACATAATACATCTGATTAGAAGACAGTAGAAAATAGATGTTATTTCCAATGTACCACAGACTAAATGTCTTTCTTTTCAATAAAAAGCATAGACAGCAATTTCCTGAAAACTTCTTGTTGTTACCACAATTCACTGTCATACCAAATGGAATAAAGGTCTGAGGCCAGACACAGGAAGAGTCACTCAGTAACTTCAGAGTGGCACATGTAGAACAAAACAAAGGGGTCCGACTCACTGTATCTGGTTGTACACTATTTGTAATAATTATAACTGAACATTTAATGAAAAATAACAAACCAAGGTTATCTAATGTGAAAAGCACATGTCATAAATATCACAAAGGCATACCTCCCGAGCCATCTTTTTGGTTCTTTTAAGTGATTCTTTTTTTGAAGAGTAAACTAATGGCCTTTAATAAAAAGTCTTAGAATACTTACAATCTAGGAGGTGGGGGAAGTAACATACAATAAGAAGGGGGATATGGAAAGGTGAGTGAGTAGTGGGAGTTTAGGAGACAGAAGAAGAAGGGTAGGCGAATTTGAAGAGATGGGTTTTAAGAGCTTTTTTAAATGTGCAGAAAGTAGGAGCAATCCGAATAGGACAAGTAAGAGAGTTCCAGAGAGTGGGGGCAGCCCTAGAAAAGTCTTGAAGTCGTGCATGTGAGGAGGTTATGAGGGGGGAGGATGATCAGGTGGTACTCAAAGTGCTGCGTTTTTCCCATAGGCAAAGCAGTCATCCTTGGTCATTATTTAATGATCCACCCTGTTGATCACCAAACAATGGTAGACTACTGTGCTCAAACTAGATTTTTACCCAGTATGATCACAATCGTTCATCTTGGGCGACAATTATCTAGCATTTTTGCATAGTTTTTCTCATGTAAAGGAAAGCCATCTATTAATGGTAGTTGACACTGGTAATGTAATAATACAAACAGTTTGGAATACACTATAGAGTAATTGAAGAAGAGATAATTTCCAATGTGCTGAGCTCACACATAATTGTACAATCTATCACATTTTGATTTTGATTTGGAACTATACCAAAATAAAAATCTGTGTAAGTTCACAGAGTTGATTTGACAGAAAATATTATTCTGTGCCTCTGTTTGATTTAGTTTTACTACCATTAACAAACTTTTACTGATTTCATGACTAAGCTCTTCCAACTGCTATTCCACTATCAACTGAAATTTCAACATAAATGAGCCATAAAGGAAAAGCCTAGCCTTGAAGGCTTCAATAACAAAGTAAAAGTAAATCAGAGAAG
>NC_092859.1:112457051-112500013 GCF_032062135.1 Pyxicephalus adspersus
TTTTTTTTTGCATGTGATTGGGTTTTCTTTCCAAAAGTGAATTTTCATCACATTTACCAAACTAAGTGAATTACAACTTGCAAGGTGAATATTCACTTTGCTTAGCAAACCATATCCAATATCAATGTGTGTGATGAATTAATAAGTGGAAGGGGGCGGCAGTTTTTTGATTTTGTTTTAAACAATTCTAGTCTTTAGCCTTTGCTAACTACTTAGTTTTCTGTATGCATAAGATAAACCTGACAAGCAGGCCACTCACAAAATATCTGGTTATTTGAAGGAAGAGTCCAACTCCATCATCAGTGAATTCCTCAATGCCTCCTTATTACCAGCACACCTATAGGGGAATGTGTCCCAGGGTAAGTCAGGGACAGTCATGCAATTGACTGATGAAAATCTTTTATCCTAGACCATGTACTTTTAAGGTTTCTTGCATTGCATTATATCTTGCATTATTTTCCTGATTGTTTCCAGTGACAGTAGGATGAACAAGCATCATACAAATAGTTCTATGGAGAGGGGAGGAAGGAAGTCAGGTAAGTAGCACTCCATTGTATCCTCCTCTATGGGAAAGTACAGTGGTCCTGCCTGCATATTTATTCATTTATGTGCCAGGACAGATCAACGAATGGCAGCTGCAAAGCAGCTGTACACATTCTAGACTATCACCCTGGACCACATGATCATCTGTCTAATGCAACAATCTGAAATGTGTACATATTCTTAGAGTAGTGTAGCTAGAGTTCCTTGTCTTAGATATGAGGTTTGTCCTCTTTAATACCACTTAAAATATATCACTTTCTCCAAAGTGAAAATAAAGGTTAGCCATACACTGTCTAGGTCATTTATCTCCAGATGGGTCTAGACCTAATAAATAAATAAATATGTCTTGCTGCTGGCCAAGTGTACCATGCTTAAATCAACTGTGGTCTCCTAATTCTTTCCTATACACTTATTTTCTAGCATATTGTGGCTTCTCCTGGTGCCAGGCAATTGTATGTTATAACATGTCTCTTAATTCTCTTAAAAGTTTAATAGAAATTAACCAGCGCCCAGGCAGTTTTGCATTAGTGAGTAAATATCTGGCAGTAAGGGGGTAGGTGTCTGGCACTGTGGTAGGTGACTGGCACTGTGGTAGGTGACTCCTTCTTTTACTTTAAAAGCAAATATGCTACGCTGGTGGAACATTTCATGAAGTGGAAGAGGGGCAGGACTACCCTAAAGAATGTTTGAGAGTTAGCGGCTATGATCCTAAAGAGTTAGTCATCCTCTTTCAAGGCTGACATTTTTATTTGAGGTGAATTCATTTTTTAACCAAAACCTATTTAATTTAAAGTACAATATTTGCAAACTTTGTGCAATCTGTAATACATGATCATTTATAAAACATGCTTGAACCATGCAACATATGTGTTAAACTTTTAAAGCTGTTTTAAATAAATATACATGCAAATATAGTTTTTCAGTAAACAGATCAGGAGCTCATAAAATGAGAATAATGTTGAGTATAATCTTCAATATGAAATGCACCGCTCTCACATAATAGGTCTTTGTAAAAACAAAAACGGTTGATTTGCATTCAATGTGATCACATGTATACACAATACTATTCATTAGCAAAACCCTAACTGTAGTAATCACCCATGCATTAAATAGTCTCACGGAAGCACAAAAGCACATAATACATGTTCCTTCCTTTGTGCCATCTCTCACACAGTAGGTATATTCATATCAAAGTATTATAGTAGGTGTACACCCAAAAAGGCCAAACAATTGCTTTCATAAGGCTGTTCTGAATAAGCATAACCAGCGGGTGCTGCACCCAGTGAAAACATCCGTGGGTGTACTTTGGGCTAGATAACTGGATTTCTGATAGAAGATGTTCACAAGTTGATGAGTGATTGACCACTTCAAAGAAACCTATGTCCACGTTCACCTGAGCATATCTTTACACTCATTCTAGATCACGCAGGTGTAGAAATGGCTTCTTTCATTACAATGGTGAAGGTGAGACTTTTAATGCTTTACCATAAACTAAGCAAACATTTTCCCCTGCAGCATCAGACACAGAATGTTTTAGAAAATAGTTTTAGAAAATTACATTTGCATGTACATAAAAATATAAATATGTGATACATGCATTGCTAAACAGTTTGTACAAAAATTACATTTCAGAGAAGAGATGAGGGTGTGGATGATGGTGGAAGAAGTTAACGGTATGCAGCACTTCAACAAGAAGCACATCATTTTACGGATCCCGAAACAGAAACTGTGTTCAGACCAATATTTCCTCAAAATCCTGAAACCACTTGTCTAATAAACATGTACAGGCAGTGAGCGGAAGAGAACTGGTGGAAAAAGTGGAACCTTCATTTATTATCGTTAGTGAACTGTAGATGTTAGGAGGAACTAGTCTATATCGAGATTCCTCTTAAACCCAACATTTGGGTTTTACAATAATGACATATGGCTCCATAGGAAGATTACAGCAGAACTTCAGACAAAAATATTATAATAAACTCTAATAGCCTATTAAAGGAAAACTAAAAGAAAAAGCCTTTCCTACAATATTCCATTTTCAGCCAGAGCTTTCCTTCACAGCACTTTCATTATTAGATGTTAGATGGCCTATATCATTCAAAACACAATGCCTAGCTTGTCCTAGCCCGAGTATTTCTAGAAAGTAAAAAGAGAAGCAGCAAAGGGATGAAATGTCGTTCACCTAATTTTTTTTTCTTCTTTCAGCTTGCTTCTTGTTGGACTGCTGCTCAAGGACTGCAAGGTACCAGGTCAAATTCAGATACTTACTCTGCTTACATAAAATACATTTAATTAGATTTTTGATTGCAAAGCAGCATGAATGTGTCTTTTATATCTGGACACCCAGGAGAAGTCTATGCAGGTTTGTTCCCTACTTGAGCTTGACAGTGTAATACTCTTTAGGGGGGTTGTACAGCCAGTCCATAGCATAAAACAAAAAAAAAATCTGCGAACCCAAGTAACTAAACTTTTGTGAGTGGTTCTTCAGGTGAGTTCCTGACTGGCAGAATACCCCCTATGGGTTCTCTAAAACGAACATGCAAAACGTGTACCTTTTTAATGTTCTGTCAACACTCAGCCTTTTCACCCAGCAGCAGGCTTCAACAGCTGAAGTAAAGGAGCGAGCCCTGAGCATTAGACAGCTCACATATAGAAAGTTAAACTGCCTTTTAGTTCAGCATTAAAAGATCTCCATCAGCTATGGTATACTGGTCAGTCAATATACATCTACTATTTTGCAATGTAAAAATCAGCATAGACAGTTAAATTATTAGGACAGAGTTAATTTTTACAGATACTAGGTAGTACAACACATATATATTTGGACCACTATTCCTATTCATTGTATTTCTGCAGCTACAGTAACTGGTTTTTTGAATTTTTGGTCTTCTGTAGAAACACAGAAAATGATTGATTACATCATATCAAGGGCATCCTTGAGGTTCATTTCCCATGAAAGTTTTATAGAATGCTGTATTTACTACTGAAGAACTCCAGTCTAGGGAAAATGATATGACTAATTCTTTCTGGTCATTAGGAAGGATGTTACCATTGCAACAAACAGAAGTCAAATGTAAACATTGTAAACTAAGGTTTGACCTAGAGGTAGTCTATTCTGACTAACTCAGATCCTTATATTATTTTTGGTTTTTGTGGAAGACAATGGGATCAGTGATATGACCACTTAAACCAATTGGAGTCAGATATATGTGCTCGGTCCTATAACTTGTTACGTCTAAAGTTCCTTTAAATCCGGAAAATGTGAATGTGTTCTTCTGGTAATATGTGCATTAAAGCAAAGCAGAGAAAGGGTCAGACTGTCCCACAGGATGGCCAGAAAAAAGCACTGGTTGGTCCCAATTATATACCAATAAAATTAGATTTATTTGGGCCCTCTGGTGGGACCATGCCACCTGCTGTCTTACAAAAATTGCCACTGGGTGAATAGAGCTATGTATTCTACTGAGCTTGGTGGGCCCAGGTCCCCGGTCCGACCCTAAGCACATTGAACCAAATATAGGTACCTTAGGACCACTACTAACTGCTTCCAAACAGTGTATTGAGATTTGACAAGGTAGTAAAGAACAGTTTAACAAGCTGGATGGGCAACCAGGCTTGATTTTCACAGGGCCCTATGATGCCAGTTGTGATTTGGGAAATATTTGTGTCCTTCTTCTATGTTACTGTCCTCTCAATAAAAGAAAATTTAGTACAAAAAATACTAGTAGGTGAATTATATTGTTATAAAATACCCTGTATGCCATAACAGCTCTTTCCCTGCTTGTTAGCAATGTTTGACTCATTGAACACTGGCAGATGTGCACAGGTAGCTCTCTGTACAATCTTAGCATCTATAAGGTGCCAAGACTAAGTGCCAGGAGTAAGTGGCCCAAACAAATATACTGTGGATAACTGTGGATAAGACCTAGATGTACAGCTACAAATACGGTATGTGCAATCTAGTTTCTCTGTCATAGGGTGTGTATTTTTGCCTTTTCAAGTTGATCAGCAATGGCAGCTTCAATATTTCTCTCAGTACCTTTTACTTATGTGAACAGAAATCTATTTTATACAGTTTCAGTTCTGTAAGTGACCACAAAGGGAGAGTATTAAAATGACTAATATTTTGCATTATGCATACATTCTGTGCTGTCAGTGTATATATCAGTGTATGTACTATACCAGCTGTGTTTGCGGGACAGTTCAAGAAATGCTGCTTTGTTTGCTAAACGATAGAAGGCAAAATTGACATTTGAAAAAAACAAGTATAATGTTCCGTGTTGTTTCCAGTGATTGGAGAATATTTTGTGGCTTACTCAGTAAAGTCTATACCACCTAATTGGTTTACTGAAGACAAATTTGTGAAAATAAATGTTCTGGGGTCTGCAAGGGTTCAGCCTGCAAACTACTTTATCAATTAAAAAATATCATGATTCTATATATTGTTTTATGAACTTTTGAATATTGTATGTGCTGAATTACACTGCATCTGTGTTTAGTTACTTGGCCTCAGATTTAGTTGTTTCTAAACATTCTTCTGGATAATGAAATCTGAACTCTAGGCAGATAAAAATGCGTATGAAATGCAAATAAATGCAGCTTGATTTTAATATGACATCAGCCGCTCATTGTACAGCACAGCTAATTAGGAGAAGAAAAGGTGCACATGGAGCCAATCACTTTAAGTGCAGACAAATAACACTGTGATGGGGAGAAGAGGGAGAATGATAGACAGATGAGTCAATCTTTGGACCTGATTTATTAAAGAATTCCAACACTTGGCATGATAAACTATAATGGGAGAACCTTGGTGATCCAGCAATACAGGAAAGGATTTCTTTTGCTATCTGTTGCCAATTAATTTAGATTCATTACTAGATCCATTTCTGGTTTGACGGATTACCCAGGTTCTTCCATGGTGGTCTATCTTCTCCAATCTTGGAAATCTTTGATAAATTGGGCACAGTGTGTTGTATCTTCCAAACTGTCCAGTCCCCCATCAGTCACCGCCTGGCCCAGCCTATGATAGCTTGGGATCAAGTGATAAGGTAGGGCATCTTGCGGCAGTAAATTAATGTATTCAACAACTCTGGGTTTAAAGTATTAAAGCAAAAGGGTTTTATTGTTTTATGGCCTTTTTATTTTTATTTTTGTTGGATTTCTGTGTGTACCTACTTGTGGACAATAATTTACCAATGGATTTCAATTTTATTGCCACTTTAGTAACCTAGACACAATGGACTTGATTTATGAAAGCTCTCCAAGGCTGGAGAGGATACACTTTCAACAGTGAAGCTGGGTGATCCTGCAAACCTGGAATGGATTTGCGAGTGATTGGCTATTTGCTAGCAAATGTATTGATTCCTGAACCAGAACCATTACAGGTTTGCTGGATCACCCAGCTTCACTGATTAAAGTGTATCCTCTTTAGCCTTGGAGAGCTTTATTAAATCAGGCCCAAAACACTCAACAAATAGTAATACATAGCCAGAACAAAGGAGACAATGAAAACCAGCAAAACACACAAACCTTTTTGATGTTTTTGCATCTTCATCAGTGAGCAGTTACAGAATCTGCAGTATACACAAAGCTAAAGATATCCAGCAGTTTGGCTTTCACATGATGCTTAATTCACTTACAACACCTCATTGGTTGGACATGCTAACTAGTTTTATTGTGCATTCTATCCTAACTCCAGAGGCTATGCCAAGATAGCGGAAAATATTTTCGGATCATGGCAGATAGCGGGTAAACAATGTTTGGTTTGGCAGACAGCACCTGTCAAGTGTCCAGTCTGTGCTGTCAGGCGCTCTGTCAGTCTCCCTCCATTTGTTTTTTAGATCATGACTTTCCTTACTGTAAATATTCTGTCCAGTGGGAAGCAACTATTGCAGAAATACAGACTGCAGACTGATTTATGGGAAGATGTACAAAAATAGTCAGTTATTCAACTCGTCTAAAAATGCAGAAACAGGCAGTTCCAGTACAATATGTGCCAAAGTCTCTGGGACGCCAGTCTAACCGTGTTTCATGTTGAATTTCCTATGAAGAGTAGCAAACATGTATAAAGCCTGCAATGGTCATGAACAAGTCACAATTTTAACTGTAATTTGTGTGGACAAATGAGTAAGACAAAATAGACATTTTGCTGCTTATATGGGCATATCAGAACAGTGTTGGGACATTAGCCTCTGCTTGTAAACTAACCCAGGTCAGTGAATGTCCTGAACACATATTTGTACACCGCAAAGCCCTTTGTAATATGTCAGCAGTATATAAATAAATCTCATTTTTTATTTGGGAGGGGGGAGTCAAAAGGATGTAAACTAAGTGATAGCTTGGCACAGTTCACAGTTGTCACATCCAAGGGTGTACTGTATAGTCTAGCTGCAAACACCAGGGATGGGGTAGAATATTGTACTTTTTATTCAAATACAATTATTTTTTAAGGAAACTCCATTATGGTGAATGTTTTAACCTGGCAAAAACAAATATAATAATTATCTTTTCAAGATATTGTATATTTTATTGTACTCCTGGCTATCAGAAAATGTCATTTCTTTAATATTCTATTAATTAGACATAGGGGGAAGAAAACTATAGGGTCTTTGTCACACTGCCCAATGATCTAGTTGTGGAAATTATTGTTTGGAAGTGCAATCTGTATAAATAAAACAGGCACAGATATATACTCAGCTATAGCCATGTGCATTAGCCAAACAACTATATTTTACCTTATCTATAAACATATATTGAATTCATTGTGTTTAGTAAGTTAATGCTTAAAGAGATCCTGTCATATCTCAGACAGAAGACAAATTATACTTTACTTTTCTTTGGTCTGTTTTCCTACCTCTCCTCTATTTCACTGCAGTCCAAGAAAATCTCTCTGGCATTCTCCTTTTTCTAGGAATGTCAAATAACTATGCTCATCACTGCACTGGTACCTTCCTAATACTAATGGATAGAGATAAAGGTGATTTTTCATTCACCTTATTTTTCATTGACACATGTCACCTGGACTTTTAGTGGATCTCTGAAAGGGGAACAAAGACAGAAAGGGATACAAAGTTGTTTACTTTTCCCACTCAAATACAATGTAACATGTTGGCAAAGTGAACAAAACAGTAACACATGAACTCATTTCTATCCCCGGTTCTTTATTTTATTGAATTAGTATATTATTGTGATATATATTTTTAGAAATAGTATTATGGATTTACAATCCAAGGTTTTAACCGGTTAGTTAAATGCATAAACAAAATGTCTGTTATTGTAGTTTACCAGAGCATAGATATGGTAGCTGCATTCATTTTAATATTTCCAGTTTAACAACATTTTCCCCAAGTGCAGAAAATACCTGTTACCAAAATGTTCTTGCCAAGTCCTGTGAACTGAACAAAAACTATTTTATGTTCCTTATGAAACTGGAAACATGTAATATAATTCAGAAGAGAAAGATATGTTTAAACTCCAGTCTGGGTGACATCCATGGCAAAACGTGCAGCCTCAGACAGCACAAGTGGGAACCTGACATAAAGCAGGTGAGTAGTCATCCTGTAAAATTTATAGTTTAACTTTGGAAAGTACTAATACAACAGCACAAAAGTCATATTATTAACAGGGAAAACAAGGTCGCCGTATCCTAATTTAGGCCTGCTTTACTACTGTCTGATCTGGAGTTTTCCTGTGTCTTCCAATTACATTTTCAGTAAGGCCATTTGCCTTTACCTTAGGCCCCCAGTGGGTTTGCATCACAGGAAGTAGACTGGTTTTGTTCAGGTATATGGTGCAGCATTTTCTGCATCTGTACAGCTGGTTGGTTATGTTTTTACAAACTGTATCAAGTGACACAGTGTGGCCCCATCCACCTGCACAATGGTGCTAATAGCGTTAGCTTAAAAGGTGAAAGGCTCCTATATTCACCTACCTGTGAATGTGTGTATCCCAACTTACTGTTCCCTAATGTAATGCACTGTTTGGTGCTTAGTGTTGGCATCCGCTGTTTAGAATGCTTTGTCTGTCTGACACAGAGAAATGATTGGTCACTCTGGGGTTGCTGGTGATCGTATACAGCAGACTTTTGTTCTTGCACTGCATGTAAACTTGGTATCTACATCATTAGGTTTGATTCACTCTGTGATGCCTACAAATCCTCCTTAGAGCTAATTATCTCTACTTCAACCTCTCAGGCCTGCTTGAAGCCTCCAAGGGAACCTGTTGCTAGCTGTCTTTCCATACACTCATTTTATGCTATGTGCTAGACAAGGCTGGATTAAATGGTAAACAAAAACACCCCTCTCCTTCTCCTAAATTACATTCTGTCTTTTCTGAGTTGCTGAGCACTACTTTCAAGGCATACAGATCTGATGGTTGAGTCCCTTCACCCCTTGACTAAAACTGTTGGATGCTTCTGCCTCCCTACAGAAAATGTCTTTCAAAGGTCTCATCCTAATATCTCTTCTACCAAGGTGATTCCATGGGGCCAAATTATCCAAACCTCAATGTTTTGTGGAAACTAATTGTGAATCCTCCCATCCTTTGCCTTAGATAACCAACAATCATCCAGGTAGAGGATGAAAACCTTTTTTCTATTTTCTTGCTATGACCAGTGTTGGGTTGTGCCCTGATGTGATGGACAGTGATTGGTTCAGACTCCTGCATCAGGAACTGGTTATAGAAATTTTACTACAACATCCTATTGACCTGATGGGATATTTGTGACATTAATCTGAAGTTCGGTCTCCGGGGCCTTTAAGGTTGCAGGTCAAAGGTGGAGCTCAGGTTGTCATTTATTCTGTGGGAACTGTAATTGATACCATTTTCGCTATTACGCTGGGCAAGCATTTTGGAAGGGCAAACTGTGAGAACCCTCACAGTCTGATGCTGATGTGTGAGTCAAAAAAAGCAGTTGTGGAAGTGAAAAGCTTGTTTGTGTGATATTTCACACAGTTATTTCATATCTGCTTAGGACAGCAGGTGGCTAGGTGAACAGCCTGCACTGTGATGTAAAACATGAAGTACAGAGTACAGATGTCAGTAGTACGTCTCATAGTGTTGGTCAAGGGGAAAAAAAAATGTTTCTGCATCAAGAAAGTAAAAAAAAAAGCCCTAGCATCAGTAGTTAGAAGAATAAATGCTGTAAGTCAGTGGAAGGAATAATGCCTGAGTCTTGGTGGTGGTTCAGAAGTAGAAATACCCCGGCATTCGTAGAAGGTAAAAATGCCCAATGTTCAGCGGGAGAAAACAAATGCATCAGTGTTGGGTAAAAACATTGGTATTGGGAGTACTGGGGCCATACTGGTATTCTTTAGTGTGAGGGGGAATATGTGTGTTTGTGGGGTGAAGGAAACATTTGTGTCAATGGAAGGATCACTGATGGTCAGTGGGGAATATTAGTGTTAAGCAGGTACAGGAAACATTGACATTAGTTTGGAGGGGCATTAGTGTTCTTTATGGTTCTTTATTTGGTGGTTACTTGACTGTTCTGATGCCCTGTAACCTGTAATATTCACTCACTCTGTTGGAAGTATGTGGAAACTGTTGGGAAAGGGATTACTCCGCTATACAAGCTGACATGGACCCCCTGTCATGTATTGGAATTTTGGTACAATGTTAGGACAGTCTACAGATGGTTGGGGTACTTGCAGTAAGCATGCAATAAGCACAGACAATGAGCAATATAACCAAGTGATAGGCACTATATATGTCCTGCCACTACATTTGGTAACAGCAACAGGAGTGCAAACATGGTAGAACCAAAAGATGTTGGGCAGGATCTTTATATATGTAGCAAACCAGCTTCCCTGATAACATGAAGTTTAAAACCCAAGAAAGCCATTTGTAGTCCTGAACTTATGGATGAATAAACAAGACAGGGAAGCACAGCTGCACCCCAAAACTGGATATAGATAAACCAATTATTACGTGATGCTTCTATAAATCAGATTTATCCTTGGGCATGAATGAGTTTTTGTTGTTTAACCTAATGATTTATACTTTTTTTGTAGAATAGGTGTTAAAAATATTTCAGTCTTATATGTTATAAAAATAATTACATGCACATAACAATGCTAACGGGAAACAGGCCTAAATTATTCTAATGCTCAAAAATAACTTACTATAAATGTTAAAAAATACACATCTTTACCTGTTTTTATAAATACTAAATTGAAATTCCACTTCTTTTAATTGTTTTATATTTTTTACTATTTCTCAGTTGCTGCAAAGTTCAGCTTTGTGAAGGTTGTAGCTGCAATGTCACCATTTACTGACTGCCGTGGCAGCTTTTACATGGCAATTTGCAGCATGATTTGTACTAGTATGAGGGACTTAGAGGGGCAAGCAAAAAAAGAATATGATAATGATGGGGCCTTAGCATATGTTTTCAATATTATTTCTAGTGAGTCATTCACAAATTAAAAACATCAGTCTGAGGGGCTGACAGTGCTTTTCATGCAAGTAACATAAATTGGTGTATTACAGTCTAGACTTGTGACATGCAGGAGAAGTGAAAATGGGGTCACCCAGCTAGAATATATAGAGAAATATATCTGCAACACTGATCATTCGTGTTGTACTATTCCTAAGGACATTTCCTATGCAAATAACATTACCAGTTCCATGTATTCTAGGAACCACTCTAACAGGCCGTATGTTTTCACTGAGCCCAGAGTTCCACTTTAAAATCAGCTGTTTCTGTTCTGTAATGCTTTAAACAGCGAAACTGGTAGGAATTTACCAGAGGTCTTCACATGTTGATGCAGGACATACGTACACATCACACATACTGCAAAAGGACCGTTGTCTGGACAGCATGTCCTTGAGGAATGTTGAACAACAGTCAGAAGTTATGCATAGAGAACATTCACAGGGCATTCTAAGAGAAAAAGATTAAACCATACGTAAATACATTCATAGCAATCTTCAGCAGAGACAAATGAAATGTGCTCATGGAGCTAACACAATGCATTTTTATAAACATCTGCAAAAGACAAATGTAAATTATTATGACATGAGGGTGCATTAGGTAAGTCTGTATTTTCTAGTCAGTCCTGGGGAGAATTTTATGTGTGATTTAGAAGAAACAGAAAATAGTGCTGGAAATCTATTTCCTGAACTAACATGATGATGAAGTGTTGAAGTTCTTGTGAGGAACAGGAAGACAACACAACTGATTTCACAGGACTGAAATTAGCATTGTGACTCCATTTGGGGAAGGCCCAAAAATTGGCAGCATCACCAAGTCTTTATGGCATGTTAGAAAAAAAACTGCCAACAGCCAGTAAAAGTACAACACTGACACTAGATAAGTAATAATCCCATTAGCAAGTTTTTTACATTCTTTACAGATACTGAAGTTATCAATGGACATTTGTGGGCCTGAGACCTATGGCATCTGGTAGCAGGCATGAGGCACGTGCCTCACATTCCTTGACCTAATAACACAACTGTCTGCGAAAAGTATTTGCAGTTATATCCCTTCATTTATTAGGAAAAGTGACTTACAAGTATTCTTTGTTCTAAAAACAAGTCAAAAGATGTACATCTATTATTTTCAGCTGTCCTTTTTTCTTCCGCTTTTTGTAAACACTCAGTAAGAGCACTGCCAGGAATTTGTTTATACACGTGTACTAAATAAATGAATGAAAAGCATAAGAAACTTCAAAGCAGCTAACTCAACACATACGATTAAAGACAAAACACAATGCCAAAAGTCTACCAAACACCAACTCATGAAAAAGTTAAGGTCATTGTAACAAGCAAATAGTATTTTGCTGGTAGTAAATAAAAGCATACAAAAAACATAACAAATTTACTTGTACTGTTTCAAAGGTACTAAATAAATCTCTGCCTAAACCCTTTTCATTATTTGTGACTGGGAAATTCCTTTTGGGTATGACTTCAGCTGCTATGATATATAACTGTTGGCCACAGACATGGATTTAGGGGATTTGCTGCAAAGCACTGATACTGTGCAAGAATGCATCCGGATCCCCTTAAGCCATTTCATTAGTCAGAACTTCATGGAAAAATGTGTTTTCATTGTATTAATAAAAGGGTTCCTTGTTTCTTAAAATAGACTGACTTGGTGAATCCAGGTGAAAACAATGATAAATCAGAGAAGGCTTCAGGTTTTTGTGTGATCTCTGCACCCGCATGACCATAAAATTGTTGTGGAATTGATAGTGATAAACCTCTATTAGTGTTACCAAAGTGCTGTGAAAATATCTCTAGTGGTAAGCAGAAAGGCTAGGAATCTAAAGGATGGACAGTTTAAATATCTTTGATTTCTCTACTTTTTGGTATTCTTCAGAAGATAAACTCACTTGGTACAGCTACCAGCTACTACAGAATGCCATTATGGGTGTTGATGGACACTATCAAGAGAAAATGAGCACTGTTTTCATTTGGTGCTCTGAAAATACAAATTCAGATGGCATAGGCATCAAGATCAAGGAGAGGAAGAGAAGGATTAAAGGTTCATGTGGTAGCTATGTCAGGCAAGAATGAACTTATAGCTAGAGTTATTTATAGGACCACCAACAGTGACACTATATTTTAGCAACATATTTCCAGATCTGTGTTCCGAGCAAGTGATCCCACATGGGTCCCAGCAGCTTGGACTTGGCTACTTACACTGCAGTGCTGGTTCTTAAAGAAACAGTATTTACAGATTTGACAGTGGGTGCCCATGATTAGTGCTGAACCACTCTCTGCTGCCCCCATTCATTCTCTATTGGACTGCCATAGGTAGATGCTACCCAAGAATTCACTCACTTTGGTGAGTAAGGGGTAACCACACTGCAACCTGACGTCCAGTCTGGACATAGTCAAAGAACTTTTATTGTAGTACAAACCTCAACCGAAATCCGTTTACAAAAATCTATTAATTGCTGTGTTAAGTCTGCTCCCCAAAACCACTTTGATTTACTGTTAAAAATAAAGAAAAGGACAACAAAGCTCCTGGTGGCTTTCCTACTAGTTCTAAAACATGTTGTCTGGCTCTTGACAATTGCAACATTGAAGTTGAAGATGTAGCAGGATGGATGACCCAGAATGGGTCAACTCAGTCCACCTTCACCTCCTGTTCTTCCTTGTCCCAAAGCCACCATTTTGCCTATAAACAGACTCCCTCAATTTACCTCCTTGACAAATTTAACCTCTTGAGCAGTAAACCTGAGTGTGGCTCGGGGTAAAAAAAAAACAGCTGGTAGCGGTAACCCCGAGCCACACTCGGGGTAGCTAAAAATATAAAAAATAAAGACTTACCGGGTGCCACCAGCGTCCTGCCCGTCCCCTGACGAGTGCACTGACGTTCCTCAGGAGTTCCCAGTGACGTTGGTGCGTGCGAGGGAGTGTGGCTGGAATTTCAAAATATATTGTATTGGATTCAATACAAAATAACAGATTTTTTAAATTAAAGTTTATTAATATATCTATTTAATATATACATATTTCGGTGAGTTATGCTTAAGAATTACAGGCCTACAATTTAAAATAAATTTTCATGAAAGACAATGTACTGGTTTTAGACATATATATCCGCACAGAAATGAACCGCGCGGGAGTTTAACAGACATTTTGAGGAGGCTGGCAACAAAAAATCTGAAGAAATGTTTAATGATTGTGTGTTGAAGCTAGGACAGTCAGAGGAAGAAGACAACTCATTTGATCTCCAATAAAGACAGATGTTTTAAGATAACATATGTATAAACTTAAAGACCAATTAAACTTTTAGTTTAAATCTGCTAGTTACAAGTGGATGACAACAAATGATGATTAAAGGCTTTTAATTATTTTATCCAGAAAACAGATAGAGTCTGAACATTCTGTAGAGAAAGATCCTTGTTATCTTTGTGAAAGCAAAGGAATCCCTGCAAAGGTTTAACACAGCCCCAGCTAAATCAGTCCTACAGACCTACCCACAGATTACAGATTATAAGTATTTCCACCTATAACTACCTCATCCTTGAGGAATTGGTGATAGCTTTGGCCTGTGTAAGGTGGCTAGTAAAAAATATAGGGAAATTAATTGGGGGGGGGGGGTAGAAGTAAAGCAGTACTGCTAGCTTCTGTACCCAGCGATCTCCCCTACGGATACAGCAGGTAGAAGTAAAGCAGTACTTCTAGCTTCTGTACCCAGCGATCTCCCCTACCCAAGATAAGGTAGAAAACCTTACAATCTGTTATGATATGTGAGGATACAAAAAAAAAAAAAGCAATAGTATGCAATCTTTACAGGTATATAGGGGTATATAAGACGTGGAAAAGCTTGCAAGCTATTATGGTATATGGGAGGGATAGAGGGATACAGAGGATGGAAAAGCTTGCATCTATAAAAGTATAAGATGGAATAAAGAACCAGGGAAAGCTTGCAAATTATTACAGTATAAGGGAGGTATTGCCAAGGTGCAAAGATTTACAATGTGTTATGTTATAAGAGAACATTACAAAAGATAGCAGAGGTTACAGTTAATTGGGATGTAAAACAGCATACACACCTGCAATTATTGTCGTTGGAAAGGATCTTTCACAATCCTTTCCAATGACAAAAGACTGCGCGATGCATGAACGAGTGTTGTACATAGAGCACCATGAAGAGGGGAGAGGGAGAACAACGGAGCAGCACCCGCTCTCCCCTTCCCTAGCATTATGATCGTTTGTCGTCTGTGGATCCGCCAGGAAGGTCGCTCGGACGATGGACAACGGGCGCTGTACACACGACCGATTCTCAATCGATATCCGCCCTGCGACGATTATTGGACTAGAACCATTGGACTTCTGTACGCAGCTTAAAAGAGAAATAATAAAAAGAGAGAGCTTAGATTCTCCTATGGTATATAGAGAATATGAAAGGTGTAAAATCTATTAAGGTATAAGAGAGGGAAACAGAAGCTAAAGATTTCACAATCTATAAGGGTATAATTGAGGATACAAAAGGTAAAATGTTTAAAATCTAGTCAATCAATTTGAGCAAGGATTGGCAGATGTATCCCATTGTTCTCAGGAGAGATCTGTCTGCCTATGGCCACGTTACATAATGACACAAGATTGCCTGGAACCTTATCTCTTGTAGCAAACACACTCCCAAATATGTCATACAGAATAAAGCAGAGACAGAGTGCAGGTACAGGTTCACATAATAGGAACAACATATGTTTAACTCTTCGAAGAAATATTCACTGATATCTCTGGTGTGCCAATGAGAGCTACTGGGCCACAACAGCTAAGAGCTGTGTTAGTGGTGGAATATAAGTAAGACAATTAATATATTTACATTTTTATGTTTGCATGCCAGAAAGAGGCCAGGGCAGTGAAATCTCAGATCATAAGACCCATCAAACATGCCTAAATATGCCTAGAGCTTCTTTGTTCTCTTCTTATAGCCATTCCTGCAATCCATGCTGAACGTGATCCAGGAAGTCACACTACGCATGAGAAAACGACATTCTTTGCTCTCACATTACCTTTGAGATCTTGATGGATTACCCACATGAGATATCAACCACTTTGATAAACAGCAATATGATTATTCTTAGAGCTATCCAATTCAATGTTCAATGTTCATACTAATCAGTTCATAGAGGCGAGCTTGCAATCTTTGTACATATGTGCTTTGGATGCATATAAAACAGGGTGTAAAGAAAAAAATCGACTTTTACCTTTATTTCTTTGCAAGAATTGTATTGTTTTAAAATGCTTCCTCTTAAAACGTTTTAATTTATGGGGCTTGTCTCAAAAAATATTTTATTCCTCTTTAGGATTAACCTAACATACATACCTAATATGTTGTCTCAGCTGATCACATGATTTCTCCATACAGGAAACTAGACTAACATGAATAATTTGCCCTTTCATATGGAGTGTTCGTCAACAGACAGTCCTATGTATTAATTATAACCCTTTATTTATTTTTCATTGGTTGCAGTGGCACATGCACACTTCCACAATAAATTTCTCCTCTTAAAATAGGGAAGGACTGGCAAGGTCACATTGAGATTATCAAGGGTTGTCTTAATTAGGACTGTGCAAAGAATAATGATTAGCAAACAACATTAATCAAGAGCAATCAATGAGCATTTATCTTTTTTTTCTGACCATAGCACTGCTTTATTCAATTAGATAAACGGAGTACATTAGTTAAAATTTTCAGGAAACAAAAAAAAAGCAACATGAAAAAATTACTTTCAAGAGTAGCTATTCACGTCAACACATTTTGTAACAGTGCCTTAAAAAAGTCCTGAGCTGTGATTTTGGCTGCATTGACCTGCATTTTGTTTAAATTTAATTCAATGAAAATACTATTTTTAAACTCCCATCTAAAATGCATGTTTTCACAACACACATTAATGCAGTGTTATCCGACCCAGGTTCTTACAGAAATTGCTGGGGGTTTCTTGAGCAGTGAGCAATTTGTGCCACTTAGATCAGATAATACTGACATCAATTATCTTTTTGACTATCTGTAGGGGTGACATTCTACCCACTGGGCGGCAAACTTTGGGCAAACTTTTTGACTCAGGGGCCACAACGGGTTCTAAAATTTGGCATGGATGGAGCCCTGACACGGTCATGATGACATAACCCCGCCCACTCTCCCATCACAGATCTATACTATAAAAAAAACATGTATTTTATCCTGTACTCAGTCCACATAAATTTAGTATTTTGGTTTTGGACAGATCTTGGCTGTATAAACCACCTGGTGGCTTATTTTATTGTTTATTAGTGATCCCAAATGTCAGATCTCTGATAGTTCCCAGCTAAAACAGCTGCTGCCATGAAGTGTCTTATTCCTACTGCCGAGGTTTGCAATTAATTTTAGAATATTATTAATGCTGAAGGAGAATTGAACACTTCATAGTATGGGAAGCAGAACCAGGAACTTTGAGAGGGAAGGTTTTGACACTAAAACATTACGGCGATACAAGAAGGCAGGCAAAAATTCAATACAACATTATCAGAATACATGTTTAGGGTGACAAACAACAGTGACCAAAATTCAAGAAAGTTAGCAGGAATGGAAAAGAAAGGTAATTTAGGTGACTAAATGTGGCTTGATAGTTGCTGCCAGGCTCACTGGTTTGGGTGTTTCAGAAACTGCTGAGCGCCGAGATGGGTGTCACTGAACGTGACGTCATGATGACATAACCCCGCTCACTCTCCCATCACAGATCAGAGCCTGCGATGGGAGAGTGGGTGGGTTGTTCCCCCCACTTCCCCAAGCTTGGAATTTGGACAGGGGATTTGTACAGGGGACATGGTCCGTGGCTCTGGCCAGTGCGGCCCCCCAGTGGGTTCCTTCTCCTGACCCTGCTTGGGGGGGCACCGGCCAGAGCCGCTAAAGTAGAGAGAGAGTCTAAGAGCCAGATTAAAAAGCCTAACGGGCCGTAATTTGTCCATACCTGCTCTAGGCCAATGAGACAGACTAATTACACTTTAAAAATAGGTCCCTATGAGTAACATGTAACATGGGTAAAATGTAAAACCTTAGGAAGTGTCAGAGATAATCAGGTGTTGGTATTTCTGCTGTTATGGGTTCTTGACAAAAAAAGTGTGACCTTTAAGTGGAGGCCTAATAGTCATAAAATAAAGCAAGAACTTGTGTTAGTTCAGTGTTTGTCTTTAAAACAACCCCTGTGTCTTTAAAAGCACATTTAATCCCCCAGACCCATGCTCAACAATGAGCTGCAGAACTCATACCAACTTTTGCAGAAATCATAGCCTATATTGCCTACGGAAGTTCTGATATTTAACAATATAATGAATTACCTTGGAAGCATTTTAGGAACTATTTAATCATCTATTTATAACAAAAAAATACAGCAGCATATTTCTGCACTTATTATGTCTGCCTTAATAATTATTCAGCCTGACACTTATCTGCAATGTATCCTAAAACTTTCATATGTTTACAGGTGGCTACACTGCTTCCAGGGTCCCCTGGAACACTGCCATAGCCACCCTTAAGGGAATGTTTCCGCTCTGGAATGCTTACTAATGTGCCAATCCTCTATCCTCTGATACACACAGGCTGCTCACAATCACAGGAATCCAAGCTACTCCCTTGCTTCTCCATCAAAGTAATTGACTGGCAACAGCTCCAAAAGCAATGCTGGTCACTTATCATTTGTATATTCAGGGAAGCAGCTATAAAGGAAGGAGTGTCTTTTATCATATCAAAGTGTGATTGGGGACATATTCTGCTATTCTCCTTATGTTACTATAGAGGTAAAAAAGTGGAGGTTTCAGTAAAACTTTTTGTCCATGCCATTGTCACCTTAATGTTAATAAAGAAAAATGTGTTTGCATATAAAAAAAGTTACTTAAAAGGGTGTCAAAAAACATAAAAATGTGTCCTAAACCTGAACAAAAAGGAGTGCAATATACTTTCTCTGGCCAGACAAACCTGCCTTTCACAAGACTTTGTCTGCATGAGATCAAGAGACAGGAAAATTCTCAGGTTAAAATTTCAAAAATAGTTGTCACCCTTGCCAGACTGCTTTGCGGTGTGAAATCCAATCTCCCAGTCTCGCCATGGAGAATAAATTAAGGCAATTTCTGACAGGCGGTCTGTTTAGGAGTTTAAGGCAACGATGAACAAATACGTTCCTATTTCACTGGCCATTTCCCAGCCCGGGAAGCTAATTGACACAGTTCTCTGCAGGATATTAGACCAGATTATTCAACAAGGCCGGTACTTTAACTGCTCGGTAGTGTTTCATGTTGTCAGTGGCCAGTTTTTCCCAACACGACGTGGAAGTGGATTATATTTCCTCCTAAATGGTGATCAGTTCCAGATATTATTTTGGTGTGTTGCCTCTTGATGTATTAAGAGATTTGCCAGCTGTATGAGACTTCTAGCTCTCAGTTTTCATACTGTGTGTATCTGTGATATTTGCAAAGTGAGTATTTGTAATATGGATTGATAGATATGGAGTCTTTCAACAATCTTCATTCTCTTACTTGACTTCCTTTCTGTTAAAACATGAAACATTATCATTGCTATTTGTTACTGTTGAAGAGCAGTGATCTACACAACAGCTGTGTCTCCAAAGGACAAGATACAAGAGAGAGACTGTAAAGTGATAAACCAATGTGCTCCTTTCAGGCCATAGGTCAAGTCCTGCTTTGATGAAAATAAAAGAACATGGTGTTAAGTGCTCATCCAAACATAGTTTTTAAAACTAGAAAGGTGGTATTATCCCTGTGAGATGATGGATTAATTATGTGTTCCTTTTTTTTTATTTCTAACACATTCCAGAGTTCTTTATGGGAAAGAATTTACATCGTCATTTCCCTCAAGGTAGCTGACAATCCAATTTTATTACAATAGGCTATTTTGAGCTCAAATCTGTTAAAAAGAATGTTTTAAGTTTTATATTTTTAGAATGATGGCTGCACTTTATGTTCTATTTTTTTACCTGCACCTGACCATACAGTTTTATCCTAGTCCCTCAAAGTCACAAAAAGCCATTGAGCTTGCCACTGAAGTTCACCTTATGCAGCTTTCTCTGATAGTGTGGGAATGATGCTGAATTCAGAGCAGAGTTGCCACCTTCACATTGGCTGTGCATACTTGCACTACATTGGATTTAAAAAACAGTGCAGGGTTGTTCACACCTAGTTCTGCCCACTGATTTCTAGATTTAGGGTACTGTCTCTATTGCTGAAACCCTCCCATTGCAAGCTGCAGTACCTAGGAAGGGAAATGTGTGAGACACAAATGAAAAGGATATGGCTCATTCAAGAAAAGGTAAAGGAGATTGTTTGTTTACTTAACATGGTTTTGTTACTTGTTTAGACTAATATGCAGGAACATTTAGTACTACATTAAAGCTTTTAGACACATTAAACCTCTAATGTAATTGTGTACATCAAAATTTTGCATAACTTTCAGCCTGCAAAGGAAGAAACCTGGTCCCCACTGGTAGGTTCATATGGAATCTAGCACACTATGTAATGGGAATTCTTTGTCCCTGCACAAAACATACCAATGTGAAGGAGGAATGATGGGATTTATGCAGGATTGATAAACCATCATCATCTTCATCTCAGATTCTACCTGATGATTCTGCCTGTGAGAATTTTGCAATCTAATGGTATGTTTTGTATTTTGAAATAATGTGTACAGCAAGGTGTATAATGTCCTGATTTATTCAGGGGGTGTTTGAAAATGGACTATGTGTCTGATAATATGTTAAACATTCTTTTATTCTCTTCCATTTCAGACTTAACATCCAATGTCTCCAGATTCAATGATCTTATTCATTCACAGGAAGGACCAGAGACAAGTGAATGTCTAAACTGTAATTTCACATCTGCAGTAATCCATCCAAGGAAAATTATGAAATTACATTAATAAAAGCCTATTTATGTTGTAAGAAACACCATATGAAAAATGCTTTCTATAGCAATGTCATTATCACAGTCTCTTATTTTATTCCACAAATAATTTATGCCAGAGAAATATAGCTTTGTATCCATGTTGTGTTCTTTATTTCATCAACACAGTCAACCACAGTGGTTAACATTGTTCTCAATAGACACTGAGACTGCCGTGCATCACATTTAACTTTCCAAAGTTTTCTTTTTCCTATTAAAAAAAAAAAAATGTTTCAGAGATATTCTTTACTTTCTGTCCTAGTAAATACATAGAAAGAAAAAAACAATCTTTGCAGCAGGCTCTTGGGCTTCAATAAAAGAAACATATACTAAGAGATATAGA
The DNA here is from genome assembly GCF_032062135.1 of Pyxicephalus adspersus. Lineage (NCBI taxonomy): Eukaryota > Metazoa > Chordata > Amphibia > Anura > Pyxicephalidae > Pyxicephalus > Pyxicephalus adspersus. The sequence goes on from NC_092859.1 coordinate 112,478,323, forward strand.
AACTAAAAATACAAGCTGCCAGGAAAATCAGAGTAAGGTCAAAACTTAGTCTGAGGTTGGTTCATGCAAAAGTACTGAAACCACTGGGTCAGCATTAAAGCTAGAGAATTATTATTTCCTAATGGATAGATAGATCAGCCATTCATAATGCCTTAGTACAGATACCAATCCTTGTTCACTTTGCTAAAAAGATGCCTTTATTTAACTTTTGCTCCCATTTTCTTTTAGACGCCAGATGACCATAAGCAGACTCGGGGTTCTCTTGTGCATTCTGCAAGACATGGCGATTTTTCATGTTCATTTATATGATATTTGAAGCAGTTACAGGGCAGCCATATACTCATTCTGATTAGATTCTCATATGTTTGTACTTTCCATATTCCCAGAGATGGAAAGGCTTGGAATTGTATTCACAACAATGTTCTGCTAATTTGATATGTAACAAATGTAAGCTTGTGTCTGGCATTAAAAGGATGTACAGACAGTTTTGTTATTAGCTTAGAACAACTGAAAGTTTTACCAGAGTAGGGATAGACGCAATGCTACCAGTGGAGTTATGCAAATGTCATGGATGCCTACAAATTGCTAAGCACTTCTAATTCAGCTGCTTCTATATCTTTTAATTTTTAGGGAACAAAAGCAGTAAAGTATACAGGAAAAGGCTAGAACCAACAGAGGGTTGTTGGAGTAAAATTCAGGAAACCATTTAGAGTTAAAAATTCTTCTTACCATGAGATATTCTTAGGAGCAGCTGCAGTTTTTCTTGGGCCTAAACTGATGAGTTATGGTCACATAAGCTGCATAGCCAAAAATTGCCCATGACTGATCAAGTATTGCTGTGATTAATCACTTCCATTCATTTGTAAAGCAAAGTAGAAATAATTGTGGGTAGCCATGACTAATGTGGCATAATCGAACGTAGCAGCAATTGTGCAGGGTAGCCAAGGAAGATCATGACTACGCTGCAGTTACCATGGAAGTAAACTGGTCCAATTACCTGTTATGATCCATGAACAATCACAGGCATCTTTAGTCACACAACTCACGTGACCAAAAATTCTTCTTCCTCATGAGGTCTTTAATTTGCACCATAAAGGTGACAGGTCCTGGCCATTTACCAATGCCACTCATTTCATAGGTGACTGAAAGGAAAAAGATGTTTGTCATGCAATTTCATTAAAGGTTAACAGGAAGCACTTCGGCCTTTGGTGCATTACATGCATGTGCTCACATTTTCAATAAAACTTTATGATTTGATATTTATGATTGCAGTACAACTTTACCAGTGAGATTTGGATGCTTTAAATCCCAACCAAAATTTCAGTTTAAATCAGCTGCATACATTCCAACTGCACCAGAACAAAATGTAGTTAAAGTCTTCACCTTAGACCAGGGGTCCCCAACCTCCAGTCTGCGTCCCACTAGTGGTCTGACAAGTGGGACAAGGCTCTGGCCGGTGCACCCCCAGCGTGGTCAGGAAAAGGACCCTGCTGGGGTGGCGCACCGTCCAGAGTCTCGGACCATGGCATCCCAGGCTCAGGGAGGTGGGAGGGTTGTGTCTCTGGACACAGAGTGGGCAGGTTCTGGCATCATGACGTCACTCGGGGGGAAGTTTCTTTTCTTTGAGTGATACACGGCTCCCCTCGCATGCATGGTCCAGAGTCCCTGAGATTAGTGGTTCGTGAGCCCCAAAAGGTTGGGGACCACTGCGTTAGACCAATACACCCCCTTTTCTTCAATTAGCAGGAAGGATGTGTTTTGCTAATTGTACAAAAGTAAATTTCAGTGCTATTGATCTGATTTAGCAGAGGGCTAGGATGCTGGTGTAATTAATTTGTACATGTATTTAAATCGCTATTATTATTTTGTACAGTATACTCTGGACTATCCGGCCTAATGTGGTGAAAGAGCAGGCCCAATAACAAAAAAGATGGATAGTCCCGAGTTCTATTAAAAAAGTACAACACTGACCTCCACACACAGGCCAGCCTTCCTCTCGCTGCACCCGTGGACATCCAACACACAACCAGGGAGCAGGTAGCAGGGATGTCTCAACTTGCGCCATGCAGGAGGACCGCAGCAGAAGCCCGCCCCCGCATTTTATTACAGAGATTTTTTTTCTGGCCTTCATACTAGGCCGGATGGTACTTAGGACGCATAGTCGCGAGTCGCGAGCCAGATAGGCAAGAGCCTACATATATAGTGGCAACATATTATGCAGTGCATAGTCATGTCACTAGCTGTCACTCAAAAGTTCCTATATAATTATCATTATATCATATATCCATAACACAGTCTAAGGCCAATTTGAGGGGAATCTAATTAACCTAACTGCATGTTTTTGGAATGTGGGAGGAATCCGGAGGAAACCCATGCAAAGACAGGGAGAACATGCAAGATGCAGATGGTGTCTTGGCTGAAAATCGAACCTGGGACCTAGCGCTGCAAAGACCAACAGCTTGTTTTTTTTTTGCTAAGCCATTGCTTTGCAATAATGCCTCAATATGTAGCAGGACTGCAGCAAATATATCGTGGACAATATATTAAACCTCAGTGTTATACAACATACATACATAATCCATACATATACCATTTTATCTTAGTCCTTTCGCTACTTTATGTAAGTTATATCCAGTATGGTCTGGAAGATATGGTTTCTGATATGATATCTATGTAGACATTTGACTGCACAGAATGCAAAGACATAATTTCATAAAGTTTTTCCGAAAGAAGTTTCACATGTCTTAAAGCGCCACCTTGTGGCAACCCAACAGATAGAAAATTATCATAGAGACTAAAAGGCAATATTCTGCACATATAAACTGTACATTTTATGCTTTCTTTTAGAATAAATTTATTATGTGTAGTTTTTTAAAAAGATTCTAAAATTTCAAACCGAGAGAGTCTTAAACAGCTCAGGTTGGTCACATAGACGTCTCTGCACCTTATACCTGCGTCTTATAAAAACACATAAAAAATTTACAGGCGGCTATATAAAATAAATGAAACCAATGTAAGTGGTAACCAACAGCATTTTAACGAATGTATATAGTCCTATGATATCTTTATCTTGCTACTGTTCCCAAGGCTGGTTTTGTCTTTGGATGCAGAAGCCCTACTAGTGTCCTGTGTCATGCTGGTGAGGCACCTGCTTCAGAGTTCTACTTTATTCCCAATGCCACCCAGCTGGGAAGGTGCCTACCATAAATATGAATTCTTTCATCCCATCTATATAGATATTCTACCACCAGCAGCTGCATCTGACCACCCATAAGGTCTTCTGTTAGAACCATTTCATCACCTACCCCCGTTTTGGAACTCTTTTCAGTGCTTTCAGTTATAGCAATCCTTGCTCAGGCTGTGAGGAGGAAGCTCCAGCATTTAGGTGCTGGTTGTATCCTTGTGGTGTAACTTTTTAGCATCTAAAAATAAAAAAGAAATATTATTTTTGGGAAGAATTACTTTTTGAACCTACGAGCAGCAAAATGGATCAAATTACCATTAAAAATGCAGAAAACACAACAAGCTCAGCATCGATCACAACCACATGATGTTCAAATCAAAAGTTCAGTACTCAAAAAAGATGCGCTTTTTGTTTGAAGGCTGAAAGTCTTCAGCTAGCCCTTGTGTTCTTTCATGAGACCTGTAACCTTAGCATGACTTAACATGGTATATCAGCCACCTGTAACTATCTGTCCCTTGCTTCTTATCAGCTGCTGCTGATCTCCTGCTGTCCAACCTTGGCCTGTGACCTGACTTCAAACCTGTCTAGCCTGTTTTTATACTGGCTTCCGACCTGTCTGTAAACCTGCTTTACCCGGCCCTAGTTTGTGAGTGAACTGTGAACTTACGTCATCAGCCCTAGCTCTGGCCTGAGACCAGAAAAATAATTATAATATTAATAATAAACAGGATATACATAGCACCAACATATTACGCAGTGCTGTACATTAAATATAAATTGAAAATGACAAATACAGACATTGACACAGGAGGAGAGGACCCTGCCCCGAAGAGCTTACAATCTAGGAGAGGTATGTATATAAAGCAGCGGATGCGATATTTACCAAACATTCACTGTAAGTGAACTTTTCTGATCCATATTCTGAGTTTCTAAGTCCATGTTCTAAGTTGCGGTGATTGTTGTCACCCTTTATTGAATGCATGGTCACCAATCCCAGGTTCACATCTTGCTAGTATATACATATAGTTCGTAAATCCTCCCTTTGCCTGCATGTGTATCCTTAATCATCCCGCAAAACATAGTGGTAGGTTTTTTGGCTTCTGCCCAAAGTGACTTTAGACTCTGTTAGTTGTATGTGACTATAGTAGACAAATTAGATTGTGGGCTCTCTGGGAGCTACTAATGACAATGGAATCCATATAGTGCTGCAGAAGATGTCAGTGCTAAATAAATAAATAAACTGCTTTATGAATATATGCCATAATGGTTACTGTACCATACTCACACACATTTACCGTAACATTAATTCCTATTTTGTTTGTTTGAGTTACCATTTTCCGCCATGCACATAACACTTATGCAAAAAACGCAAAACTTTATACAGACATTTGTAAAGAGGAAATAGAACATGCACATGCAAAAACAAAAGAAATACATATTTTTTATGTGTCCTGAAATGACCAAAGAAGTGAAAGTCCATCAGTATATGGTTCCATCAAGCTATTCATATTCAGGTTTTTTTTATGGAAGACCACAATATCTAGTCCAAAATGTCTCAGTTTTTCAATATTCTAGCTTGGCTTTTCCACTGCACTCATCAGCACCAGACACATACAAATTGTTTTTCCAGAATTGTAACAGAAAAGACTGAAAAATTGTTTCATAAAATACACTTCCCAGCTGCTTTTCTACTTGATTTGCTTTGGCCAGACAGGTTTGAGCTTTTGTGGTTACCAATATAAGAACTGCTTACCAGAAGCAGCTGTAGAGGCATAATTTTGTCTTTGCTATATGTTTGTAAATTCTTAGTGTATTGAGTGTACTGGCAAGGACAGCACTAAAGGACTTATGTGCCATTCAGCACAACAATTGGAAGTTAAGAATAACACCATTACATCATCCAAATCTCCTCTCAGCACGCTGGATATATACAGTATGTAACTCTATATCTACAGTGTAAACATAGCGCAGGGTCAATGTACCATCAGAAAACAACCACAATGAGTGTCTATGTAAACATGGCAGCCATTACATCATTGCTATATAGAAATAAACTAAAGTCACATGAGAGAGTAACTTTGTGCTAGATTACTTTACACACAAGATAACTGAACAGCGTAATGCTATGTTCCACAACAACCAATAATATTTCATTGGTCACATATTGCTGACTGATTACAAAGAACACCTTGCTTTTTACATATTTCTCAATATATGTTACCATGAAAAGAGGACAGACTAAACAAAATCCATGGTTTTCCACAGATTTTCTCCTATGTTCTAGCAATTTGTAAGAAATAAAGCAACAAAAAGTACTCTATAGGATGAAAGTCTTCTTTTTAGCCAGTTTCCCCTTTCCCAAGCACACTTTGTAAATGTTAGATTTTATTTAGGTCATACAACATCTGCAGAAATCTAAGCATGTATTACTGTAACACCATAACTCCCAGTAATGTCTGGAGAGCTCTGATCCAGAAGGACCAGTAAGCAGATATGTAGCCTGTGAAAAAGGTATAAGATTAATGCCAGAAAAAATTAAATAAATAAATACATTAGACCACAACATAAGAAATAAACTGGCCATGGCCTTACTTATTGACTTAATACCTTTTAGTTAGTAATAACTTACTCTTACATTTTTCTGCATATTTTTTTCTACACTTTTTACCAACCAGGAACTTAGCTACTATGACCCGAGCTCCCCACCAAATCTGAATACACGTTTCAAAGTCTTCTCTCACAAAGAATAGACTAATGACACATAAATTCAGGCCATGATGAAGGGAGGGAAATGTTCTGTTCTATGTAGGTACTTATGCCTCATGTTAGTAATGTGAAGTACCGAGGCTCCTACCCTGTTTGCCAATAAAAATGTCCAATCCAGATGAAGAAGCCCTTAAGCTGGTAAATACCTATCAAATACAATCATAGCAAGGGTGGGGGGGATAGAATAATAGGAAGAGAGTTAGTAACTGTGAAATCCCCTCTACTGACAATTCTATGCTGGGGGCATACGCACCGGCTATTGTTCCCCTTTAATTCTGTTCCACCCCCACCACTGTAGAAAGCTTGTTTCTGTCACTGCCCCATTCTACAGTGAGGGTGCCTGGATTTAAATTGAAGGTAAATTTCTCATAGAATTAGAAAATAAAATAATATCGCTTTATGTGTATATTTATATATGGTATAACTGAAAATGTCATAGACCTCTAAATTCCTTTAAAACATGTCAAAATTGTTCTGCTGTAATGGTTAACATTCCATTCTAGTATACTCAAGGTCATAGGTTTAAGGTTTACCCTAATTATTGAGAGGGTTGTAAAATTTGAGCTGAGTAATGGTTACCTAAGTAGAGTAACATCTGACATTTAAAAAAAAATATATTGTTAATAATCGCCATATCATCACCATCTCTCCTGTCCTGCATATAATGGTCACACAAAGGCTTGCTGTAGGTAAAACAGGCCTGCATGTGCAGAACAGGAGTAATGATAACTAATAAAAATTAGATGTTAGTAAATGATACAATAGAAATGCCACCTAATTCTGTACTACATTCAGCAAAGGAAAAATGTTTTGAAGCTAAGGCACCTGCCCAGTTTTAAACCCACACACATATGAGACATCACTATCTATTATAACAAAGAAGATCAATGTGTGACAAGGAGAATGCAGAATCCTGCTGTTATCCCAACATCCAGAATTATATCCATGCATGACACCTGGTTTATTAAAGCTCTCCAAGACATGAGAAGAGAAACTATCATGAGAGAACCTGGGTGATCCAGCAAACCTACAGCATACCTGGTCCAAGATGGAAAACATTTGCCAAATAATTGTAAATGGTTTTATGAAATCCATAGCAGGTTTGCTGGATGACAGGTTCTTTCATGATAGTCTATCTTCTCCAGAGCTTTAACAAATCAGGCCCTGCGATTGAAAGAATGGAAAGTGAATAGCTGAAAAGGGAGGGTTATGGACAGCTCCCAGATCAATGGGAGAAGACCTGATGACATTTTTAGTCTATCACCGAGGAAATGTCTCAGGATACACTACTAGAATACAGAAAACCCTCTTGCATGGTCTACCAGGGAGATGATTGGCACCACTCTAGTCTATTCTGAACCTCTCAAGTGCGGCTCATTTTTGTCATTCTCTCCACGGTCTGTCTGTCACACAAAAGATGAGAAAGTTTTAGTATGTAACCCTGTCCTATATAGTCCTCTCTAATAAAGCATTATTGCTGAAGCTATCTGATCTCCCAACATGGGATAATTAAGTATACTCTGACAGCAAATTCTTTATACAACCCTTTGCTGCACATTTACAATAGGTGCTCATGTGTATGGCACTAAAATAGCAACATGGGGGTTTAGCTTTTCCTATATTATCATGGATATGGGAGGTAGAGACCACCCTGTGAAACCAGATGAAAAGGTCCTAAACACATAGGGAATTTCCACTTAAACTCCAAATGTCCTTTAACAGATTATCAGATTACTTTAACAACTTGTGATGGTCTTCAGATGTCTTGTGGTTGTTCATTTGATATGTCTTATGTCAAATATTTTTAGAACTTCCTAACTGCACATTTTTCTAAAAGCATCTTTCTTGATTTTTATTGTTTGCACCTGTCTTGAGAAATAAAGCAATTTAAAAAAGGGACATGTTTTATTAGATCCATTAAAGTGAGTAGCCTTGAAAGCAGGTAGACAGAGGTTACTCAGATATATTAGATCCGTGTTTGTCAGCTAAGGTTCCTCCAAAGTTTGCTAGGTGTTCCTTGGGCAATGAGCAATTTGTGCCTTGGTCAGTTTAAGTGACACAAATTATCTTTATGTCTATCTGTAATGGTGACATTCTTTCTACAGGCTATTATTCCTATACAAAGATAAGCAGTTTTCAGCAGTTAATTTAAACCTTGCCACAGGGAAGCCCCGTTCGTATCTAGGAGTCGTCTGTATGTCAGATGTCCTTAACTTGGGGACTACCTGTATGTATAAAAACATTTATCTCAATTATTTTTTCTTTTGACACGTTTCATGGAACAAATCCACTTCTTCAAGAATCAAGATCTACAAATTATTTACATACAAACCATAAATTACAATATATCCATCCAAAAATAACCAACAATTTTAAGTAATATAAATAAACTTTCAATTGTCATATAATCAACCTCATGCAACTGCAGTCCCCTTAGAACATTGGCAAGGAACCCAACAACAAGCGGCAGTCAAGTGGATCCCAATCTGGCCTGACAATAGGAATCTATGCATCGAAAATAAAAAATATTGAAAATAATGTTTTTAGATGTTTTATTGGGTATATGATTATATGTTCATATTAATAAAACTATCTGTACACTTTTTTAAGCAAAACTGTGTTGAAATATTTGCTTTAAAAGTCCTGCATTGTAAGAGGAATCCATTCGACTCACCATCACACTAATGTATTGTGAGTTGCAGATATAGTAATTCTAGCAAGGGTTGCCTGAAGATAACCTAAAAGTTATTACAAAGATTCCCCTATGTTAGAAAGGTTAAGAAAGACTGCATTAGACAATTCTCTTGGAGCCCAAACATCCACAGTTCCGTGGATATTGATAAAATATTGACTTTTTGCTAATATTAAAATCTTTGAAGCTAGTTTATAAAGATGTGCTAATAACATTCTTTTCCTTTTCCTCAACAGAAACCTGAGGATCTATTTTGCACATATAAGAGAAAACTGTAGTTTGCCTGGCTTCAGTAAAAAATTACTGAGCGTCTTTGGGCATGGAACTCACACAAAGAAAATGAAAATCAGAATTCCATATTTTTATTTAAGTTCTTAGTTCTTAAGTTTTTAGGTCAAAGCTTCATCATGGAAACCAGGCAACTAAAATTTTGCAGGAGTGGTCAAGAAAGGCTGTGTACATACCTTTAATGACATGTTTCTATTAAAGTGTATGACCAACAAAAATTGTTTTGCTTTGGATAGACGTGGGAAGGATTAGAACCCTTCTCACTACCCTTTGATCTATATGGTTCCCCTTTAGAAGGTTTACAGTCTCTCCAGACATAGACATTAACGTGGACGTTCCATAGAAATACCGGTCCTTTTTATTGACGGCTCTTCACCGCTTGCACATGAAACATCTTGTCAAAGCTAGAAAAACTAAAGCTTTGCAAAAAAAAGTACGCCTGAATCAGACCTGGCTGCGCTAAACTTCTTGGAAGTGCCTGTATTCATTATTATGTGCTTTTATGTGTTGGGATGTAAAAGAAACAGAATAATTCTATGTAGTTTTATCTCTGAAACCTAATCCAGATTATATATAAATTCAGACCTTTTTTTAACATGAATGAAAACTTGCTAAACATGTGAAGATTATTTCTCCTGCACATGTACTGTATAGGTTTAACAGGTATTAACAAAACTCATACATAACTTCAAAAGCTACAGTCACAAGATTTCCTGTTTTTCTAATCAATTTTATACAGGAATGGAACACTACGCACAGTTGTGTTCCTGGATCCACTTGTTTAACTTGGCTTCCAATGCACCTTTTTTTTGATTAGTCAAAGCTTCACGAAAGCAGAAAAGATTTGTCTCAAAGTTACAGGGATTTTTGCTACATCAAGAAATTTTGACTCAGTTGTCCTATTTTAACTGAAAAAAATGGTTTCCGCAGAACTGAGTGCCTTGGACGTATTCTGACATGATCTCTATTACCTAGAATGAATTTTTCTTCATAATTCCATAATATTACATTGCAATAAGGATGCAATTATTTAAAGAATGCAAAGAAGGCACTTTACCAGGAAAAGCTAATATAATAAATTGCTTTCCATGTAAAATAAACAGAATTTGTAATTAATAGATTTAAATACGCAGATACTAAGTTCTAGTTAATGGCACAGACTATTGGAAGAGACCAGATTTACAACATAATAAACTAGAGTGCAATAACACATAGCAACTCATTTTTTAGAATGTATCTGCTTTAAACAGGGAAAGACAGTTGGTTTATGGGTGATTTAGGAAAGTACCACTGGCCTCATTAAAGAACATTTTGAGAAAAATGCAGCACTTCCATTTTAAATCTCTTTTTTTAGATCTTAGATGCTTGTTCATTGTGCTGACCCACTGGCTTCAGCACTTTACGTGTCAAATAAAAAAGATGTATAGAAAAAAGAAAAGTAAAAACCATGTAGCTGGAAATTTAAAGCAGGAGGTCGTTTTTGACCAAACTTGGAATGCATTCACAACATATGTATTAACCTAATCTCTAGCTCCCAGGGAAGCCGAGCATTTCCCTCATCTTAACCTTTTTACTTTCTTTTATTTCTTTTCTCAGTACATCTTAATCACTTAGCCACCTTTTATTCTAATCTGGAGTCAACATAAATGCATCCCACTAGTTTGCCAGTTCTTGCTGTCATGTAACATTGTTGTTATTTCAGTAATTGTTCTCTAATGATCTTTGTTTAAATAACACTGTTTACCCAATTAAACTGTTTATATTTGGGTGTAGTATATCCTTTTTTCCTTTATGCTCCTTGATGCCAGATAATTGTTTACTTTGTATCATTGCTGCCATTATTGTATTCTTCCTTTGTACTGTTACTTTATTTTTTTTATACAAATCTTCACACTCAATAAAAAAATAAAAATAATTGAAGCAAGATGGCAAGCGTAACATCTCTTTTTTCCTGAATGGCAAGCTATGGTGGCTTTAGCATTTCTTTCTTTGACAGGTTTCCATTAAATAAAAAATCTCTGCAATACACAAATCTACAGCTTAAAAAGTAAAAACAATTTTAAATACATATTCCCAATGCAATCACATTCCCAGCTTTAAACAAAGAAAAGTTTGAATATTGTGAATGTAGGTCAAAGATAGGATGAATAATATAAGAAAGAAGGTTTCTATTAAAGATCATATGTTGGGCGAATATTGGTAACTGAAATTTGCAAGTATGAATCCTGAGTCTTGTTTTTGCTGTGCAATTGCCCACACAAAAACCACTGTAGTAATTTGAGAGAATGTGGAAAGTATTGGCTGGAAAAAGAAAAACAGCTTAAAACATTAACTCCTAAGAAAACACAACATTCAAATTTTTCACACAACAGTGTACACTTTATGCATTGTGCAGAAATTCACTAAAACTGAATGCTGGTTAATTCACAAAGAATGAATGCGCATTTCACCGGAGAAATAGCTATGCAAATTTGTATACAGACGTGTTTTTTACATCTTTGAGATTCTGGAGAGCTTAAACAACTTTCCCACAACAGTCACAAAACTGCTTACTATTTCAATTGAAATAATTACAATTTACCTGTTTTTCCTAAGAACTGATGGGAACTTGACATCACAAAGTTAGAAACATTTCCCAATAACGTATAAAACAGATTTTCCATTACAAGTAACTTTTTTCTATGTTGTTTGCTTGAGACCCTCTGTGTATGCCCATTTAGAAAAAAATATATATTTATTGCAGCAGAAAATAGAACAGTGTTCACTGAGAGGGCATGAGAACGAGTTCTGTTCCCATCAGTGAGATGCCAAGTGTCCAGCTGGCTCTTGGTAATTTTTCCGTACTACTTGGTGGATATGTTTAATGGATGTTAAATGTTGATAACATTAGTCAACTATTTATCTAGAAGCAAAAAGAACAATACTTTTCTAAGGCTAATTATCTGTTTAGCACATTATCAGCTTTATCTACTAAAGATGAATCCTGCATGAAAAACACCAATCAGATCAAACCTTTATTATTGACCCATCATTTTTACAAAGTGTGTTTGTTTTTTTTAATACACGTAAAAATGGGTAATACAACTGCTCCAATAGTTGAAATACTATGTATAGCTAAATGTTTCTTGTCCTAATAGAGCTCCCGTACCATGTTAGCCATTGATTACTATGCAAAGTTTGCAGTTTTAGTGACACCCTATACTGGCTAACTTATTAAAAATACAAAACTTCAGTATTGAGACTCCTTCATCAGGCTTTACATAGATTGGAAATGGTTCTGACAACCAACATATTTATATTCAGAATTACAAGAAGGAGAAGTTAAATATGAATAATTTAGCAACTTTTTTTTTTTTCATGGCACACTTAAGACTTTTGAAAAGTGCAAAGCTCACGGCAAGCAAGCAAGATTTTTATTTTTATTGTGGAAGGAGTAGACAATATCCTATCTGAAAAAAAAAAGCTTTTTTCCAAGTACACTGAGTTGCGCAGTTGATATATATATGATGTGTAGGATGCTGCAATACGCTGGGTATCCTGCCAACCCTAGAGGCTTCTTGGACTAAATGAACTATGCTATTGCAGCCTATTCAAACGAGATGGCTGGAGATCCAACACCCAGAAAAGGACTGGATGAAGATGGCTGCACCCACAATGGAGTGGGGACATGTAAGTGTAACTAAAAAATTGCAATCAGGCAGGTAAGTTGGGCATGGACAGGTTTACATGAACAGAAACGTCAAGGCCTAACCCCGGTTGTTGTATGTTGAAGTCCATAAGTTTACTAAGTCTAATAAAACAGGCCATTACAATCTAATGAAAACTTCTTGAGTGAAAGAAAACTTTGCCTGTCACAAGGAGAAAACTGTTCTATCTATATGTAAATCCCATTGGTACTAGATGAGGTAACAAAAACTACTTTTATGAAGAGGGTTCCTTGAAAAGTATTACAGAGTAGTGACATATTGCAGGGAAGCACATGATTTATTAAAACTTTCCAAGGCTGGAGAGGATACACTTTTATCAGTAAAGTTGGGTGATCCAGCAAACCTGGAATGGATCTGGTCCAGGATTCAAAGCCTTTGCTAGCAAATGACTTTGAAGAAGTCCAGGCTCATTGGGCCTTCCCATGATAACAAATTTAACTTTTTACAGTGCACATTAAAAGTTTCAGTAGGTTAGATAGCGCCCACCTCATTCCCTGTCTCATAGACATGGGCGTCACACTTTTCTCCACATTGTTAATGCCCCTGGCCTGTCTCTGTTATTCACTGAATTTCATGTCTTGAAGTCACACAGGCTGAGAACTGGTCCATCTCTCTTTCTACTAAATGAAATCACTTACTGATGCTCACCTTCTTCTTTAGTTATCAAAGTTTATATGTTGGAGAATTATGCTATATTGGTGGCACATCTCAGTTAAATATAACTAAACCTTTTACATATCTACATGGCCTTTTAAGACAACCTTTCATTTACTTCCCATTGTACAACAATTCCTCAATAAAATCATAATTTATTTAGTCATTAAAACATGAAATATATATTTTTTTATCTTTTATCACAAAGGTGTAAATATACAAATAATGCAAGTTCAGTCCCAATCTCTCCACACATTTTGCAGTTTTCTGCTTCTTTTAAAATAATGAGACTCACTGAAATAAAAAGATCTCATCTGTATAACAAAAAAACTCCTCAGGAGAGTGTGCTGTAAATATGTTCTGATGAGGAGACATTTTACCTGACCCTCATTAGGTAACAATGGAACCTGCAGATGAATCTGGATCTTTCATCATTAGTACAATAGAAGAGTCAAACAAGATTTCCTTATTGTCGGACCTGTGTTTTGTGTTTGTTATTTTTTTAATAAGTAATGGGGAAAGAGCCCAATAAGATATACATTCTTTTTGTCTTTCATCCCCCACTTGTCATCCAGATAAGAAAGAGTTTCCTACATATAATACTTCTACCCTAATCCGTTTTTTTTTTCTGTCCTTAAATGATGAGCACAGCAGCCCATTTGATATTCCTACATGCAGTTCCGGATAGACATCTCTGGGTAGTGAGTATCTCCTCATTTATACCACATTCTGCCAACTACCACAAATAACACAGCTCTTGCAAACACGACATTTAAGTACAGCAATAAACTCCTCCTATGAGTATATGTACAACAATGAGGCTCACATGATATAACCATAACCACATATAATGTTTTCTGAAAATTCTCCTAAAGAGTTCCACCTTTGTATATACAATTTAAAAATGCATTGTTATTTATAAGAAAAAAAAAGTCAATACAAATGATTGAAAATAAATATATAATAAGTGTAAAATACTTTTCATTGTCTTATCACAGTACAAGATATTTACATGCAATCTCTGACAAACACAAGCACATTTAAAACCCACCATATGTTTCCGGGTCTCTGCTAAGAATAGTGCTTTAAAACAGTACAACTTCAAAGGAAACACTGATAATCAGGCTGGACAAAAATAAAAGCATACTTCAAAGAGTGACAAAATAAGGGACTATTTGACAGGTTCTGCTGTATGTACGGAGGACTGGCATTTATGGGAATGACTAACTCTTTAGTAAGGTTAAAGTGAATATAACCATGTTAAAGGAAGAAGAAACTTTTACAGAACATGCTCTTGCATAAACCTCTGAATCATTTATGGTCAAGAATATGTTGGTCTTGAATTTGGAACGCTCACAGGCATAGTAATAGTTATTAATAGATGTGCATATCAACAATTCCTGACAGTGGCCCTTTGGATAAATCTGTACATCTAAACAAGTAACAGAATTAAATAAAGCATTTCCAAAATATATTTTCTTTTTAAACATGAGTCAATAGGCAATTTTTAGGAACCAATGTTCTGCATTTTGCAGTAGTGTTAATCCCACTTATGTCCAGTTCTACATCTATTCACTTTCAGCTGCCTAAATATTGGTGCCACCTTACGCCAGACCAGGAATGCTAATATATACATGTATTATCAAACATTTATATAAGCAGAGATAGGAGGAGTGCATTATGGGTTTATGATGTTTAAAGAAGTAATATATTACATTCCTCTTTTATCAGTCTGTTTAAATATTATCATGTAAAAGAAATAGACTTGTATAATATTTAGGTTTGTTTTCTATGTATTTTTATGAATTTTATCAGCTTAAATTAATTCTAACACTATCTACTAATGTTTTAAAAACCTTTTTACATTGCATAGTGTGTACATTTTACATGTGCATGGAGCAGCCGTGTTGATTATTATGAAAACATACTTTCCTTTATCCATAGTAGTGCAGTACCTTTTACTGGTAATTATATGCCAGAAGAAGTATAAAATATATGTCTCGGACAGTATTATTTCTAATTACGATGTCATTCTGATAGAGCTAGAGCTGTCTTCAGACAGGCATTAGTCAGCCATGTGGTTATTTGCTCCTGGATACCCATTCTACAATTACTAAGCTTCCAGAAGGGTTCAATAGTGTTTTTTTGGCAGGCATTTCCTGAGGAGTTTGGAAGTCAAGTAGTTTGGGCAGCAGACTTCCCTGCATGAAGCGTCTCAAAAACCACACTCAACCAAAGCCTGTACAAAACACATTTCAACTGCTCCAATTTGTTTAATTGATAACCAGGGCTTACGGGTGGGTGAGACTAGTTGACAACAGTGAAGTGCAATGGTTCTGCTGTAAAAAAACACCTTTCTGAACTTAGCCTTAACCTAACCCTGATTAATATGATTTTATCTTAGAAAATGATGGCATGTGTCTGATATACAGTTATTCTAAGAAAGGAATACCTAAAATCATAGGGAAAACCTTTACCAACACATCAGCATTTACTATGTTATATTCAGTTAAAACGCACAAAGTATATCCAGCATCTTATAAAACTTTAACACGTTTTGCACTTTTGGTGCTTACTAGCATTATGAGCTTGAAATAAAGCACAGGTAAATGAATTCCCTTTCTTTACATTATGGTAAAGCTTATCACAACTCCCAGCGTTTAAAAGACCTAACAAAAAAAATCAAGCAAGTAGCTCTTTATGGCAGAAGTTACAGGCTATGTTTCTTCTGTAATACAAAAAAAAAAAAGCGTACGTGCCTGTTTACACTCTTTTGTTGAATGTACACTGAGCTGCGCATGTGTTTATGATCCTGGCATACCTGGGTGTTGGCAATGATTAAACTGTTGTGCATATGTGCAGGAGTAATGTGATCTCCTGGCCTGTCCAATCAAGATGGCAAAAAGATCTCAAACTCATAAAGTGACTAAGTTAAGATGCTGATGATGGAGTGAGGGGAGGCAAATTTAGTTCTGACACCAATTTACCTCCCTATTTATTTTGTGGTTTTAGATAGAATACTGAAGTATTAGAAGTCCTTTCAAGTTTCTATTGCTGTTGGACCCTCAGGTAAGATTAACTTTTGTGTTAGATGACATTGTCACCAGGAGTGAGCACAAAATCCCAAATCATAAATTGGTATATTGAAAAAAATCTTTCAATAAGTACAATTGTTCCACTGACAAGAGAGGGATTTCCATAATTTGGTAAAAAGCAAAGACGGGCAGTGAAAAGAAGAATTCAAATTTGTAGATGCATACATCAGAGCTTTTTCTGGAGATTTAATACAGGACAAGGTAAATGTATTGTGCTGTTAGATGAATGTCAGAACCACAAAGGACATGTTTGATAGTTCACGTCATTTTTTCCATTTGTGGGCCCTAGGGACAGTGTCTATTGGAAAATCTAGCTATGAGCACAAATACTGTATTAATGATTTAATCTTTTGAAGGTGTTCTGTTTTGTCAGCAGTTCCCCAAAGCAAAACCTTTCTGACCCCTACAGCTTTAACTTTAACCAGCACATGCCATTAAAAGTATGCTTTCTTCATTAAACTACACATCTGTTTTACTGTCCAGCTGTTTGCTAAACTATCATAGGCACTTACATGTAAAAAGTTGTATTTTTAAAAAAAAAATTAAAACAACATCACGTGGTCTTATTATGTCGATAACCTGCAACATGGTACCTTACATAAATAGAAACAGGAGCCCAAGTCATGACATCAACATGCTAGAACAATGGGTACTGCTATTTTCTTACAAATGATTCTAATAAAAGTGTTTGCTGAAGTATCAAAAGCCATGAAATAGAAGTCATGCTTGCCTGGGGATGAATAAAGAGCATGTTTGTGCAAGAAAAGCTTGGAGACATTGTTTCTGAACACTTCATCTTTACGTAAAGACTGTCTACATAATCCTTCCAAGCTTCCCTTGGGTCTGGGCACTGTGCCCACTGCCAGCCAAGCACAAGGAAATGCCATACAATAGTAATGGATTTAGTTTTTTCCAAGTTTTAGGGGCGAGTTGTTGTAGTAATTAAAATATTACGTGTTGTTTTTTATGGATATATTTGATCAGCAGTGTATGTAAAGGAGAATGTCAGTAAACATTGTTAACAACTCGTACGGCAATATATTGCCATAACAATTTTGAAAAAAAATCAGTTGGGAAACTCATTTATGACACCTTTTCATTGGTTCTAACATATACAAACTTGTGGAGGAATTAGAAATATATAGAAAGGGGATGTAACCACCTCAGCATGATAATATTGGGTCTGGCACAGACAAAGCTTCAGCCTATTGCCTGTGGATATTTTTGGAGTCTACTTAGAAATGTTGTCACCCAAGGTTTATTCTTAAATGTACGGATTATTCACATTATATTCAATTTTTATTCATGATTCATACATTTTCCTAACTAAACCCAATTTGTAAATTGTAGAAAAAACATTTATAAATGACCTACTTTTTTATACCTGTATCATGGAAATTGCTAGTTCTAACCTCCTTTTTGCTTGGCTGTTTCTTACATAAATATGTCAGTGACCCAGCTCAGATATGCAGCCAATAAGCCTTATTTTTTAAAGCTCTCCTAGGCTGAAGAGGATACAGTTCCATCAAGCTGGGTGACGCAACAGTCGCCAACCTTTTCAGGTCCACGGAACACTAAAATCACCTGCTCCCAATCGGGCATGCGCGGGGACCTGGGTATCACTCAAAGGGGGAGAAACTCCCCCATAGTGACGTCATTATGGTATACCCCCGCCCACTCTCCTATTGTAGATCTGAGATCCCTGCAATGGGAGAGTGGGCGGTTATGTTCAGGGACACTCACTTCCCACTGCCCGCTCACTTCCCTGATCTTGGGAACTGCTCAGGGTACGTGGTCCATGGCTCTGGCTGGTGCGTCCCCCCAGCAGATTCTTCTCCTGACTCCGCTCGGGGGATGCACCAACCAGAGCCACGGACCCCCAAAATTTTCTGGCGGACCTAGAATGAATTTTGTCAAAGTAGTTTGCTATTGGTTCGGAAATGTTTTGAATCCTGGAATCAATCCTGCAGGTTTGCTGGATCACTCAGCTTCATTGATGAAAGTGTATCCTCTCCAGCCTTGGAGGATCAACACCTAGGTATCTAGCTCTTTTAACAAAAAAGTTCAGCTGTCAGATTATTCAATTTTTTGGTACAGGTTTCGTTTAAAAGGTATTTATTAGTGATTTCAGTAACTTTTCCATTTACTTTGGTTTAGATCAGCATTGTTCTTTAACATGAAACTAGTTAACCTCCTGTTTCTGGCTACAGTAACAGTGAAATGCTTACATTTAGATGTGTGTGAAATCAATTCTGAAACCCTACATTGCAAATATGAAGTTAATTAATAGTCTATTAGTTTATTGTAGAGAAATAAAATGATCCAAGTTTACTGGATCACCCAGATCACTGATGACAGTGTAGAGCTTTAATAAAGCAGGCCCATAGAATTATCTTATGTTATGTTATTCCAGGTTATGTTCTATTTGATTACTAAAGGAAAGTGCACTGTAACTGGGAGATCTGTGACCTACTTTCACATTCTTAGAGTCATTGCTTATAATTGGTGGTTGCTGACAGGTATTGTTAATGATTCCCAGAAAATGTATTTGTTATTGAACATAACATAACAAGGTAAATGTATTGCATAACTTGTGGTTATACAGAAATGTATTATTGATTGTAAGGATAGATAATCTCAATAATCTGCCATGACAGATCAAAGATGAATATATTATATGTTTATGTTATTATATATGTATGAATGTATGGCAATCATGGAAATACCCTTGGGATTTTACACACGTCCGTTTGAGCTGCACCTAGAAGAGAAAGTATTCTATGTACAATGAATAAATTATAAGCCAAGGCTTACTTTAGTATAAAAAAAAGCTGAACCAACCCATTTGAGCCTTTTACAACCTAACACACAAGTCAGATAGGCACACTAGAATTCTGCAGAACATCCACACATGAAAAACATTTGTAAATGAAAGTGACCAATAAAACAATACATTTACAACTTCTGAACAAGAGTGATTTGTGTATCCATTATGGCCGTTTTTATAGGTTCCACCAGTTAGTTTCCAGAAAATAGATACAATGAGGTCTATTCAGTCACATTAAAATCCTTAGCACTCAAAAAGGTGAGCAGAGTATCCATGTACCAAAACATTCAATTTATAATGAAGGCTTTGATTCTCTTGTTTTTTTTTCTTCAAGATTAGTCCTACTTACTGGATGTGATGTGAACCTGTGTTGGCTTCAAACATCTAATAATATGCAGAATTTTGTTTTCTTTTCTACTTTCTAATTCCCTGTGGATGGCTGGATGTTCAAAGAATCACAGGTTCACCTCCCTTCACTAAATCATTACACTTTTCCTCAAAGTAACCACACTTTTTATAAAAACATATTATTGCTACAAGTTGTGATAGAACCTGGATGATCAAACTGAATTTTTTTTCTAATAAATCAGTGTTTTCTGTAAAGATTTTGTCTTTGCAACTTTCTTTATATTCCTCCTTTATGCAAAGTCTGTTGATGGCAGGCATCCACCAAAACATACATGAGAAACAGGTCCTGCCTTTACTTGTCCTATTGATATAAAAGATGACATAATTGTTGATTAACCTTGTAAACCTAATATGGTGTTAAAAAATAGACAAGAAGAAACTTGTTTTATATGGACACTATTACACCATTACAAGATACGTATCTCCCGTCTATCTGATTTACAGCCGTTTATTCATCTTTATGGTTATCCACAGATCTTGTAATTTTTGGTAACACAAAAAAGATCATAATTATTTAGTTTTCTATTTAGCCTGGATTTTGGGTCAGGTCATTGGACATAGGACAATAAAATGCACAGAACAGGCAGCATACATGCAGTTGTAATTGTACATTTATTTCATATAATTGCTATGGTAGATCCTTCACTGGTTCTTGTGCATAGATTTTATTGATTTATGTCCATGCCTTCAGTCAACACTACCTTTATTGAAGTTACAGTACAGTAAATACTGATTGAAGTAATGGATTACTGACAAATTTCAAACATGCTAAAAGTAATTTCTACTCCTACACACTTTTCAGAAAAAGAGGTCATCAAAGCTAAAAGGTGCAGACCAAACTGAACAGCAGCAGTAAGCATTATTTGACCTAACCTAACCTGATAATAATCAATTTGACTACCTACATGTTTTTTTAAATTTAGAGGACAGAAAAAAATGTATTTAGTACACAATTTATTAAATTACCTGTTTATAGTATATACAATATAACCATTAAATGCATCAAAAATGTATGTGAATGGAGGGTCCCCTACTGTTGTTTATCCAACTCTACCAACATCCTTATGATATTGGATCTTAATCTGTGTCCATTGTTGGATGCTGAGGTGTCAATATCTATTACATAATTGATATTGCAATGTTAGATTTTATTGTTCTTTGTATAATTGTAGTTTATGGATATGTAAATACAAGTTAATGTTGTATTAAAAAATAATGGGGTTATTACTGGCCATTTGCTGTTAAAATTCTTGGGAAAATCCTTGGAAGAAACTCAACTTTTCTCATGTTTTTATTTTTTTAATATTAGCTAACCACTATATCACTAATAAGGAGCAAAGATCCCTGCATTTCTTTAATTGTAATGTTATGGCTATTTAAACCAATTCAATTGAGTGAAAGTCATTCCCACATCTGAAAGGTTACTCGAAAGGAAAGCAAATGTACCTAGTTTTCTAAAAAATAACAGAACACTAATAGCTGGAAGGGTAATGTAAAGAAGAAAGGAAAAAAGAGACAAAAAATACCCTAACCTATTTTCCAATATGATCTGCTACCAGCAATGCAAGCTCCCCAGGTGTCCCAGGTCTCCCATGACCCTAGCAACATCCCTAGAAATCACATTAATTTTATATCTGTTTTTAAACTGTATTGGAACAATAAAGAAGAAAAAACTTTCTCAACTAATATACGGTATTTTTGACAGACATTAGGAAATCCGCACAGCTCTGCAAACCGTTGAATTCAATTTAGGGTAAATACAGCTGTGGGTGGTTGACTGTCAGGCACACCTTACAGCAGCGTGCCAATGTAATGAAAGGGGAAGTAGATGTGTGACCAAGGGCAAGGTTTAACTAGACTTAAATAAACATTGAAGACTTACTTGAAAAATAACATACAATCTTGAACTTTTATGATTCATGGTCTCTGATTCATTGATAGCGCAATAAATTCCCGTTACAAAATGATTTAGTACATGAATTTAGTTGATCCGGAAATTAATAAACTTAAGTAGGATGTTCTTTTGACAGTGTGCCAATATTATCAACAAGTCATATAATTTGCGTAAGA
>NC_092859.1:112500671-112540208 GCF_032062135.1 Pyxicephalus adspersus
GTACAAAGTGGCCTATTTTAAGGGCCAAAGGTGCTTGCATACTGCACTAAATCTAATTTTCTTTGTGAAGTCAATCTCATGTGATCATGCGACTCCTAAAATAGGAAGAATAACAGCTCCCAGACTAAATTTACCAAGCTCAACTATTGACTGCATATTTGTTCCCAAAGTTTTATCTACCATAAATATATAAATTCCAGTCCAGAGTTAACCCATATATGTTAAAAAGTTTTTACTACTTGCATATTTGTTGTTCATGTTGTAATATATCATTTTGTATCCCAAAACTCATAAATAAAGAACGTTAAAAAAATAACAGCATCCAAAATTTACAGTGGAAACTGTGACTGCATGAGGAGACAGAACTTTTAATCACATGATATTGGTGGTGACAAATTGTAAATCTGAACTATCAGGTCATTCAGTAGTGTTGAAGTCACAGCTCTGTGTTCAAGCTATTTAAGTTCCTCCACACAAAATTCATGAAACAATGGGCCTGATTTTTTTTAAGCTCTCCAAGGCTGGACAGGGTACTTTTTCCTCAGTGAAGCTGAGTGATCCAGCAAACCTGGAATGGATCTGGTCCATGATTCAAAACATTTATTAGCAAATTATTTTAAGAATTCCATTCCAGGTACGCTGGATCATCCAGCTTTACTGATGAGCTATAATATTGAAAGTTTATCCTCTCCAGCCTTGGAGATCTTGAAAAAGCCCAATGTCTTTATGGACTGGGCTTTTTGTGCCTAAACCCTATACTTTGGCCCTGATTTATTAAAGTTCTCCAAGGCTGGAGAGAATACATTTTCATCAGTGAAGCTGGGTAATCCAGCATGGAATAGATTTCCTAAAAGTCATTAGCTAATTGTTAGCAAATGTTTCCAGATCCATTCCAGGTTTGCTAGATCAACCAGCTTCACTGATGAAATTGTGTCCTCTCCAGTCTTGGGGAGCTTTAATAAATCAGGGTTATCCTTTTTTGGCCATATAGATATATGTATGGAGTAAGTGTAGTGCCACTAAATTAAGTCTGATTTATTAAAGCTCCCCAAGACTGGAGAGGATGCACTTTCATCTGTGAAGCTGAATGATCCAGCAAACCTGGAATGGCTTGCCTAAACGTAATTTGCTATTTGTTAGCAAATGTTTTTAGTCCTGGACAAAATCCATTCTAGCTTTACTGGGTCAACCAGGTTCACTGATGAAAGTGTCCTCTCCAGTCATGGAGAGCTTTAATAAATCAGGCCCACTGTCTCCCTCAATACAACCCAGATTGGGTAAACATAGTGGACTTCATGACCTTAGCAGAGAGTTTAGCAATAATCGTAAAAACATATTTCACTTTTACTAGAAAAGCAATGTATAAAACAGTATACACAGAATTATTTTTAACATGATTTAAAGACATTTCTTTTAAAGCTTGATCTCACCATCTTAGGATATTTTGGAATCACAAATGTATCGGTGACACACTGCCAAAAACTGCTTTCCCTTGGCTTTTTTAATAGCCAATTGTTTTTAAAGAACTATTCTCTACCTGATTTTACCATTGTTTTGTATTGGGAATTCATTATAAAAAAGCCATTTGAAAAGGTCAACATTTGCCGCCTGTCTGCTGCCTTTACTCTGCTAATCTTTTAGCGGCTCATACAAAAATAGTGAAATTCAGAAGCCTGTTTTAATCATGACTAATGCGTATTCTGACCTTAAAGACGGAACTACTGGCTCTTGGCTGAAAGATAAAGAATACGTATACTTATGCTTTAACATTTCAGGCAATTGTTAATAGAATGAAACAGAAGAACAATGCAGTGGAACAGTTACCTGGCACAACCATGGTACATATTAGGATAACTAGTGTCAGTACAATTACGTTAGTTAGGTATGGCACCCACAAGACTGCAATATTCTCTTTTACTGTAGCTTTTGGCTGGGCCCATTTTGCAAGGGTCTTTATCCCTATAGAATTTGTTGGCTTGTAGTGGAAAGCAGCAAACTATTTGGTGTCATAATGTATTATTATATTTCTATGGAACTGTTATGGCATTACAGCAAATCTAAACCTAGTCAGGAAAACACAGCAGGGGTTAATTTTTTCACTTGGTACTTCTCATGGTAGATTTTACAATGATCAAGATCTTTGGATTTAGCCAAAAACATCGGCAGGCAGCTCTAAAATGAGTTTTTATTATTGCTTTTTGGCTATGCTCCCAAATGTTCCCCTGACACCCAACGCCCTCCTTTCACAGGTTTGGTGATAATACTATGCTCAGTTAGCTAAAAATGTTGGATAGAAAAATAAACAAAAATACTGTGGAAATGCTTTTATCTTTTTTTCTGAAAATGAAAACTTGAAAATGTTTGCACCTCGAATACAAGTTTGGCCAAGGTTTCATCCCTAGTATGTACCTGCACTGTTAGATATCTGCTAATAAATGAGGATGCTAGTTTAGTTTTTGTTTTTTTGTATATCTTAGGCAGATAGGGTAATCTTATCAACAAATGCACAGACAGTGATAAAAGCCCAACTAACCATCTTTTGTATTTGTATTCATGCAAATATTTCATATTTGTTGCTGTTTTGTTGGGCTTCTGTCTTCTATTATTATTATTACACAGTATTTATATAGCGCCATCATATTACACAGCGCTGTACAAAGTCCATAGTCATGTCACTAGCTGTCCCTCAAAGGGGCTCACAATCTAATGTCCCCACCATAGTCATATGTCATTAATGTAGTCTAAGGTCAATGTATTTATTTATTTTTTGTGGAGAAGCCAATTTACCTAACCACTTGTTTTGGGAAATGGGAGGAAACCGGAGTACCCGGAGGAAACCCACACAGACACAGAGAGAACCTGCAAATTCCATGCACTGCAAAAGCCCGAGTACTAACCACTGTGCCACTGTTCCACCTTCTATGTCCTCTACTATTAAATTTAATCAAATGTATTAAAAAAAAAAACAGGTAGAAGTTCTTACCCAACCCATGCTCTTTCCAAATCTGAATAAAATGATAAAAAATTAAATAAAAAGTTCAGGCTATCATTTTTATTATGTAATTTAGTGTTGAGAGGAGGTCAGGAAGGACAAACCTTGGAAGTATCTAGATACAGAATTCTTCTCTTTTGTGTACAAAAGTCGTCTAGAATGTGCATACCAGTAATTGTACTCAGAAGCACAAAGAATATTACAGATGAGTTTATCTCAAGCATCTAAAGGTATAAGGTATGTTTTGTCAATAGAGTTTAAAGAATGCATTGTCTTCATGTCATGGTAAGGTGTCAGGAAGGTAGAACAGTAATGCCGACAATGACAATGCCTGCTTCGAGCAGAGACATCAGTGTAAATGTCATTCTGTCATTCAGTGACTGATAGGATCTAAGTTTCATGTAGATGACAGTTTCGAAATCATAACAGAAACACCAAATAGCGCAGTGTACCAGTACAGTGAAATCTATTAAAGAATGTTATTTGTTAGTTACCAACTACAGTAAAAGTATATGATGAATAGGTTTTAATGACCTAGTTACGAAGCACTGTACTTCTTTTCATTTCCATGTCCTGGTTACACAGTGTGTACTAGAAAAATGACAGCCAAACAGATAAAGTCGTTGCTTGGACTCTTCTTTCACCCATAGCTAGTGAACACTTTCCACCTACATTGGGGTCCAGGTGCAACTTAGAGAATCTGACAATTAAAAAGACAATCAGAATATTATTGATAGGAGATGGCAACATGTATGACCTATTCAGAAATAAAGCATAAAATGTCAATGGGTGTTAACCCAATCATAAAAAATCATTTAGACTTTAACTTGTAATTTACAAAGTTGCTTTCAAAGTTTCTAAATCTGTAGCTTCTATTAACATAATACCAGGTGAACCTACCACAACAGTCCTTGTTCAGGTGCTTCCTTGTAGGGGGTGACAACTGTCTCCCATATACTCCCGCTTTCATAGTCACTACAGCACACAGCGGTGTAAGAGTTGGCAGATGGAACAACAGAACTTGGCAGCAGGTCAGATATCTGATATACTCGGAAGTGTCTGATGTGACAATTTCACTATGGCCATACCTCTAAAAACATGGATCTGAGAATCTAGGACAGGCATGTATAAAAACTTTTTAAGTCATTGTAACTAGTCTCAACTTGTGGACATGCGAGCCATAGAATAATTTACACTGCAGCTCACAAGATATATGGGTTTGGGGTTAAATGATCCTTGCCCATAGCAAAATGTCCATCAGAGTGCAGCTCTCCTTGCTTTGCTAAAACCAGTCTGTACCTGGCCTGACAAAACAATCACTTCAGGAGGAAGGTCTTGGGAAACCGAGCTAAATTATAAAAACTCAGCACTGAAAAGGACTAAGTGTCTGCACGCCAGTGTCTTCAGAAAGGGGGTATGAAAATTCAGGTGCAAGTGCAATAGCAAGGTTTCCTAGTATCACCTTGTAAAAAAGACATCCACTAGAGCTTGTCAGGGAGATGCAGAAAATTAGATTTTAATGCAAATCACATGCAAATGTAATGCATATCTCACTTGAAATTGATCCAAACACTATACTTACAGAGTCTGATTCGTCATTGCAATTGGCATGAATTTTGCATCTGATTTGTATAACATCTTTTTGCTAGGTTGAGGGGGGAAATGTATGTTTATAATAAAACATAATAAAAAAGCACAGTCAAAAGAATAAAAATACAAAATAGTGAAACCGAAACCAATAAAGGGTGCTATTGGGGTAGTATAGGTGAATGGTTAGGAGAGACAGTCAATTATTTATTTATCTCTGCAATCTGTAATTTACTATTTTCCATCATTCCATTATAACTTTCTTCTGGTATGTCCTTTGTTATTGTATTTATTATTTATTGCCCATATACTGTATCCTACCTGCCTTTTTCTCAAAGTACTATAAACTGCATAAAAGGCACAACTTCCCCTATTTCTTAGTACATTAGTCCTGGAAGCCACCATATTGCATGGTTAGGTCATGCTCTTTTCAGAGGGAGAGTTGTACATGTCATAAAAACCATTCCATGCCTACAGTCAGTTCATGGAGAGTTGCTTAGCCATTAGAAGCTTATCTTCTTCTCTATATACATCAAAGAAACATTCTTCACACATTCTAATACAATTCTGGCCAGCCTAGGGTCCATGAGAAAGTGAAACATAGTTAATATATCCATTTTGCAGAAGTCTGTTCCTAGAATTAATATTTATGTGGCAAATCAATTGAAGCAAAGGAGGTATTGTGACGTTAATTCTGCTTTAATGCTAGTTGTTTTTGTTTAATATCTACCATAATATGTAACACTGGTAAAATAGCCTTATTTGGCTATTATAGTATGTAATTTAAGTAGTGTCTAATGTTACCGTTAGGTTTGTACAAGAAAGAATAGAAAACTGAGTTCAGAATAACTTAGTGAGAGCCCTAGAGTAAAATGTCATGCATTTTTTTGGCCAGACAGTACACAGTCTGTATATAAGAACCTAATCACCAATATGAGTTACCTGAAGATGTGGCAGCATCCAGGATGGACAGAACAAACTGCTTTTCAGTAATGTTTTGGGAAATTGGCAACTTAAGTGAGCAGACCGTGCTTCAAAGCTAATGATTTAACCAACATCATAGTAAATCTATTCACAGGTTTCATGAAACTTTTAATAACCTCGAAGTAGACTGAGGCTGGATTGGGTATTCAAATCCCCAGTCTGTGGGCAAGCCAAGACTTTTGCTCTTGCAGATTGGATTTCAGCTTCATCCGCACAGAGTCTGAAAGAGCCTTTGTTCTTCCTAAGAAAACAAGCAGCACTGCTGCACTGTACTTACTGGAGAATGAAGGCAAACAAGGAACATGTGCTGATAGAAATTAAGAAAACAGAAGTCTGTAACTGCTATCAAGCTCTTTTGAATTGACCCTGATTACAAACATGTGTAGACTTGATCTAAGAACATTTGTTTTCAGCCATAGTCTAAAGTGTATAGTTCAGGTTTACTGTTTGCCTATATCAACCTGCTCCTTCTGTGCTCAGTTCATCATTACAACTGCAAATTTGTTACAGGTTAAGAGGTTTATGTTAGGAGCAAAAGTAAAATACTGTATATCTGTTACAGGCAGTGCCTTATACCTGTTACTAACACTGTTTCATATCTCTCTGCTACAGGATTTGTTGTTTGTGAAATCTTATACCACTTGGTTACATATACAGGTATTCCCCGGGTTACACACGGGATAAGTACTGTAGGTTTGTTCTTAAGTTCAATTTGTATGTAAGTCAGAACAGGTACAATATTTTATTAAATGCAATTAGGACAGATGTTAGTCTCAACATATTATTTGGCAGCGTTGTGTCAGTTACTGTATAAAATCCTCACTGTGAGTTGATCACAAACAAAGCAAAAACAAATTTTATGAAGCCTAGACATTCATTAGGTTGTGGAGCAAGCTGTGCTTTGATATGTAAAATGAAACAACTTCAGAGTTTGTTTTGGTCATTAAAGAGTTACAAGAGGTTGTAGAACAGCAAAAGACTTCTTCTCCAAGTCATGCCAACCGCTCCCTCCCCCCATCAAGCATCCATCTTGCACACAAGTGAGCAGGGAAGCCCCGTTCATATCTAGAAGTCGTCCGTATGTCAGATGTCCTTAACTCGGGGACTACCTGTACTGCCTCATGACTTTCTAATACAAAACAAATGTCCCACACTTGTTACACAGTGTCTGAGGCCTCTTACAAGGGGTTCTGTTCAATGCAATGCATTCTTTCTCTTCTACATGCCTTCGCTTTCCTGTGATGTGATGTGATATACAAATAGTGCTTCATACTTCACACTACATGCAGCGCCTCATATCGCTAATATTACAAGTAGTTTCCTATTGCATGTTATTACTGTCTTTTATTAATGTCTTGTGCCTGTTGCAAGTAGCTTCCCCAAGACTCTGTTACCCCAAAGTTTTTCCCTTCATCATCATGCACTGGTTTTATGTTCCTTTTCTTCATACAGTGCTTTATGTCCCTCAGGTATAGTTATGTGTCTTTATGCCCCATACCACCCTGCTACACGTACTGCCTTATGCGTTGCCCCAAGTGGCAAGTGTGGAATTCCTTTACTATACATAGTAAAGGACATGGTAACTACATATTAGACATGGTAACTAACATTTCTCTGCTACATCCACTGCCTTGTGTTTGTCCACTAAATGTATTTCCTTGTTCATTTTTATCATACGGTGCCTCATGCCTCTGTATTACACAGTGCCTCTTACCTTTTTGCTTCATGTAATCGTCTGTAACACGGTTACATGCAGTACCCCATGCCTCCCTTTTACATAGATCTGCCTCACACCTTTCTTTTACAAAGGCCTCAGTGAAGCCAGTCTTCAATCTCTCAACAGATATTGCAATGCCATTAGGATTTTCCAATCCTGGTGTGATAAATGACTGCCCCTGCTCTGTGGTTTCACCCACCAGCCACTACATCCCTGCAGCTCTGAGTGTCTTCCTTTTACTATGCATTAAATACTAAAAGATCCCTGTGAAATAAACTATGTTAAATTTTTTTAAATCGCAATCATTTGTAAGCATGATAGCTGCATTCACCTCAACAAAAGTTTTATGGTTCTATTTATAAAGCAGTGAGTCAAACAGTACCAATTACTGAAACATTCCCTGGTGCAGAATCAAATACTGCCCTTGAAACACATTGTCCTCGAAGATTCTGCACCAGAGAATGTTTCAGTAAATGTCAGATTTACTGGTTTATAAAACAGACCCCTTAGAGGCTTTTAAAGGAAACATTTGCTAACAGAAGAATGCACAAAGTTCCATAACAGCCAATACAAGTTTCAGTTTGTTTATGTATTTTTTTAATCAGAAGTGAAATATCTCAGTATAGGGAACAATAATATAGTGCACATAGCAATCATTATGTCAACTAAAAGTAAAGCAGTGCTTCTATTTTTTGGGAAAAATGTAAAACGAAAATCCAAAATAAACAAGCTGATTGAGTATGTACTCTGCTGTAGTATTGTTCAGCAATGATCTTTTGTAGCACATCCCAGAACAGGGCCTAGACAAGACAGGAAACATGGTCTCCAGAACAATGGGAGTCACATGATCACCCTGGCTCTGCTCAGTAGATGTGATAGGAACAGAACAAATATCACTTTAACCTTCAGGATTTCCTACCCACCCAAAATCAATGTTTGGGTAATGTCTGTTTTCTGTTCTAAATTTCCAGTGTGATTGAAGTCTGTTGTACGAGATTCAGTTATTGTGCAAAAGAAATATTGGAAGCACAGAGGATTCATTTAGGAAATCTCCATCACATATGGAATCTTATCCTTACTGCACACAAGAATTTAGTTTTATTATATTTCAGCCACAAACTTTAAATTCACCAAGAAAAACAGCACACCTTAATATTAGGTATGCACATTGGTGTGACTTTGTTAGACTTTGCTAAAGGCTTCATTATTTTATCTTTTTGGGGTCCCTGAGGCTTGGATGCTCATTGCCATCTATGTGATGTGTTATTGAGCGGTATGTAATGTATTATCATGTGAAAAATGAATGCACTGGAGCCCTTATTTACCATTGTTGTTCAGATTACTCATCAGGGTATTTCATCAGCGATACCCAATGCGGATTGTGATATGGGGTATTCTGTGTCACTTTTAAGTGTACACAGTTTGTGCAAGAGAACCTACTGTCGGACCTTAGGATAGTAACTCTGTAACTATTTTTTCCTATATTCTTACAAAATAAAAAACTAGTAACAACATATTGAAATGAGTGGGCTGGACATGCATCCTAACACCCTTTGGGAAACTAAATGATGCTGTGTCTTGAGTTGCAGCAAACTGCAATGCAAGTGCATTGGATTGCAATTAAAAAAATGGTGTGATAATGCGTGTCATGTATGCTACTGCCAGTTATGGTAATGTGCAGGGCAATGCACGCTTTACTAATATGCAAAGATCTGAATGGGCTCTAAGAGTTGTAAAGTTTTGCTTTTGCATATCTACTCAGCTTTTCCATGTCTCCTGTTGGAATAATGAGTGGATGTGACACTGGGAAGACCCCATAGAAGAAAATTGTTTTCTAATGCAGCATAGTGTATGATTTTAGGATGTTGAATGTCCTGGAGGTGAAAGAGGATATAGATCCCAGGTAAGGTGTTATAAACACTTGGCCAAAATAAAGTTGTGTGGAGATCTTAATAAATAGAAATGATCTTGTATGACAACTTTTTTTCAGTATAATCTGATCCTTTACATCTCCCTGTGAGTTAAAAACAAATGGTATATCGTAGGGAATTAAAGCAAGACATTTTGAAGGAACCTTTGAAGGATCTTTTGTTAGATCCTAACAATGAATTCTGTATTCTGTATTCTGAATTCAATGAAGATGCTGTAGGTTACTCCACACATTTTACCCATCAAATAAAATATAACCTTAAACAACCTGGATCTTTGATCATTGCATTTGCTGTGTCTGTTAGACCACATGAAAATCCTGAAGATTTTTGGCAAAGACATTAACAAACAAAAGAAATGTATAAGTCCATAATGCAACCTAAAAATTCATATTATGGATGCTGTCAGGTTCATGTTAAGATTACTGAAATCATGTATCATTTGTAAATTACAAGTGACTGCACTGACTTGTAACACATCAGCAACCCTTGTCACTACAAGGAAGGTCTGTGCATTTACACTGTTCTCTTCCTGGTGACACACTGCCATCTGCAGTTAGATACATTTTAGAAAATTATTTCAGTTTTGTCCAACACATTTTGATTTATT
Source organism: Pyxicephalus adspersus (assembly GCF_032062135.1). Lineage (NCBI taxonomy): Eukaryota > Metazoa > Chordata > Amphibia > Anura > Pyxicephalidae > Pyxicephalus > Pyxicephalus adspersus. Next base: position 112,510,490 of record NC_092859.1, read on the forward strand.
TACATTTAGTAATGTAAATTAGTTTCTATTGTGTGCTGCTTCCCCCACTTTCGAGCAGGTGCCTCTCCTCCTCCTGTATCTGTCTATCATTTGCAACCCCTGTTTAATGTTCAGTGCTGCGTAATATGTTGTAGCTATATAGATAATATTTATTAATAATAATATGTCCCCCTCCTTAAATTTCCTTTCCTCTTTGGCATTGGCTCACTGCTTTTCTCAGAAGTCTGCACTGAGATGGAATGTCAAATTATATTTTTTCTAAAGCCTTTCTCCAGTAGTGTGTGCAGCAATGCTAGGAGCAGAAAATTTCAGTACATTTCATGAGTTGCACTTCGTTGCCATTCCTTCTTAACGACACCCAACGCACCTTAGCAGGACACTTCAACACAACATATGGAAACACACAGTACTGCACAGTTTTGTTTTGCACTTTCAAATTGTGAGAGAAATGTATATAAGAAGTGCATATGTCCATTTGTCCTTCATGGTGTTACTTGTAAAGGATAGAATTTGGGGAAAAGGGGAGAGTGGCAAAAAGGAATTAAGTATGAACACAAATTGATGTAGGGAGTGCCCAGTCTAAATTACATAAATTCTTACTGAAAAAGAAGTAGGGTATAGGGAAGGGACAAGACGGCAAGACAGAAGGCTTTTAAAATGGCACTCAAATAGATTTCTTTAAAAAGTATACAAAACTTTAATATAATAATAAAAGACCAAGTGGGCCAAGGTAAAAATATTCAATTGTGAATAGAAACAAATATACTTTACAAGTACAACTTGAGGATAAATGGTCCGAATAACAATTGTATGGTACAGTCTAATATCTCCTGACAGTGTAAAATCTCCTGACACGTTTCGACCTTATGGGCTTCGTCCCCTGTTCAGGGTTGCTGCGTTCTGGTTCTCCTCTACCACCTCCAATAGCTATTTAAATTTCAGGACATACCATCATTCCTGAACCACATCTAAAACGCCCTTGCTTTGGCATCATTCCCGTTGGGGAATTGCATATTGATAGGAGACCCTATTGTAACTCTGAACACACTAAGGTATATTTGGTTTTATGAAGGTCCATGTTGTTGAAAATTCTTCATCCACACTATAAATCATTGGCACAAGATCTAGGCTACAGTTGGTCTGTAACTATTCTCCATATCCCCTAAGGAAGCCCATAAGGGCAAAACGCGTAGGGACAGGAGATATTACCCAGTACCATACATTTGTAATTCGGACAGTTTATCCTCAAGTTGTACGTGTAATTTTTTACCTTGGCTCACATGGTTTTATATTAATATAATAACGTTTTGTATACTTTTTAAAGAAATCCAGTTGAGTGCCATTTTAAAAGCCTTTTGTCTTGCCCCTTCCCTATACCCTACTTCTTTTTTAATAGGAGTATTTCTAAAAGAGTAGTGAGACGGGGAGTGCTGGTCTAAAAAAGAAAAAACATCTGATGATTTCTGTCCTCTGCAAGATTTTGGTGGGGAAGATGTACACTCACATCTTCTCACAAGGTAAAGACCTTGTTTGTTTCGACATCTGTGGGGAAATCTTGAATTCTTAAGATGAATTTTTATTATCAACTTTTTTGTGGTCTTTCCAAACTCACTGGCTTATTGTGTGCATAAAGACAAAAGGTATATTTATATATCATTTTCTTGTCAGTTCGACCTAGATTCACCCATATATTTGTTAAAATATTTTGCATTTACTTTTGTGACTGCTGTGCACTTTTGTCAGTTGGCCACTAGATGTTATAATATGCTTTGAAATAAGAAATGTAGAAGAATTTGGCATACTAAATCATAAATTAGTAATTTTTACTTGGGATTTTAAAGAATATTCTTATTATTGAATTGTATTTTTACAGCACCAACATATTATGCAGCACTGAATATTAAATTGGGGTTGAAAGTGGGAGACAGATACAAACAATGACACAGGAGGAGGGGAGGACCCTGCCCAGAAGAGCTTACAATCTACTCTAGGATACACAGCTGCTTCTTCTAGATGCTCTGGGGAAACAGGATGAACCTGGTGGAGTGGAATGTGACTGATCCAGAAGGAAGCGTTGCCTAGGTATGGTCAACCTGGTGTTATTCAATTCTTGTTTTTCATTAGTTTAATTTTGGTAACATGCTTGCAGGGAAATCTCCAGGATGGGTGGGAATTTTCCGTTCTGGGTTCAAGCTTTTTTTTCGTAATTGGGAAACTGGGGGAAATGTGAAACTGTCAGGGATCCAGTATAACAGGCTTCTGGCTTATGTTGCCCTGAGTCTGAAAATACTGAAGCAATGGCAGATCACAGTGGAGGGCTTTAAAAAGTATCTCTGGAAAATTCTGGAGAGGTGGATTTTGTCTTCATTCTTTGATGGGTTCTTGGTCTAAAGGGATTTCCCAAGTCCAGTATTAAGAGACGGGTGGAGATTAATTTATATGGAATGGATTCCCATAATGTTTACGGACTTGACATAGCTCGCCATTCACAGTAAACCTTCCTTAGGATTTATTAGCACTGGCCCGCAAGAGACTGCTTGAGACTGGGATGTAGAGAAACAGAAGAGACCATAGAAAACTTTTTGCTCCAATGCCCCTTCAATGTAAAAGTTTACAAAATGGTGGGGAGGGCTCTAGGTATTCCATCTCAGTTGCAGTGAGTTATGGTGAGTGGTATAAGGATCATCTGAGACTCACCGGGATTTTGATACACTTTTTATAGTTAGTGCAGTGCTCCCATATTACACTTGCAATGCACAGTGTGGTGGTGAATGATATTCCACGTTGGGAAAAATTTGGGGTCTTGAGAAGCAGAGAATAGCGGAGGGGGGCCTGGAGGAACATCAGATTTTCCTTTCATGTACCTCACTTCTCAGGATGAGCAGCTTTTCTTTGTCTGTCCATTATGGGTACCTTAGAGAATTTATGTGAAATATTTTTGAATATATAATTAGTTAGTATATATATAATTTAGTTTTGTGTAATCCCAAATCTTTATATTTATTTATGTATTTATTGTAAATATTGTATATATTATTGCAAGATCTTTTAATAAAACATAATTTACAGTCTATAAGGTGGGAGATTAGATTGCTATTTGAAATAAGGATAGTACAAGTTGTATTTTCACAAGTAAATAGCCAAGCCAATTACATAATTGTATTGCAATATAAAAATATTTAGTATGTCCAAGTGTTGCAAGGTGCAGCATACTTGCAAATAATCTAGAGAAAAAGAAAACATTAGTCAGGGGTCTCATAAGGACAGAATGTGCTCTGCTGAAGATCATACAGCATGAATATAGCTCTCTGATATGTTCCAGTCTAATGTGATCACAACTTAGGAGCAGTTAAAATTGCATAACTTGTTCTTCAGAAAAAATACTAATATGGTAATGAAAAAATTATGAAACAAAGACCAAACTGATGTTATTTTACAGAAGTAACATCAACTGTGCAAATGTAAAAATGTGCCCAGCCACATTAAACTGTATAGACTTATTAGCATTCAAACTGAGATTGTCAGAGCCCAATAATACATCACAAGTATTCTCTGTCATCACTGAAAAATGAATTAAGCATCACATACAACATGGACTTCTGCTTTGAAATGTTGCTTTTGAAACTGAACTCACAATGGATCAAGTCATGTCAAACCCGTAACTCTAAGACACATGTCCCTTCTGACAAACAGGACATGTCAGGTTGTCAGATATTCAAGTTTACATTTAGGCAGTGCTGTTTAGTACTTGGCAAGCCACAGAGTACAGATGACATATCTGAATTCCTGCTACATATTCACCTGCCAAAACTGTCTGAACCCTTTACAGCCAAACTGCAGGACTATAAAAAAGACCTAACAGCAGCTTGGTGACCTACCAACCCCCGGCCTGCTAATTATGGCATCCAGGAACATTACTGCAATGATGAAGTCACTCTTCAAGCTCTTAGTGATTTGTTATATTTACAACACAATGTCTTGCTGCCTTATTAGACCTCAAAAAACTGGGATTATAGAAAGAACATATAAAGATATATTTCATACTTATAGAAGTAAATGTGATTTATGCTGAATGAAAATAAACATATCAATTTAGGTTAATGTTTTAAATAGTGAATTTCTGTGCATATTGTGTATATGTACATGGTATCAACCACAGCAGTTCATACAATTAAGTTTTTGAAATCCTCATTAAATGTTATACTGGTGGTATTGCTAAGATTTACGATTTTTTTAAGTAACTGAATGTCCCTGAACTACCACCACCTACACATCCAAAGCTCTCCTAGAACTAATCAGGACTGTTACCACTGCACCCAAAGATCATCTATTCAGCAACCTGCAGCACCACCAGGCTGCTTTTAGCCGTGAAGTCTCCACCTTTCTTGGCATCCCGTATGGAAACTGAGGCTGTACACAGCTAAAAGTGATTCTGGAGTATGAGCTGCAGCCAATGAGCAGATTGTTTCATGTTTTCGATCCTGTCCTGCCATTGGCTGCTAGGCCTATTTAAAACTACCCATTTCCAGGCTCAGGTTTCTGGATTCTCAGTGTGTTTTCTGCTACTATGCCAGCTTGTTCTCCATTCTGCTTTCCTAGATCCGTTTCACTACCTCCCACACCAAAGCCATCTGATCCCCATTACTCCCTAGTGGGGACAGCAAGGGGGCAGTAACATGGTGACCTTTTTGCAGCAAAGTATTCCGCTGGTCGCCAGGGTCACCCTCCCATCACTCCTTGCGGGGTGCCCTGGTGACTAGGGGGTCACATATATTCCCTTCCTCAGGTATTCCTGTGTCACCTGCCGGGGGGGGGGGGGGGAACATTCTTTTTAATTCCAAATATACATACTGTATTTTAGTTTTTTTGTACATATTGACAAAAGGTGCACTTGTAATACAGTTTAGCTTTTCAATGCAAACATATAAAAAAACATACATGTATATTACTTAGAATTGGAAATCCAATGAGGGCTCCAAGCAGGCATGATATAGCACTTGATGCTTTCTTTCTCTGGGAACTTCAAAAACAAGATAACTGAGTCACTGATAATTTTTCCCCTTTTGGATAAATATGTCACTCTTTTCCTCTAGATATCTTCATACATGATTGTAATAACTGATTGTGTGTATGGACAAGCTCAGATAATACCAATAAACCAAAAAATACCAATAAAGCTTTGGAGAAAGGCAACTGGCTTGTACATTGGTTCCACACAGAATTTTTATGGGCGTGCATTATCTAAAAGGAACTCTGGGCAAACAACTAAATACACACATAAAATACATATATGTGAACTGCCCTATTACCAGCATATTTGTTATTATGTATAGCACCTTTGCGATTTATATACAGTACCTATATCAACACTAGCCAGGAATGCCACCAATTACTCCGATAGAGTTAAAAACTACAGGTGTAATCTCCTTGTCTGCAAACTGCTGACTGCACACTAAGAAAGCAGCAACACTTTTATGTATTTGTGTATCTTACAGTCATCTTACAAAAGCACATGTGACTGAGGTGGGGACATTATATTGTGAGCCTTTTTGAGGGACAGTTAGTAACATGACTATAAACTTTGTAAAGCGCTGCATAGTATGTTGGCGCCATATAAATACTGTGTAATAATATTAGTAATAATAAAAAGGTGAATGCAGAAGTTTCTGATAAGATCCCATTGCTGTCCCTGCCTCTCCAAGTCTGAATGCTGCTCAGCAGGGCAAGACAGCAGGCTTGTATAAAGAAAGATTTACATACATTTGACCTTTGTTTATAAATTACATTTGTTTTTTAAAGGAATACACAACTCCAGTAAATAGTGTCTGTACCTACCCAAAGTTTACATTTAAATATGTGCTCTCTATGATTTATTTACTCTGCTTATTATAGTTCCTGTAATCCTGCTACAATTATAACCATTTTACTTTTCACGAATTTTACAAAAATAAAGATAGGTCAATAATATTATTTAGGAAAAAAAATTTACAGGCCAATAAGATTATGTGGGATTTTTGATAAGTGTCTTTTACCATGCATTATATATGTTGACTGCTACTTCTGTTCCACATGAAGAATCCATTACCGTATGGATGTAATATGACGTCTTCACAAAGGAGCCCATAAAGTTTATTTTGCTAATTTGCATATGGACTTCAAAAGTACAGAGGGATTTCATTTCATGTAGACCACTTGCTGAACTTTTCATTTACTAATTTAGTTATAAGCAACATATTCCATAAGTCTTTGGGGTATATTTAATTTATAAACCTTTTCTACTACTCCCTGACCAAGGGCTTCTCTGAGCTTGAGTCTACACAACTGAGATAAACTTCCGGGCATCTCTGAAATCAAACAAAAACAACAGGTAAGCATGGGTATGCAGCAATGGTCATAAAAGAAAAAAATCTTGTCAGCAATAGTGCAGGAATCTTGCACCCATTATGTTTCACAACAGAGAAAAGATAAAATATATATGTTGTATATGACAAAGAATATACAACACACACACATAAGAGCACAAATACTGCAAAAGCAGTTAAAACACCAACAAAACTTATGGCATTAGAGCACGGATAAAGCAGAGTCAATGGGAATACAAACACTGTACACAAAGTTATTGCACAAAGCACAAACAATTAAAGTTCAGACACTCTCAGAGATCTGAAGACCATGCAAGCACAACAGAATACAGGTTTGCTCAATACACACATAGTAAACCAAACATAAAAGCAGAATTTTCACAGTAAGAGCACACACAGGATATGCACAGGATATGGAAAGACATTGAACACAGGGCACACATACTGACTCACTCAGGATGTGGCATAATTACATGCTAGGCTTAAGACCACTTACAGCCTAAGAACACACAGGGCACATTCAGTCTAAGACCACAAATAGAGCACATACAATGTAAGACTTCATACAGCATACACACATCCTGAAAAGATACACATACACTGTACTGCATCCACAGTCAGTTTTAATAGTGTTCATTAAACCCCCCTTATTTAGCACCTATTGACAGCCCAGTTGTATCAACTGTAATGTGCACAAATATCAATGTGGCTGCTTTTGTGTTTCTGCTCCTGCAGGAACATATGTGAATGGGAGGAAGAGTAGTAATGTACTAATGTAAATGTGTAAAGTTATAGCAAACCCTTTAAAAAAAAAAATGTGATTACGTAGGCTCTTTATTGTAGAAGTAACATGTGACGTCCCTTCTGCAATAAAACAACCCTACCCACTTTAAACCAATTTTTTATTACACCCATCTGTCCCCTTTCCATTGCGCGTGCCGCCACCTTTGTTCTTCTTTTCTTCTTGGTTTTGATCTTCAGCCACTGTGATTTGCCAGGCCGGGATGACGTAACTCATTAGTTAATTCAGTCCTGGCAGCCACAAGGGAAGCAGGGTGCGCTGGCTCTCTCAACTTCCTATGCTAAACTGAAAATGTGCAGCTCAGTGATTTGACAGAAGACAGTATTCAGGCAGGTAGGTATGTTTTATTGCAGAAGGACCAATTTGCAGTAAAGTCCTGCCTGATCACAATTTTAAAGTGAAACTTTACTTCTGCTTTAAATAGAGGACGTACATATATTACTTTTTGGGCTGCAAACAGTGACTACATAATGAGATAACAATGCTACATCTTATGTATGACAACTAAAAAATATTTTTTACAACTTGTAACATGTAAGATCATGAAGTATCCTTTGACCTGTAGTGTGATATATAGTAACAGCACTTACACTACAAGATATCATAACTTACTTTCATAGTATTCAAAGCATTTGGCAGTAGGGCTGTTCGGCCAGCTGTAATCTGAAGGTTTTTTTCCTCGATTGTCCCTAGCATAAACATTTCCTCCAAACTCAACCAGCATCTCAATAAGATCCTTGTTTTTCACTTTTGCAGCATGGTGCAGTGCTGTCTCGTGAAGCTTTGCTGCATTTACCTTTGCTCCTTAAATAGAAAAAAATTGTTAACCAAAATATTATTATATAATATATATATATTATTCAGTTTAGAATAATCACTCGATTACCAACAGAAGGGAGTAGAGTGGACTGATGTACTACCGCAGCACCTGCATAAAGGTTCTGTGCAATAAAAGCGCTGTGGAACAACTTATCATTTTGTTGGCAGTTTGCAACACTTTGCTTGGAATCATTATCACATCTGTACAGCAAAAACAAATTGTCCTTCCTATGTCACTCAGTTTATAGGTAGGCAAGGTCTCATATTATTATGAATGAGGTTCCTCACAGCTAGATACAACACTAGGTGGAGTGTTTATCCAATGCAGTGAATGTTTGATGCAGTTCCCCATCTCCTGTGCCAAATCTTGATAGAGAGCACGTTCAAAGAAAGGGGGCAAACCGCTGAAAAATGAGGATACAAAACTAGAGATCCAACACCTAAATAAATAAGGATGAAAAATGACGAAGAAATTAAAGAAATCAGAACACCTGGAATGGGACACAATAAGTAGCTGGGACAAAGTGCCTGGATAAAGCAAAAAAAACATCTAAATAGTTACAAAGTAAAAATGAAAGTAGAAATGTACAAGATGAAGCAGCTGGGAAGAATGTGAAGGTTAAAACAAATGCGTGTGAAGTAATAAGCACATCCCATGGATAGTTTTAGTTTTCCCCAACATATTTTAACAGCCAACCATTACATCTTTATTTAAGCAGTACCTACGGGTAAAGGTGAAAAATTTAAAAAACAAACAAAAAATACAAATAGTTCTCCCAATCTTATAATCCTCCCAATCTACATGAATAAAAATACAGATCTGTCACATGGAAAAAATAGGTACACATTCAGCACCACTATAAACGTATGAAGTTAGAATCAGGTGTTTCAAATGATCTGTCAATAATTAGAACCTTCATAGGAAGTATTAACTAAGCAGTGACTCAAAGAGAAGACATGCAGGGTCATGGACTGACCTAGACAAAGCCCTCTTTGAATCTCGTTGAAATGTTGTAGATGGATTCTAAAAGGGCAGTTCATGAAAAGCAAACCTCAAACACTTTGGAACTGAAGGGATTTTGAGTGGTCTAAAAGTTTTTACTAGTTGATGTCAGAAACAGTTGTGCAAGTAATAATTTCTAGAGTACATTTTGTACTTACTTTTTCCACAGTACGCTATATCTGTTCATATTTTTGCAGACTAAATTAGGTTGTAGGTATTGTTTATTGAGGGTGTAATATTAGCCTTTGTAATATTTCAAATTTGTTAAATACAAAACAATTTCTTTACTTAGTTTTTCACATGACTGTAGGCAGTCTACTGTACGTTACTTGGAATCAAAGGCATGTATGTGAAAGAAGTCAGATTGCTGAATATATTCTCTTTATACTGTGTTATAAGTTGTCAACCAACTTAGAAAAGTTTGGATGTAAAGTTTGTAATGATATGTTTATGTGTACAGTATTTTAGGCAGCCATATTTTCATATTTCATTTGTGAACTCTGCTTTGTGTTTTAAGAAGCTAAACAGTAATTATCTTATAATGATTTGTGACAAAATACAACTGACTTACTGTAAATGCTCTACTTGTGTGGTTGATAGTTTAACTCATAAGCTAATTTTTGATCTGTAAAAGTTAATCAACAAATCATTATATATAGCTGGCACAGTACTGTGAAATTTGTGCTGAGGTTTGTGAACAGCAAAGCTGAGCGAGGGAGGCCAAGGCGGAACACTGAATAACTAATATTGTTCATAGACAATATCAACATAAGTACATACCTGCAACCAGTAAAACTCTGGCACAATCTATGTGCTCCCTTGCACAAGCTACATGTAAAGGAGTTCCAAAATGACAGTCATGGGCTTCGAGATTTGCGCCCATTTCAATTAAAAGCTTCACACAGTCAGCCCTGCCTGAAAAAAAATTCACATTTCTGTATTACAAAGATATTTGGTTTAGTTGTTATAGTTCTTCAGAATGTTAGAAAACAAATTCTATTGTGACAAACAACTTATTTTATCGTATTTGTTTATTTTAGGGATTGGTCATTGCTGAACAGATCAATCCAACTTTTGTTTTTTGTTTGTGGACATTTCCCTTAAAGACTTTAGTTTGCTATTTGTCCTGTACAATGTAGTCATCAATATGGGCAAACGTCATAATTTTAATATCTTATGATTTATCATCAGTTACATTACAGTGATCATTGAAAACCCATATGTTTCTGGCATATAGACAAGAACAGGTGCAGTTCATAGATTCTTTCTACCCTGCATCAAATTTATAGACTTCAAAAACATGTCAGATCCTAGCAAATCAGCCACAGTGGCTTTATCTTTAACTTTTTACATCTTGGCAGCATGGTATTTGGCCAAAGATGCAAACGTATGAAAGACAGTGAAACTTGGCAATCCTTGCTTTGAGGGTGGAGCTCTATTTCTTCTTTGTTATAACTATGGAATAGCTGATCAGCAAGTTGAAAAATGTAAACAGCCACCAGAGCTGAAGATTTTCTATGTATCTCATTTATTTTAGACAAAAAAAAACTTTTAATTTATCTTTTGTTTTACTCAACAGTATGCCTACTTCTACAGTAAAGAGTATGGTTTTAGAATTTGCATTTTTTATGGGAATGTTTTATGCCAAAGATAATACATTTTGGGGGTTTATGAATAAAGTAAGAACAGCTTATTAAATACCAAAGAAACACAAAGTAATCATTGGCATCCAATTAGAATTCAGAAACCTATGCAAAAATTTCCCTTAAGTTAAGTCTAGGCATAATGTTTTATAAAGGAACAGCTGAAAAGGCAAAGATGCAGAACCTATAATGCAGATCAGCCGCAGCACACTCACCACTCATGCATGCTTCATGAAGGGGTGATGCTGTAAATAGTGGGGGGTTCACTTTAGCACCATTTTCCAAGAGCAATTTTATACATTCGAAACTGCCTCCAGCTGAGGCATCACAAAGGGGGGTACTACCATCAATATTCCGGGCATCTACCTAGTGAAAAAAAAAAAAGTATTTTATTAGTAACAACTTTGTTTTATGGAAAAAATATGACACTTGCACAAAAAGCAGTACTGATGGTTTACAAACTTACTTTACAACCCATTTTTAGACAGTCAGCATCATCTTACCATATTTTATGACACCATGAGCATGATTTATTAAAGCCTTCCAAGGCTGGAGAAGATACACTTTCATTAGTGAACCTGTGATCCAGCAAACCTGCAATGGATTTCTTAAGTTATAAGTACTTGTTAACAAACATTTTCAATCCTGGACCAGATCCATTCCAGGTTTGCTAGATCGCCCAGGTTCACTGATATGAGTGTATCCTTTCCATCCTCGGAGGGCTTTATAAGTCAGGCCCCATGTGACTGAGTTAGTGCTTGTGTGGATGGAGTTTGATATTGGTTTGAGAGCTTTTGAGAACATTCAGTATTTACTGACAGGTGACTGACAAGCAACTGACCTGCATCTGAACTGCTTAACCTTGAAGCAAATAAAAGCCATTTGACACAGCCCATTGAATGGCTATTATTGGTGGGGTGTGTTACCATCAGTAATTTGAACTAAAGAAGGCCCTTGGATGAACAGTGAAAAGTCTTTTTAATAAAAATGTAGTACAAAGTACAAAATGATGTAATTAACTATTACTAGCTACATCATGTCCTGGATAAATAAAAAACTGAGCAACTTTGGGTAAATTTTTACTTGCAAGAAGATTTTCCAAAGACCAACTATAAACTTAACTGGCCAGTCCAATTCCAGTCCTTGGGGCCCAATACAAGCCAGGATTTTCATGTGAGCCTAATTCTGACTTTATGTATTCCAAATCTTACTAAATTTACTACTATCAAAAGAATACTAAACATGTGTGGTGATCCTGGCATTATGAAGCCTATAATTTACTATCTCTTAAGCCCAATTCACACCACATGCTTTTTTGCACAATAGGCTAGGAAGGCCATTTAAAGTTAAGGCACTGCAATGCATCTTAATGTATTAAAAATAGTACTGCGATGAACCCAGGAATTGTACTGTGCTGTGGTACAGCAGATGTGTATTGTTGAGATTAATCAGGGTCGTATATAAAGAATAAAACAGCCCCACAACACACCAACACACTTAGTGTCTTGTTTGTGGTTACATCACAGGTTGTGGTTATAAGACCACGGTGGAAGATGTTTGAGGAGATACTCTTTACAACTACATTACATTCTAAGATGTGTCAATGAAAAGTGTAAAATAAACAGTAAAATAATGAAAATGCAATTATGGGTGAATTTACTTATACCTAGTACATATAGAAATGTAATAACAAAGCAAGGGTCAGGTCTTGGACCTATTACAATTAAAAAGTCCAATGAAATTCTAATTTACACATACAGGGACATCTGAACACATCCCACCCCCAATAATAAATTTTCTAAATTAAAAGGCTTATATAAACTCTTCATGTTTAATTAATACAAATAACAACTAAACTAATACTAATAGCTTTAGTAAGTGTTGACTGAGCATACTAAATGACTTACCTGAGCACCAGCAGCAAGCAGCAGCTTCACACATTGAATGTGACCGTGAAGACAAGCTTCATGAAGAGGAGTAATAGAGTCCACTGTAACCATGTTCACACAAACCCCGCTGTCAATCAATTGCTTCAGTTGGCGTACCTGGCCATTTCTGGAGGCATCATGGACCGGTGTCCTGTCTGCCCAGTTACCTGGGTGGGAAATCAGTGATAATATCAATAAAATCAAATGGCAAAACCACACACAGAAAAATTCAGCCTTTGTCTTGTTTGTAAGGTGAAAATGCGACAAGAAGAAGGAGGTAATCTTCCAATAGGTGTTCCGACAACAAATAGCAAAAGTGAAACTAACATAATTAGAATTTTAAATTTAAGAGTTTTCCTTTCACTTTCTGTTCTGTCTCTGAGACATGAGAAGGATGTTTCAAATCTGCATAAAGACAGCAAATAAATCTAATAGAGGTCTGTCCTATTGCACCCCAAAACTATCCAAAGGAAAAAAAGTTTCTGCAATTTCACTCCAAGCTCCGGTGTACAGAGTATCGGAGGTCAGTCTGAGACTGGTTTGTTGAAAACTGAAGACTGTATAAACATATCTGTATATTAGAAACAGCAGTATTACCTACTGCTATTTAATGAACTGTCTTTTCTAAATGATTCATCCGAGTGAAACACAATGGACCACAACCTGGAGAATATGCAGTCTTTCTTTAGTCACTCACCTTCAAGTGAAAGTAAACCGTGTTATTCACCTGTCCTTGTTTCTTAGCAGTGCTACTTCTTCTTTCTTTTCTTCTTATAAAGGATCTTCGATTATCTTGATTGGCTGGCATGACATAACTGCCACACGAGTTCATTCATTCCTGGCCCGCCCAGGGGGAAGTGGGATTGCAAGGTATTCTGGCAACCAGTTCATCTGTTTGCCAGATACCTGGAGCGATCATAGATCAGATCACATAACTATCTTCTTGAGATTTTTTTGTATTTTATTCAAAAGTGGAACTAAACTTATTTGTAAAAATTGTAAAAGAGACAGGAAATGTCCCATCTGCAATAAAATAAACCTCATCTTTCTGATTGCATGTTCTGCTCAGCGTGCATGCGCAGCTCAGTGTTCATTAGGACTGGGTTTACACGGATGTTTTTAAAAACGTATGTAAACATTCCTACTGCATTTTTTATGCGGGAAACGCCCCATTGAAATCAATTGAAGCGTTTACCTGTTTTTTCTTGCGTTTTTGGGTGTTTTCCAGCGTTAACTACGCGTATTAATTTTTTAAACGTTGCAAGCAGCATTATAAATAACGCTCATAAACATGATTCAAGGAAATGTCCTGGTGTAGATTGGCCCATTGAAATGCATAGGAATTTCAAACATGGGCTTTTAAAGCCTAAGATTAAACGCTCTGTGTAGACTAAGCCTTAAGAAAAGATTGCAATCAGGCAGGTAAGTTTTTTTACTGCAGAAGCGACCACTTCTGAAAAGGACCCGTCTGCTTGCAATTTTTTCCATTTAGTTTCACTTTAATTTCTCAATATGTGGAAAATCAAATTCACATTTCTGTATTTAGCCAGCAAAATATAACCAAGTACAGCTTAAATTCTGATTTTTTTATTCTTAAAGCAGAACTAAACCTAAATATAAAAAAATGCAAGTAGGTGGGGTCTTTGGTGCAGAAGGTACAGGCTATGTCTCTTCTACAATAAAACAAATTTCCGTGAGAAGGCCCAATGTTAAAATGCAGTGCTCTTATGGGGGCGCTTATATTCCTATGCGGACATGATAAATTGTATTTGGTTCGATACATGGTATGCTATATTATTGTTTATTCATGACCATTGGAATGCCAGCTGCTGTCATTTCTATTGGTTTATTGTACATGATAACAAAGTTTATGAAGTATGTTTTGTACCATGCTTTTATTGTCCTGTACAGATTGTTTGTAACTCTCTTTTCAACAAAAGCAATCATAAATATTTAGTAACAAAATAAACAAACTTCCCTTTCCGTTCGCAATCTTCTCTGTGATCTGTGCATGCGCAGTGTACAAACCTGGCATACCTGGCTGCTGGGAATGAATGACATTGAGGTGAGTTACATCATTCCTACCTGCTCAATCAAGATGGCATAAGATCCACAACCTACAAGAAGACTGGGTGAGGTAAGTTTAAAAAAATGTGAACAGGCAGGTAAGTTTTCATTTAGATTTATAAGATTTTCATATTTTATAAGATTTCAGAAGAGGCATAACCTGGCTCCTCTGGAAAAAAAAAACCTGTCCGCTCAGTTTTACTTTTAAATTTGTTCCACTTCCAATAGACTCCTGGCATAAGGGTTGTAAAAACTATTAAAAAAAACAGCTCTGGCTGCAACACTCACCTTATCTCTAGGACTGTCATTCGCAGTGATTTTGTTACACTGATAGATATTCTAAATTATGCTGCATGTCATTCAACCCCAAAGCCTCGGAAAACACTGTGCATGCAGCGTATTCTGAACTCACTCCCTGCATTCATATTGTAAAGATGTGAAGAACAACACTGACATCTTCATCACTCTCTCATTAAGGACCACTCACTGGCTTTGGGCTATAATGAATACTTTTATGCAGCAATCCAAAGAGCACTGGATGGTATTGGGTGCACCTAAGCTTTGCAGAGGAATTTGTCCCAAAAATTCACAACAGCTGAAAGATTTTGCTGACTCCCAACTTAAAGCGTACCTGAACTCAGAAATTTCACTTTACATAAAAGGGTAGACAACCCTTTTATGTAAGGTAAAAATTCATTGTTTTTTTAAATTGCAACACCCTATTTTTTTAAAAAAAAGGGTGGAGCACCGCTCCATAATTCTTGATTGCCAAGGCGGTGAAGAAAAAATGGGAGGGCAAAGTTTTTTTTTCTATCCTATGTCACCTGATCTCATGCCTGGGTCGGGTGACGTAGGATGAAGAACCCGGAAGAAGAGACGAAGATGGCGGGGCCCGGAGCGCCGGCTCCGGGGCTGATGCCTGGACGAGGCAGGACCTGATGCAGGACACCCCCAGATGGATCAGACTGCCCTGCAGGATGGAAGGTAAGTGTATTTTTTTCACAGTTTTCAATTTAGTTTCTCTTTAAAGCTGAACTAAACTAAAAACAAAAAATGACACTTACCTTTAATCCCGCTGGTCCATTGATGGTGCTGGTCCTTCCCTCGATTCGGTCCAGCATCGTCCTGGAATTCCTCTTCCTTCTAGGACTGAGGAGGCACTGGGGGCTGCCATCTTCCCTCTTCTTCTTCGATCTTCTTGGCACGTCACCCGATCTCACACTGCGCAGGTGCGAGATCAGGTGACGTGCCAGCTGTAAAGGTGGAAAAAAAGACAAGCGATCTCACTGCACTTGTGTGAAATTAGCATGTCTTTCCCTTAATAGAAAAAAATGTCCCTTCTGTACATGTCCGGGATCTCGGGCATGCAAAGAAGGAGCAGCCAAAGTCAACCAGGATGCGTGACCCCTAGGCGATGAAGACTGAATGGGGAGGTCCTGCACCTTTTTTTAAAAAAAAAAAGTGTGTTGCATTTAAAAAAATAAAACATGAATAACATTTTCCCTTTACATATAAGGGTTGTCTACCCCTTTATGTAAAGTGAATATGTTGAGTTTCAGTACGCTTTAAGGATATTACTCTGTCCATAAAGGATGATGGTTTAGGCAGTGGACTGCTATATGTAACATACTGAGTATTATAAGGTTATTATATGTGACAGGTGCGATCACATCACACTATAAATCAGCTTTTCTCAACTTTTTTTACCATTGATAAATAATTGAAATAACTTTCAGGTCTTCAGGGAACCCCTGCTATAATCACTATATTCACAGATCACAGTACATTAGTGAGATGCAGTATGAAGAATTCCTCTTATATTGCTGCTCAGTGGGAGGAATGTCACCATTACAGATCATAGATACAAATTGTTCCCCCTGCTATAGGAGACATATGGAGGGCACTTCTACCATGCTGCAATATTAATAATTATTATTATGCCTCATGACAATATGTGATCTGTGTTTTATATGATTTAAATACTGATACATTATATGACAGGCAGTGTCTGCTGTGTAAATAACCCATCACAAATAACATAAAACAAAATGGGATCATATAGATAGGGAAGACACCATAATGCAGAGGTATATTCCTCTCCCACATACATTCCATGCCAGGTGACTTTCTCCATTATTCTGCCAGCCAGGGATCGGACATGACCATCTAGGGACCTTAAAAAAACATGTCCGCCAGGTTACCCTGCAAGAAAACAGCTCCTACCGATGTCACCGATCAAAGGGCTCCTGAGAGCCGCCGGGGCGGTGAAAGGCGCTGCACCCGTTTCCATGACAACATCGAATTACACTGATTAGTGTCCCGATTTCCAGCAGTCCCCTGTATCTAATTCTGTTGTCAGCGCAATGGCTTTCGGGTAATGTAGTTCTTCGCTACATCAGTGTCACGTGACAACAGTGTCTCCTCTACAGCCTCCCATGTGATGCCTGTCAGGCCAATGACAGGGAGGAATTTGTACTGTAGTGGAGATGATGTGGATGTGGAAATTACACTCTTTATTATATTTATTATACTGCATACAGAGTATTGGGTCTTTTATTGGGTAATTGAACTTCCAAACACATGTAGGATTTATGGCAGTGCAATGCTTATTAGGTCAATCTAGTAAATTGGGGTCGCCTACCAGTGGCCCGAAAGAAAATTTTGGTGGTCCACAGAAAAAATTGGACATTATTTGCAATTTGTGTATGTTTTATTAGGAATAAAACAAAAATAATATTCTAATAAATTCCTATATTCTGAATGACATTTTTCGCACTTATATTGCAGGAACTGTACTAGAGACAGAAAAACAAGGGAGGCGCAGCGTGACGTCAGTGTAGTCTTAACCCCCCTGGTGGTATGATTAATGAGGATTTTTAAATGCAAACGCGGTGCATTTAAAAATCCTCATTATTTTAAATTTCCTGCCCTCCAGACACACACTCGAGCAGTTGCCCGGCCGGCATATGCTTCCCCTGGCCTCACATCCCCAATGTTCACACGCTAGGGAGGCAGGTGCTGGCCGGGCATCGCCATCTTGAACAGATGCCCAGCCAGCATCGGCAGGGAAAGAAGACGCCGGACATCTCTGGAGGATGCAGCTGGAACACGGGAACCAGGTACGAGTTTTAACCTCCCTGAAAATTCCACCCGAGTATTATGCAACTAATGATAATAGTAACAATAGTAATACTTCACTTAACCGTGAGCTGATCAATGAATCAGAGCCTACATCATCCTCATCAGACACCATTAGTAAGATCATTAGTTTACAAATGTATTTATCTTTTTACAAAACTTCATAATAATGGTCCGTGGGATTTAAAATTATGAATTTAGTGGTCCGTGAGGTCCAAAAGGTTGGCGACTGCTGATATAAAACAAATACCTTCAACACTTTACCATGTCACGACAGCCCTAACGGGCCCCCATTGTGCTGCATTAAATTACATCAATCAGGCGGAAATTACTTGAGCACCACATTTGTTATACACAGCACCTTGCAAGGAATTGCGGTGCCATAAAGCACACATCAATGGGCTGCTATGCAGATACATTGGGTTTATTCACAAATATTGGCACCTCAGTGCAGCACACTGATGTGATTTGGCCCTTGAAGCATAATTTGACCCATTCTATACTCACCTGTCTGTGTTCCATTGAGAGCACTGCCATCTTCTATCTCCTCTTCCGCGTTCTGATCTATAGACGTCCAATCTCATCAGATAGACTGGGCGAGGATGTTGTAACTCCTGCACATGTGGACAGGATTACATTCAGTCCTGGCAGTCACAAGTGAACCCGGGATGTGTCGGCTATCCCAACATCCAGCGCTGAGCTGTTTTGAGTTTCATAGACAGAGATATACCTTGAGTGATAATTTAAAAAAAAATAACAGAATATAGCCAGAGAGCTTAAACTTTAATGCTAAATTTTAAAAAACTTAATTTAAATACTTGCAAACCACAATCTAAAAGCAATTGTTGTGAAAACAATAACTTTGATCTGATTATGTAATACACAACATGACACATAGGGTGTAGGGGTCACAGATATGTGTAATGTGCAACAGGGGTCCCCAACTAGTGGGTTTGCAGCCATCTGACAAGTGGTCCGCAGCTCTGGCCTGTGCCCCTCCCCCAGCGGGATCAGGAGAAGGACCCCACTTAGGGGGTGCACAGCCCAGAGCCACGGACCATGTCTTCTGTACAGAGCGCAGGCTCTGGGCGGTGGGGGAGTGGGTTGTGTCTCTGGTCTGAGCCTGTGAAGGGAGAGTGGGCAGGCTCAAGCATCATGACGTCATTCTGGGAGAAGTTTCTTCTCCTTTGAGTGACACACGGTTCCCCCACGCATGGGCGGTCCGGAGCCGTTGATGTTGGGGACCACTGATGTACAACACAGCATATAGAGCCTAGCAGTCAGGAATATATAATGTAATACACAGCACATAAAGTGCAGCAGTCCAGAATTTGTTATAAACCAGAGGTCCCCAACCCTCAGTCTGTGGCCGGTGATTTGGGGGCAACAGGAGGCAGGAGCGCAGGCAGAGGAAGCACCATCAGCCCTCCTTACACAGCTTTGCAGCTAGTGACAATGAGCTGCAATGTGGTGGAGCTGCCGACAATGGGAGAGCAGTGTATGTAAGGCTAACACTACACTGCCATTCCCAAAATTTTATTCTGTGTTACTGGGCCCTGCTGTCAAAAAGGTTGGTGACCACTGTTAAAAACCATACAGTATATAGGTAATTATTGGGAGGAAAAATGCTACAGAATCAATGGAGCTGAAAAAGAAAAAGAATAATGCATTGGTGCTTAGTAATAGAAAGGGGTTAATATGGGTTGCTTAGTAAGGGTGGAAAATTGGTACTAGTGGGAAGCAGTGAGACGATGGTGCAATATTTTATGAACAAATTAAAAAAAAAGATGTTTAGTGGGCTCAGTAGTAGGTGGGGAATAACATTGATGTTGAGTGAGTGGTGAGGGCAACTTTGGTGATCAGTAGGCAGATTCCAGTTGCTTACTGAGAGGGAGGTGGGAAAACACTGGTGTTCACTAGGAAGGTGCTTAGTGGGGGTGGGGCAGATCTATGGGGTGCAGGAATTTAGGACAGAATGAGGCATACATGTTAGTTAATGTTTGAGTTATACATTGATCATAGCACATTTTTAGTAGACCATGTCTAGTAATATTCAGTTGTCATGAAAAGTCTACATTTCACCAAGGACAAAGCTGTTTTAATCCCTGTCTCAGGTTTTTGTACCAGTACAGCCAGGAAGCAGCAGGCATAACCTGTAATACATGTAATTAAAACATATACCTGAAAAATACAGTAACATTGTGAACAAGTGAACATGTCTTAACTTTCCTAACCAAACCAGTTCTGCGCATTGCATTTGTCTGATTTTTTATTTGGCAGCTAACAATAATAACCAGTAGAAGGTGATAAAATAATTCCAATTCTCAGAACTATTAAGAAAGCTAGAATCACAAAACCTTAGGTAAAAATGAGGGTCTTTAACTGGATATTGGTTAATCTAACTAAAAATCTACAGGTTCCCTCTTTTGGAAGTAATGCCTAATGCCTATGAAATCAAAAGTTAGAAAATATACTCAACCACATCTTTTGCAATGGAGAGGGTAATGCAATCATGGGAATCCTAGACATCCTAAATCTGGAAAAGCCTTTAGGCCAGATACAGCCTAGCCCGTAGTCTGTTCCGGCCTAACGCCCCCCTGGTTGACACAACATATATATATATTGTGTGTAAATTTGCCATAGATCATTCGAGTGAACCTGCAAGAGTGAGGCATGCTAAGAGGAAGGGTGTGTATAGTATAATCACATGAATAATTCTAGTGTTGCAAACAACCCCCTCCCCCACCACCTATAATCACTGTGGAAGCTAATTATACACCTAAATGGAATTGCTGAATGTAACAATAAAGGATATGTAAACTCTCTTGTATGGTTCCTCTCTGTTACATATACCATTAAAAGCATTTTGTTACATTCTTTAAAAAGTGCAATAAATAAATAAATAATTTTAAATAAATAGGTGTTGCTCTTGCCAGAAGATTTATGAGCTTATAACTTCTAATGCTATCTGTTTATGCTGCACTTGTTTGATTTACAATGTTCCTAGTTAATGGTGAGGACTACAGAACACTTTACTTACCTTACTGTTAGGAATAAATATAGCATGCTAAGTGTTGTCACCCTAGTATTGGAGGTAGGTAAGGAGCAAGATACCAGATAAAAATAAAGGGAAAAAAGACACATTTTCTAATTATTGGTAAGTTGATATATATTACTATTATTTTTTATTCTAGGGTTCAAATATGATTTTTAGGAAACCTAACCTACTTTGAGTCCCTGATCTTGGACAGCAGTCACCGGCTGGTGGTCCACGAGGAAATTTTGGCGGTCCGGTGCTCATTCCCAACAGTGTCCTTCTCCTGACTCCGCTCGAGGGTGCACTGGCCAAAGCCGTGGGCCATGTCCCCTGTATGTATTGCAGGCTCAAGGAAGTGGGCGAGTTGTTTCTCTGGACACAACCCACCCACTCTCCCATCCAGGCTCAGACCTACGATGGGAGAGTGGGCGGGTTCTGGCTTCTTGACGTCACTAAAGCTTCTGGCATCATGATGTCACCACGCGCATGTGTGGTCTGGAGCTGGTAAATGTAGTGGTCCGTCGGCCTGAAAAGGTTTGCGACCAATGCTCTAGAATAAGCATCCTAAAAACATAATGTTTCCCCAGCTTTCCTGACTGGCAAGTTTTGATACTGGAGGTTCAGCAAAACAGCCACTTTTAGATGGAGGTTAGCAATGGCAACTCACACATTTGTTTTTGTGCAATTTTACTATAAAGTTTATACATTGTTCTAGCAGACTTTATTAAGTATTTTCCTTTTAGTTTTATCTTGAAGTCTATTTTAGGTTTTTAACTTCAAGTATAGGAACCACAGCTTTAGCCCTGTGTGGGCACAGGCTGCAGAAGTGGCTCAGGGCAGGCAATAGCAGAAGTAGCTGCTGCAAGGAGACCTCTGAAAGCAGAGGATGAAAGGAAGAGATTACTCTTCTGCCCTTTTGTTGTAACAACACGTCACGGAGAACTAAGAACTAATAAAAAAGTGTGTGTTTAATGTGTATATTTGTGTTTATTGAGTGTATGTATATTGGTTTTGTGTATATGTGTCAAACTACTTCCCTTCCTCTTAGATTACAAGCTCTTTCGGGCAGGGTCCTGTGCCATTGTTTGTATCCTGTCATTTGCAACCCCTATTTTTTTTTTTCTTTTTTATAAATTGTGTGTTTATTGCTTTTTTTTCTCCAAGAAACAAACAGAAAAAAAGAGGGTAACATAACAAAGACAATAACAATAAATGGCATTAATGGGAGTGTTTTACAAAGGCCACCACTGGCTTCATACTGAACAGTAGATACATTTCTGAGATGAGACCTTTTTGGGCTGAGCCTCCCACACAAATCCGTTCAAAGCCAGTCCTAGTAGAAAAAACTAAATTGTTATTAATGAACTGCGCATAGTGCCTTATTTGTAAATACCCTTAAAAGCTGGTTCAGGGGATTTTAAACTTCCCCTGGAGATCTGCTAAAGCCAGAAGTTGACAGGAGCATGGATGAATTCACTGTCCGAAAAGAAATAAACCCCTGGTGCGCCATAGCTCAAACATGTTGGCATGCAGGCCATCTTGGAGTTGAGGATTCTACAGGAAAGATGTGCATACTGAATTTAATGTACAGCGCTGCCTAAATAAATATATATATATATATAGTTTATTATGTTATTATAAACATAAAACCAGTGTGTGTTTTTGTGTATGTGTGCAAAGGCACACATACGGCCTTGCAACCCCCACAGTGCTCCCACACCTATACAATTACTTCTGTCCATAAGGAAAAATTACTTGATTTGTCCTTCTGCAGATGAGTACTTTTAAAGCTGTAGGAAGAAAGCAATTGTGCCACTGTTTTTGATTAAAGAACTTTTTGCCAATATTTACAGCTGAGGCATTATGTCCAGGGTACCCTAAAGTATGCTAAAACTCCTATGAGCATCTCCCAATATGAGCGGGTTTGTGATAGAGATCCGGTAGGTAAAGGCATACTTTCCTTGGTATACCGCTCATTGCTATTAGCGAATTATATAACCTTTGCCATACATCTCCCTTTGCCATACATCTCCCTAACCATAACCCATCTCCCACCGCAGCTGGACGAGGAGCAATGGCAACAGTGGGATGCCACAGTCCACGGTACTTCTAATGTAGCATTTCATGAAGCTAACTATGACCTCCTGCTCAGGTGGTACATGGCCTCCCCAGGTTGGCAACGTACCGCTCTGACTGCACAGGTGACTGTTTCCACGGCTGTGGGACACCAGGCACTTTGTACCATATTTGGTGGCAATGCCCTAAAATCAAGAGGTTCTGGACAGGGTCTATCAAATTTTATACACTCTGTTAGGCTGAGGTATCCATAAGGACCCATTCGAGGCCCTTTTAATGGAATGCCCTGTGGGAATATCCAACAGTCAGTTCCAGCTCATATCATATGTGTTCACAGCAGGGAAGCAGACACTGGCTATGTCGTGGTGGTCAGGGATTACCACAGTGGCACAGGTAAAGAGAAAAGTAATGTGGTACCTGGTAAATGAAAAGATGGTAGCCAGAAGCCAGAATCAATTGCACGTTTAGAAAGGTTTAGAATCCATGGATTGAGTACTACCTGTCGTCAGATTTTGATAGCTCTCTTCTTACTATATGATGGATAAAATCGTGTGTACATGGGACTATTAAAGTCCAGATATCTGGAAGCTGGCCTCCCCCAACCCCTTTCTTGTTTATCCCTTTTTTGTTTTCCCCTGTATGTGGGACTTGTTGGGTCGTTAATGGTGTTTATTATGTGCTCCATAATAGGGGGCAGCTGACTGCTCCCATTGACAGAACTGTGTATGAATGGGCCCCTCGATACAACTAATGCTATACATTTCCTATGCTGAGTTTTTAATATTTCATTGTCTGGGTCCTCTTATAGGGGCAGCTACGCTTGCCTCTGGTTCTTCTGTACTATCTGTTATTATGCTCTTTATGTCCGATGCTATTGGTTTTTGTCTGTGTTCTGTTGTATGGTTTTAAATGTTGAAAATTATTAAAGATTTTTTGGAAAAAAAAGGCCTTTTCAATGTCTTTTTTATTTGTTGACTTACTAAACTAAGCCAATAATCCCCAATTTTTGTTATCTGTACCTTAACAATCCATTTGTAACTTGAACTGGAAAAGGAAATTAGCAATAGACAACATTTTTATTCAGAAAACAGGATCATTCTTGAACATGGTAACACAAAGTTTTAGCATTAATTCTGCATAAGTGCATACACTGCTATTCAGCATCTTCACAACACAGGTACATTTAGGTTAAGTTAGCACTTAGGCACCTTTAAATTCAATTAAGACATAGTAAAGTGGTCAGTTATTATATGTAATTTTGGCAATCCTTAAAGATACCCAGCACTGAATATTGAGCTATGCATGTGCATCTCAGTTTGTTGTAGAAAAAATATTGTGAACAAACAGGTATGTTTCTTTGCCTGTCCCTTCTGCAATAAAGGAGCCGTCTGCTTAAATTTTTTTCACCATTTAGTTTAACTTTAAAAGCTATTTTAGCACATCTTGCAAATCTTGTTTCCTGAACAAGAACTCCATATCTTTGGGTGAGGCAGATTTCTTATGGCTGACTGCTGTTATCGAAATAGTTTAGGTTAAAAATATGTCTTCCAATTAATAATGCTTGCTAAAAAATGTCAACAACAGTGTTTACTTGTACCTCAGTCTTTATTGCCTTAACATACTGTACAGTACTTTTTAGGATTCACAAATAACAAACAGGACTATAACAGCACATATAAATAGATTAAATAACATATATAGCTAAAATCTGTTTCAGTAACATCACTTATTCATTGTTATAGATAGCTTTACAATCAAGTTTTTCACTTAAAAACATTTAAAGCAAAAATATGCCATTTTATGACTGTTTTGTTCTTTCCCCAACGCGTTTTGTGGATCTAGTTCACTTCTTCAGGAGGAAAAATAATTTTTTGAAGCTACAAGAATGCATATACAATGATAATGGTTAAAAAATAAATAAATAGCATAACATAATATATCGACATTATCCAATTAATATACAACTTACAGTTACAAGAAGCAATCAACCCTATGGGTATATGATCCCTCAACAATATTAGGATAGGAGACCACACTTTGACATATTTGGCCACTTTTTTGAAAAGATCAGCCCTTGTGAGCAGAGTGGAGCTGGCCTTGCTCGTGCCTCTTGGTCTCCAATACTTCCAATACTCTGGGAACCACTGTCTCCTCCTAAATACTTCCCTACCCTGCTTAATTCTTAAAGTATTTTCTATACCCCCTGCTTTTTTACCCTAAGCCTGCTTTGTCTCCCCAATCTGACACCTTTATTAGTATATCAAAGTATTTAAAGTTATTATTTCACAATAATTCTTGACGTTTTTTTCAGAGTATCATAAACAAACAGATGTCCGTATCTCCCATAATTCCTCTAATTATACACAATCATAGTTGTTGTGAACAGAAAAACGTGTGCTTTCATCTCAGCCTGCGTAATGTAACTAGCCTTCCTCAGATAACAAGGAAAGGAAAAAATGATGCTATTGTGTTTGTCAGGAATGGGAAATTATTGGAGGTGACAATGAAATTTTCCATTTTTCCTTGCAGATCTGTATTAACATACTAATGGGAAATAACTTCCCAACACAGGGAAAGATGCACAAATAAGAGGCTGCAGCCTAAACTAACAAACAAAAAACAGTGGTTATGGTTTGCCTGAGGCCCTTTTATTCTTGCTGGCCCCAAAGGGAATAATTAAGAGATGATCAGTTTCCTGTATTGTTGTTTAAGCTTACAAACGTTAAGCTCCTCAACATGCTGACCATTCTCTGTATTTAAGGTAGGGAGAATGATCTTCTGATGTAAATAACTCGATGTGACCTACAGGATGAAGCCCATTAGGGCACCAGGACTACTGTCCCCGGAAAGAAGGTGGTAATAGGCTTTATAGCACCCAACAATAGAATTTGTAAGACATCTAACTGAAGCAGCAACAGAAAACTTTCTTCAGAGACAGAAGCCCAATAGGACCTTGGATGTCAGCCTAAAGACATCTGAGAAAAGGAAATTAGGTACCAGAATCAGGTCCTGTCTAGGAAACCGCTGCCTTCTGGGAAGTTTAATTCCCTAGACTGCTTTGAAAAACTGATCTTACTTTGATACTGAGCAACCAGTGGATACCAATTAAGGCTGAAATGCCCAAAATGATTTCAGAGTATTGAAGCCTATATTAGGCACTTGTGAAGAAACAGCTGTGAAGTGATGAGACGAAGCAAAAAAAATTAAGCTGCTGCCAGATTCAAAAATAAGTGGAAAGGGTTTTGACCACCTGTTGAAAACCAAATCCAAAACCATTAAGCTTTGCTTTCCAATATCCAAGGCTGTCAGACTAAACTTTTCTGCTGATGGTTGAAGCAATGGCCTTGTGAGAGGAGATCTAGGACAGATACATGATACCCTGTTTCCCCTATAATAAGGCACTGTCCTATATTTTTTGGAATGCCAAAATATGCCCTAGGTCTTATTTTCAGGGGGATGTCTTATTTTTCCATGAAGAAGACTACAGTACACATTTATTGTTGAAAATCACTCATGATCACTCATGTGCCATTGATTGTCCCCTTCTGATCACTCATGTGCCATTGATTGTCCCCTTTGTGATCACTACCATATGTGCCATTGATTGTCCCCTTCTGATCACTTACTCACTTTTTTTTGGCTTCTATGGCCGGGTAACAGACTCTGTTAGGGCAGGGATCAGCAGCTTGCTTGTCCTTTCTGGCTTTGAAGTTACTTTCAGTTTCACTCAGCCAGCATCGAGGAGTCACACAGAGGCACACAGTATCAGGTATCGGAGGATGTCTTATTTGCGGGGGGTGTTTTATTTTAATTGTTTGAGCAAAAATCAGGGGGTGGCTTATTTGATGGGGATGCCCTATCATCGGGGAAACACGGTAGGTGATCTCAAACACTCAGCTGTTTTAGAAGTGGGTACCACTGACGCTTGGGCCAGGACACAACAGATTTAATTGCTGAAGATAAGAACCACTGGGCTGCTGTCTAAAAAGCTTCCAGATTTATAGATCACTTGTTTTTTCTTAGTAGCCCTCAATAGGTAGTCCTCTTGACTGATCAACCTGGGATATAAAAAAAAACTGAAAGATGCGCATGATTGGCCTGTACCCAATTCATGCTGCAAGTGATTCTTGCAAGTGATACGTAAGGCATTACCCGTAGCATTATCTTTAAGTGTCTCCTGGAACACTTACTGTTTCAATGACTTAGTGAACTACACTATACCAACGGTCGCCAACCAGTGGTCTGCAAGAAAATTTTGGTGGTCCACGGCTCTGACCGGTGCGCCCCCAAGCGGGCTCAGAAAAACCCTGGGGGGATGCAGCAGCCAGAGCCGCGGACCTAATCTCCCGTACAGATCCCAGGCTCAGGGAAGTGAGCGGGTTGTCTCTGGACACAACTTGACCACTTTCCCATCGCACAGCTTGGACCTGCAATGGGAGGGTGGGTGGTTTCTGGCATCATGGCATCACTAAAGGATAGCTTTCTTCCCCTTTGAGTGACACCCAGGTCGCCGTGCATGCGCGGTCTGGAGCAAGTAAGTTTAGTGGTCTATACTCCTAGAGGGGGACCCTAAGGCTAGAAGAGAATGATTTCTTGACTTCACTTCTGTCTATGGAAAAAATGGTTCATTTTTGATCCGATAGGGCTGAAGCTGTCAGAAAATATGTCAGCCCCGTGAACACATGGTATGGTTGGCTACCTACCCTCTGTGGCTTGGCCGTTCTTTATTAGGGTTATAGTCACATTGAGACATGCTGAGCAACGAGATAGCACAAATAAGCACAAGGCCCCTTATGATGTATATAAAAAAAAAATGCATCACGCCACAAGACCAACCTAAAGGCTGGTGTTGTATCCCAGAAATTAGACTGGTGCCTTGACCGTCCCTGAAAGACAAAAGGGGTAAAGCTAAACTAAGTTTTTCTTATCAGCAGATGCATAGCTCACCAGTGAAGCTGAAGGATGCTGTACCATTGACTGACAACCAAGGCAGAGAATCTAAACCAACCCTGTATATGAGCTCCCCACCTTCGGGATGAGGTTTTTCAAAGTCGGGATGCAGCTGAGGAACAGAGTGCTGTTTCAGTAGTGGGCATCCCTTTTTTGACAGCTCCATAGTTACACATTAGCCATATTATAGTCACACAAGTCAACACATTATACAACATGAGTTGGTGTTACTGGAAGCAGGGTACTGGTCGTTGGGGAGTCCATGGAGAAAGGAGTCCCAGTAATCATTATAAAAAGATATATGATCTACCCTGCTAACCTCATAGTAGACCCTGAGAGGCAGTGGGGCTCCCCAGCAGGAGACGTATTAGTGACCATAACTAATAATCCGTAATAATTAATTATTTTTAATTATTAATTAATTATAATCCATAACTAGTAATCCGTGGGGCATTACCTGAAGAAGTGGACAGCCAGGTATTTACTCCAGCCAGGTAAGTGGAGGAAAACAACTAAATGCTGCTCTTAAGTTAATGAGTTACAGTTCTGCAATAATTCTGTAAAATAAGTGGTGTATTTTCCCTGTTGGTTTCTAAGCCAAAATTAATATACTCCTCCATTAATATACTATTTTTATGCTATAACTACTAGTTTTCAACAGTACAAGTAAATAGAAATATCTTTAAAATGCCCTTTTCACTTATACACTGACAACTGTAAAAAGAAAAACAAAACAATTTTCCTCTATTGGAAGGGATTTCTTCTAAATTCCTGTTGTACCATAGAAAGTGGAGATCTCCCTGAAAAGACATAGTAAATGGCAAACATACAGGAGAGATACATCTACATACAACAAAACAACACTTTGCAGTAATTCTCTGCACCTGTGCTTTTATAACATTGCTGTATCAGCAACCCCAATGCAGTTTTAGTAGCAGAAGTCCCACAGATAACAAAAAGACAATATTTGAATCTAAGATTTTATAAATGTGAATGTTACTGTAAAAGCAGAAAGAAAAACCCAAGCACCACAGTGTACTAATAGTGCTACAATGCAGGAAGTGAGTCCTGACAAGTGTGGGCAGTGTCCTTCCAGCTCAGGAGCCTCAGTCTGATTCTTCTTCCGGGTGAGCTTTCACTTTCTTTTCTTGTTTTCCTTTGCCAGGAATCACTTCCGGGGCAGTCGGGTTCCTCCCCTTCTCCAGGACTGTGTGGCTGTGAAGCGTCAGACATTTTCTGGGTCTGTGTCCTGTGCTATAAAGCTTTGGAGGAGAGTCTAGAAGGTGAGCACAGAGCTTTACAGGCTTCCTTCACATTCCCTCTCAGTTGTCTTGGGGATTCCTCACTCTTTCCCCCTGCTCGGGATTGTTCTAGTAGTTTGTACTTTGCTTTTATGTGACGCTTTTCCAGGAGGGGGTGTTAGGAGCCAGTGACAATTCGGGCCCCGTGTTACCGTGTGGAGGCAGAGGGGCCTGTGATGTGAGGGGGCAGCCGGGGTGGCAGTGTGTGAGGGGGGAGGCTGTGTGCCAGGCTGGAGGTAGCCAGCTGTGTATTCAATTCCCCATCCACTTCCCGTCTGTGAGATTGTGCAACAAGGGCTGCTCAGTGTGGGCTATACAGTATGGTGCTACGTGTGTTGGGCTTCCATTTCCCGAATACACCGGATGAAATCCTCTACCACGTCATATTCTCTATATCAAGCCCTATCCTTTCCTGGTTCATAACCATAAATCTTTCCTACTTGGTACCTAACTCCAACCTCCCCACATCTGGACATATGCACCAACTCGTACCAGGTGCCTGACCCCATCACCCTTGTGTCTGGATCCCAACTCCTACAGGGTGCCTGACCCCAACACCATTCTGTCCGGTACCTAACCCCTACAAGGTGTCT